>NC_081322.1:70554103-70858478 GCF_026419965.1 Kogia breviceps
TGGGGCAGGGATTGTTACCACCGTTTCTGAGATTCAGAGAAGTCAATGTGTCAGAGAGGGTGGGACGCTGCAGCCTAGCCTGGATGTAAACCAAGCCTGTCTGACTCCAGGCACTTTTCTGTCAATCTCAGCTGCCTGTTCTGCAAAACGACTCTGAAGATATTTCCTATTATTCAACTCAGTATTTTTTTTATGTAAGTGTCCATGCAATAATCTCCTCCTAGAATTTAATACTGGAAACAGTGCTGTCTCTCCTGGTGCTTCTCACTAATGGGAGATATTTCCGCTTCTCCTCTGATGCCACATTTCGCGTTCTCATGCCATAGCCAGCTGGTTTTCTCTCCTTTCCCAGTGTATTTTTTTCATCTGATTCTTTATTTTGTGTTGATTTCCACTGCCCTGAGTGTTTTATATTGCAAGCTGCCTTGTCGTTTTGAGAAATGGTTAGAATATACATTACACAAATAGAAAAGAAATAGCTATGGCTTCCGGAATTCCTCACTGCTCTTTTTTTGTATCCTCCACATGACCTAGAATAGGGCCTTGCACTTAGGAGTGAGAAATAAGTGTTGACTGATTGTTCTGGTTATTTTAAAGAGGGTGAGGAAGTTGATGGCTCTGGCCATATATGTTAACTTCACCGTAAGACTTACTATCCTTTTCTTTAATAGAGATTTATCTCTTGCATTGTCCTGTGTTTGTTACCCGTAAATGGAATATAAAGGACAATGATCACAGCCAGCATATATCACACTCCCCCCTTCTGCTGTGCTAAGCAGTTCATAGATATTGTATACTTAATCCCAACCCTGTCATTATTCCCATTTCACAGAAGGAGAAACTGAGGGCTAGAAAATTTGAGTGGTCAATGGGGAGATATCCTTTTTCCTGGTAGTTCAGCAAGAGATGGAAGGAAAGAGTGGGGAAAGAAAAAGGATTATATAAGAGAAATAAATTGCTTCAAGTGTGATCAGTGAAATGCAAAAGAAGGCCGGGAAGAATTGCAAGTGATTTCGAAGGGAATTATTCTTCCCACACATCCCCTGCTCTGTGGACCGAGAGGAGAAAGAAGTCACATGCAAATGGCTATTTTTATATATGAGACAGTCTGTCATCAGGAGATCATAACTCAGTGGGAGGCTGATCTTAGAAATGTCTTTACTCCACATATTTATTTGGATAACTTCAAGTTATATAGTTTAATGTATGGACAGAAACCTAAAGGTCTTCTTTATCCTTCTGGGCTGGCCCCTACTTTCCTGTGGGTCCCCAGCCTGCCTTAACCTCAGGATCCCTGGAGAATCTGGATGTGTGCTCGATTCCTCTACCTCTCGGGTAGTGACCCCAACACACCTGTGGTCATTACTGCCCCGGGAGCAGTAGCTGAGGCTCTCAGTGCAC
Source organism: Kogia breviceps (assembly GCF_026419965.1). NCBI lineage: Eukaryota > Metazoa > Chordata > Mammalia > Artiodactyla > Physeteridae > Kogia > Kogia breviceps. The sequence goes on from NC_081322.1 coordinate 70,555,505, forward strand.
CTCTGCGGCTCTTCATAGCAGAAGGACAAAGAAACACACTGGAAAGAGGGCGAAGCAGGACCATCAGGCCTCCCTGAGGGAATTGAGGAATAGTCAGAGTAAGAGATGAACCCATTCATGGGTATTTGCTCAACTGAACACTCTTGTGCTTGGGACTGTTCTGGGTACTGATTTTGTTCTTCTTGAGAAAGAACAGCCAATCATGGGAGAAAAATTAAAGCCCCAAGAGAGGATGGAGGAGGTGACCACTTTTCAGGAGCTGACATTGGAAGTAGATGCAATGATTCAGGGAGAATTTCCTTTCAGGCTGAGCTTCGGGAACTCAAAATAATTGGATATTTCTGGAAGTGAAGTCAAAGATATGGGCATAACTGGAGCTTTGGTTAGAGAAATAAGCAGGGGCTCAGATCTGGGAAAGCCCTACATACCAAAAACTAGTTTCGGTTTTCTCTCTTAGGAAACGAGAAGCAGGGCAAAGTTTTGCACGAGGACAATGATTTGATTTACACATTAGAGAGATGGGGGGGGGGAAGGAAGGGTGTCCGAGCTACAGGAACAGCATATACAAAGGCGAGAAATACCACCATACGTTGGACAAGCTGTGTGGAGAGTAATCTGAATGCAGAAGAGGTGTGAGGAGTTTGGTGGCACTGGGGGGGTCACCCAGGACCAGAAACACCCAATGTCCTGGTGAAGGAGACTGAACTTGATCCTAATGGCTTTGGGGAGCCAACAGGATTGGCTGAAGGATTTCAGAGGGAGTGTGGAATCAGACAGTTATTTCCTTCTTCGGGGTTGAGGGAGAAGAATTGGCAGGGACCGCCTACACTTAGGAGGGAGGGGAAGAGGCTGAGGGTGGAGCCTTGGCCAACGGTCCACACTACGGGGAGGAAAACCTGAGAAGGTGTCATCACAAGGGTGGGGAAATAGCTGAGGGAGAAGGGGAAGAGGAACCAAGAGAGGAGAGTACTTCCCGGATGTCACAGGGCACTTCCAGAGACAACAGGTGGGCAGCATCCTGCCCCACGGAGGTCTGATCAGACGAGGACAGCAACCCGCACAGGTGCTGACAAGTGGCAAAATGACCACAAGGGGACAAACAGTGGAGAAAAGAGGCGCCTGCCTGAAGAGCAAAAAGCATTTTTAAAAAATCTCATCAATGCGGCATTTCTTTAGATGAGGGAAGATGGATCGCTTCATCTCTCACTTGAGCCAGAAACAAGGGCAGCTCAGCATTTGAGGGGTAGATAGTTCTTCCTTTACCGATCTCACCTCCTTGTGACCCTCCATTTTCTCCTGGTGAAAGAGGGGCTGTTTCTGACACACACCTTCCGCAGGGTCAGTTTTCCCAGCTACACGAAGATGGCCTTTGGTGTTCTTACTACCATTGAATGTACAGTCATCCAGAATTTTTTTTTCTGTATTGATCTGACTGTTAATCTGTACATAATAAGGATAAATCATAGGAGAATGTGGGAGCCACTGATAAAAAGAATTTTCACGTTTTGTGCATTTCTTGAGGGGTGGAGCAGAGAAACTTTAAAATAATACTTCCCATTTGTGACATCCCGTTTGTCAACACATCAGAAGCCAGAAAAACAAAACCAAAAACATAATTTGATGAATTGGAAAGCTGAATGATTTAGATTGTATGTCTTTCTTTAAAATTTTCTGAAATCTGATTAGATGCTTAAGAGCCTTCAGATATTTCTGTGGACGTGTCATTAGAGATAAGCCATTTGTTTTGGTGAGGATTCAAAGAGAAATGTATTTTAGAAAATGGATGAAACTGGACCTGACTTAGAGAAATAGTTCCCTGAAGTTCATTTGAAGACATTAAACTGTGGGATCCCTGCTTTGAGCATTTCTCAAGATAAATACGGAGACAGGAACCGGAACAGGCATTTTAGGTTGCTGTGAAGTTGGTGTTAAAATGTGCTAAGCATGCCCATGGCATCCTTGGAGGTACGAGAGTACAGATGAGATATAAATGCTTCTCAGTTCTTTCTCATAATTTCTCCAATATTTCTGGCAATTAGAAAAAAAAAGAAAAGAAAAAAATTTTCAGAGGTATAAAATGTTATTGAATTTGCAGCTGTTGTCATGGTTACCTGCCTAGTTTCATTGCTTTATTAATGTGTAATCCCCTTTATTTCTGGAAATATCATTATAGTGAAACATAATAGTCTGCAGCCTCTTAGCAGGTTTCGCCACATATCTCAAAGATTCTGACAGTGGCTGTGATGAATGTGTTTGTGGTTTCTGGGCCACCTGTGTACTGTTGATTCAGTAACTAGGACATCATTGCTTAGGAAAAGACAACTTGAAGTTAATAACGCTGAGAATCCCTTAAAAGTTTAAATGTTTTCCTAAACAACAGTGCTTATTTTTTCCTAGAGGAAAGTGATCCAAGGCTTGAGTCTTTTTCTAACTAAAATAATTTAGGTTTTCTGACATTAAAACTTTTTAAAGTAATTTTTATTACCTACTAAAGTCACTTGGAGGTGATCAGGAAATTTTTTTTCTGATCAACTCTTTAAAATATTATCTTTCCTAAATGTGTTTCTTACATAAAAGGGTTTTTGTGAGAAACTGTTAATAGAGATTTTGAGTACGTTTTTCCAAGTGTATTCTCCCACTACTCAAGTTGAAGCTAAATATTATCGTTCAGTAAATTATCTTTCAGTCTCACTGCTACTTATGGTAGATGCTGCTGGCTGACCCTCAGATTCATTTCTCTTCTTCCTGGGTGCTCAGCTGACTACATTTCCCAGCATCCCTTGCAGTTAGGTCTGACCATAAGACTCATGGGACAGTAGAATGTGGTGGAAGTAATGAAATCATATCAACTTCAAATCATACATCCAACTTCCAGTTGTGGCCCGTAAGTACCTCCCCCTTGACCCTCCCATCCCTTGTTACCACACACTGGTTGGTGACTATGCCAGTCTGGACCCTTGAATAACTAGATGGAACAGAGCCTCCCTGCCAACCAGAAACATCTATTGTTATCGAAAGGATTCGAACCCTCTGAGATGTGAGGGTTGTGTGCTATATTCAGCTCATGTTACCCTAACTAATACGCTACTAATCAACGTTTCTTCTAAGCAGCCATATAATCCTTGGGATAAGGTCCGTGATTTTCATGCACAAGTTTTTCCTATAACTTCTTTCACAGTCTTTAGAAACAAACTGGCATTGAAAATCCCAGGACCCCTAATCAGTGTCCAGTGATAGCTTTGCTGTTTTGAACAAGTGCTGGAGACCTGAGTGGCTACAGCTATAGTAGAGAATTGGAAAACATTAGATCCTTCTGACTTATGGCACAGAGAACCAAAAGAAATGGAATTAACCTTTTCTGGATACTTCTATGTGTCAAGTACCATGTTCACTCCTTTAATATACATTATTTATTCACTGTAATTCATCTTCTAGGGAACACTGCTATTCCCATTTTATAGATTTTTAAAGTGTCATATAGTTTTAACAATTTCTTCATAGTTAGGGAGTAGCATGGGGAGGACTCAAACAAAAGTTTGCCTGGAAAGTGCCCATCAACTGATGATTGGATAAAGAAGATGTGGCACATGTATACAATGGAATATTACTCAGCCATAAAAAGAAATGAAACTGAGTTATTTGTAGTGAGGTGAATGGACCTAGAGTCTGTCATACAGAGTGAAGTAAGTCAAAAAGAGAAAAACAAATACCATATGCTAACACATATATATGGAGTCTAAAAAAAAATGGTTCTGAAGAACCTAGGGGCAGGACAGGAATAAAGACACAGACATAGAGAATGGACTTGAGGACACGGGGAGTGGGGTAAGCTGGGACGAAGTGAGAGAGTGGCAGGGACATATATACACCACCAAATGTAAAATAGAAAGCTAGCGGGAAGCAGCCGCATGGCACAGGGAGATCAGCTCGGTGCTTTGTGACCACCTAGAGGGGTGGGATGGGGAGGGAGGGAGGGACACACAAGAGGGAGGAGATATGGGGATATATGTATATGTATAGCTGATTCACTTTGTTATAAAGCAGAAACTAACACACCATTATAAAGCAATTATACTCCAATAAAGATGTTAAAAAAAAAAGTTCACCTGGAACAAAATCCAGCCACACTGGATTTTCACAGTGTACATTCAGTTAACTAGTATCAGTCAATCATCATACTTCAAGACAGAATGATAGCTAGTAATAATTGAAAACACATGCAAAGAATATTGGATTATCTGTCATGTTGGCAATAGAAACTCTCATTAGATTTTTAGAAAATTATAAGACTGACATTGTTGAGTTTTACCTTCTATCTTAATTAAGATATCAGAACAGCTCTTGTAACAGACACCAGAATAACCATAGTTTAAGCTCTTCCTCATGAGGTCAACCAGGTCCCTGGGCTCTTTCATCTGGTTGCTTTGGGATCCTCTAGGGTTTTTCTTCATCGGCATCTGCATATAAGCCCTTAAGAAGTGGGTATAAGAGAGGAGAGGGCACACGTCTTTCCAGTTAAAAGTGTGATCCCGAAATGGCACACATCACATTTGCTCAAAAACTTGCATGGTCTCGTAGCTACCTAACTGCAAACAGAGTCTAGGAAATGTCATCTCTAAGTGCTTAGCCTCGTGCCAGGACTTCTATTCTTATAGAAGAAAGGGACAAGAGGTATGGCGGGACAAATCAGAGCTTTTGCCCCACCTCCTTTCCCTTCCCATTCTTTGGTAAACATGCTAATGAGAAAGATCCAAAACAGCAGTAGTGGAAAAAGGGAAGGAAATGAATCAAGCAAACTAAGTAATTCAGAAATTGAATATCTCCTTTCTCCTTAACCTCTTCCAGCACATATGCTAAAAGAATCAAGCGTCAGTGCCTTGCACTAAGTTGTTTAAAATAGGCTATAACTATTAAAGCAAGCATTCTCTGAATAAAATGATTGCAACAAATGGAGGACATATGAACAAAGACTAGATATTAAATCATCCTAAGTAATTAGGATTAATTTCGTTAGGTCTGACATGTGGTTGAATTATAAAACAAAACCTCATCTGGTAGAGATATTTCCTGAGGGATATATAAGTGAAATGATATACTGTCTGGAGTTTGCTTTAAAATACTCCAGAAAAGAAAAAAAAAATGGGAGTAAGGTTGATGAACAGATGAAATTAGATTTGGAAAATGTTATGAGTTGTTGAAACTGGATGATGGGTTCATGGGGGTTCATTATGCTATTCTTTCTACTTTTATGTATATTTGAAATATTCCATACCACAATACAAAGTTAAATAAATATTTGTTCCAGGAAAGAAAAGCAGTTTTTGGCAGTGCCCTGATATTCATATGAGCTCATTTCTGTACTCCAGTTAAGTACACTCTTAAGTTTCCAGTGAACTCTTATTTATTTTGCATGCATACAACTGGAAAAATTCACTTCATCTAAAGAATTCATTAATAATTTGAGCCAGTTAAACAAAACTTTGGTGAGTGCCTGCTGCATCTAGTGATGCAAGGGATGCAAAAATGAATACCATAAAGCCCATGAGTTTAAAGTCTAATCAAGCAGATAAGACAGTCTCTCAAATAAATCTAATTTAAGAGAAGTATACAGGGAGGTTTAAAGGTTAGGAGATCACATCAAATTGGAAGGAGTAGCAGAAGTTTCCTGGATCAGATATGGTAAGCTTTAAAGAAAAGGGTAGGCTTTTGGCAGATGGGAGCGGTGGAGGGAGTGGTCTGGGCAGGGGACCACCGAGAGAAAGGCTCCAAGCCAGAGACTATGAGTTGGTTCCCTGGTGACAGGAAAGGCAGGTATGGTTTTGAGTGTTGAGTATCTGGATGTCCCATTAAAGGAAATCGGGGAGTAAAGAGGACCCAACTGAGAAAACTTGTGTTCTTTTTAGAGACCTGTTATCTTTGAGACCCTGGTGAGACCCAAGATGAGCTGGCCATCCCCAGATATGGCGTTGGGGTACAGAGAGGAGTTAGTGTGGGTAGTCAGCTGCATAAATGGGTGGTTGAAACTGTGGTTAGATGATGAATATGCTACTGAAGAGGACAGAGACAAGATTTACTTTAAGACCAGTTTTATTCGAGTAGAGGATGGGAATTATGACAACAACATCATAGTGAAAACTGCATAATGATTTCAGTTGATATTAAAGACAAAATGAGTCTCTGGTGTGACAAGATCTGTATCTCTCCCCCCGCGCCCCCCGCTGAGTTCTCAGCCTTTCTTACCCTCCCAGAGCCCACCTATCTCTGCTTTATCTCTCCTCTCTCCTTCAGCTTAAGCTTCTCCAAAGAGTTGTGTCCCCACAGAATGTCTGCATCCCTGACTTCCATTCACCCTTTACCCCAGCTCTGCATCAGAAGCCTGCTGCACCGCTCCACTGAAACTGTGTTCAGTTCAAGATGGAGAATTTGCAGTGACCCCTGTGTTGGCCAATTCCATTGACCGTTCTTACTCCTCACTTTCCTTGCCACTCTGAGCAGTATTTGAGTGAACTGGCCACTCCCTCTTCCTTAAAATACTCTCTTCTTGGCCTCTGGTTTTCTCCTGGCTACTGCTTCTCATTTTCTGTGCAATCTCCTCCTCTCCAGAAGGTTTATGTATTGCGGTGCCTTGGGACCAATGCTGGACTCTCTTTTCTTCCTACAGTGTCTCCTAGAGGGGTTTCCTCTTCTGTTCCATAGTTTCACTTAACATAAACCAACAAAGCTCTCACATGTTTATCTCATCTGAGGTTTGTATCTACCTAATACCTCCACTCAGATTTCTCATAGGCATTTCATATACAACAGCTCCAAACTGAAATTTGGACCCCTCCCTCCCTCCCTCCCTCCCAAACCTGTTCTCCATCTCGGTAAATATCACCACCATCTACTTTGCTTTTCAATCAGGTAAAGTGAATCATTTCGTCTGCAAAAGATCCATAGGACAATTCCACTAGGAAGCCCAAGCAACCACCACTTCCTTATGAAATGTCCTTTGATACCCAGACTGTCCCCTAAAGTAGCTGAAGTGTGTAAGCCATAAAAATAAAGCTTTCCCACATAGCTTCATTGTAACCCAGCAGTTTGATTTAGGCGCCAATGCTAGCTTTAAATTTAAATTTGTGGTTGACTTTAAGCTATCTATTTTAAAGGATTTGGGGGGCCACTTATACTGGGCAGCCAGGCTCTCTGAACTGACCTCACTTGGTTACAGTGAGGACTAGTCCCAGGGGGTCCCATAAGTAGATGGGACCCCACAAAGCATCCAAAAGATGCTTTTCTCTCAGCCAGATTAGAAATCCACAGGCTGTGGACCTCTTCATCACCCTTTACTGCCCAGAGTGGTGAAAAACGGTAACTCTAATTCTCTTTGGTGAAGAACTGGGGACACTTTCCTTTCTATCCCACTAGGTCTCAAGAAGTGGAATTAAAGTCGACTTGTGTTTTATCCTTGCCTTATGAATCGCTGTTCTCTGTGGGAAAGCACAGTGACTTGGAGGAAAGAGAACCTGCTTCTAGTTCCGCCTCAGGGACTAGCAAGTTAGCTGTAAAACTGAAGAGTAGAGTTGTCCTTACCTCGTTCCTGTGCCACCCTCCGCATCCAACACGTAGCAACAAATAACACTTTTTGAGTATTTACCTTGTGCCAGACGCTGTCCTAACACTTTGCATCTATGAACTCATCCAATCCTCACAACAACCTATGAATTAATTTTCATTATTATCCTTATTTAATAGCTGAGAAAACTGAGGCATAGGAAGTTAGTAAATTGCTCAAAGACACCCAGCTAATGTGAAGCCAGGACTTTAATTCAGGTTATTTGACTCCAGCTTGCACCCTCTTAACCACTCGGCTATACCAAACTGCTTAGAAATTACCTCTGAATTACATCTCATTCCCTCATTGCTATTGTGTCATTGATGTCAGATGTACCGTCATTTTAATTTAATAATAGTTTTCAGGAAGAAAGTAAGCACTACCAAATCAAGTGTAATTATAGTAGGACTGTCTTTTCAAATTCTAACCAATGTTTTTTTCTTCTTGGTAATTCCTTTTTTACCTCGTACACAAGCTAATTGCAGAAAACAAAGAAACAAAGAGGCAAATTCTTAGTGATTGACTTCTAAGATTGGGTCATGCAATTCATAAAGGATAGTCTGGAGCCACGGTTGGGGTTTTGTTTTGTTTTGTTTAATTACCAGGTAGAATTTTTTTAAAAGATAAACTTCAAAAAATGTCTTCAAGGTTTGCTTTGCATATCAAGAGCCAAAGCCTGACAACTTAGTAGCTGGAGAGAAGGAAGGGTGGTGTCTGAGAAGTTTTGTGTCCCAAGGTAGATAACATTTTAGCTGTTGGCAGGAGAGGAATCTGCAGTTGAGATGCTGAAGGACCTTTAGAAGGTGATCCACACCCAGTGCCTCTGGAGATGGGAGATAACGGAAACCCCAGCAGCACTTGGGGAGATCCCACAGTACAAGAGAGCCGGGTTAGATTCCAATCATCGTTCCAGGGGGAGCCACACCTAATAGGATCTCTTGCAGCAGCTTAATGGTGGAGGGGAAGCAGCAGCAGCTGGTCGAGACATCCGCGCAACCTGGAAAGTATCTTAAAATTCCCTGGGTCTCCAGAGGCTTCCCTGGGAGGGGATCCAGAAGGCCTTGGTGTCCTATGGAAGGAACACCATCAGCATATTTGATACGGATTCCATGTTCCAGAGGCTGTGGAAACAGAAGCAACCTCAACAGCAAAAGCATTGTGGGTCAGAGTCCCCCCAGAAGATGAGCAGGATTGGTGGAAGGGTGGAGGGTTGGGGGGTGGGCGGAGATTAGCAGGATTGGGGATGGGTGAAAACTAATGGACCAGATGTCTCTTCCTTGATGCCACGACACATATGGGCCTTCTTAGAATTTAGATACTACCCCAGGAAAAAGACAAGGAAGGGCAGAACCCTAATTTGACTCTGTTTAAGTTCTGAATTTGACTGAAATAACTGAACATGATTGAGTATCCCTAGAAGTGGCTATAGTTTTAGAGGCTAAATGACTCAAGGTCATATAGATAAGATAGAACTGCAGCTAGGATTCAACCACCATCTATGCTGTATCACTCTCTACTCTACTATCTCCGTGTTTCCCATAGCTAAATGGAATGATGTCTCAAGACCCAAGTTCAATTACATTACAGAAACAGAAAAGGTGATTGTGACATTCACCCTGTGACATTAAGCATCAATTTTAAGCTGCATACACATTTCAATAACACTAAGATGTCTTTGACTGGAAGAAGTATAAAATATACTCTCTTCTCTCCATCTCTCCTGCCACCACCTAATCCATGTGTTACCGGGATGATCGCCCAGTGCCTCCAAATTGGAGAGGTTAGTCTTTTTGTATATAATGAGGAGCAAAAGAACTACGACCAATGGATGGAAACTTTAAAGAGGCAGAATTCTGTGCAGAATCAGAGAACTTCCTGTAAAAATCTCCCAAATCCAAAGATAGAATGAGTATCCTTGAGTGGCCCCAAGCACCACACCCCTTGAGATGTTAAGAGTATCATCAAGACGCCTCCCACTAAGAAGGGACCTTATGGAAGGGAATTCAGGAGAGAACATATGGCTGGTTGACGCAGCCTTTAAGGTACCTTCCAACTTTGGAATCCTGCCATTTTAGAATGGAAACTGTGACTGCCAGATTGCTGTGTATTTAAAGAGTGAAATGAGGACATGGAAGCAGTGGACTAGTCTTTTGAAGCTGTTTACCATCGAGGGAAGCAGAACTTTATTGTATGATATGGTAGGGTTGAGGGAAGATTTTAACACTGGAAGAACTGAGCAGATTTCTAGGAGAAGGTAATGAACTGGTAAACATGAGAAATTAAAAGTGAAGAGTTCTGTTCCGGCACCTATGGCTAGATAACACACTACCCCCAAACTTAGTGGCTTTAAACAGCAACCACTGTGCTATATCTCAGGATTTTGTAGCTCTGGAATTGAGGCAGTGCTCAGCTGGGTGGTTTTTCTGTTCCACCTGGTATCAACAGAGGTCACTCAATGGTATTCAGCTGGCACAGTCCTGTGCCTTGGTGGGGATGGCTGGAAGGCTGTGTTCAGCTGGGACGGTTGACCAGGGCACCTACATATGATATGACCTCACCAGTCTCTCAGGCTAGTCCGACTTCTTACACGGCAGCTCACAGCTCCCAGAGAAGTGTTCCAGGAGGTCCAGGCAAACTGCAGTGTTTCTTAACACCTAGCCTCAGAAGCCTAAAGAATCACTTAGGCCACATCCTATTGGTCAGTCAAGTCCCTAAGGCCAGGTCAGATTCAAGGGGAAAGGAATTTGATGCCACCTCTCAATGAGAGCAGTAGCAAAGGATTTATAGCCATCTTTAATCTCCCATATAGAGAAAATTACTCATATTCTGAACCATGTGGGGAGTTCAAGTTCACAGCAAAGGTAGAAAGATTATCCTTAGAATGGTGGGGGGACATGTCTGCCTTGGCAATAAGGACCAGGAAAAAGGGTTCCAGGGAGTGGAGATAGAAATTTCGAGAAGAAAACAAGAGAACGTAGAAGGAGTTCTTTTCATCGAGTTCAAGTAATCCAAGGCTATCTAGTGGAAGAAAAGTTTCACATAATGGAAATTACACTGCCCACCCACTCTCCATATGTTTTACCTCTGGGTTGCTTCCTCATTCTGATAGTATGTCTTCACTTGTTTTTACCCTGCATGCCTCACACAGACTTTTGTCTGAAGTCACTGACTGCAAGATTTGGGGCTTATATTTTCAATGCTCTTCGTGCATCCCGTCCAGCACACCAAAGTCTGCTGTGGTCCAGGGCTGTAAGGGAGGTAAATTGGTCTCCCTGGAAAGGGAGCCCATCTGTGGCTTCATCCCCAGTCCATGCTTAAGGGATTGAGCAGACCAGCCGTGAACCAAGGCTGGAGTAGCAAAACATGAACTCTGCCGTCTACAAATTATCCAGATAATCTCTTCCAAGCCCCTTCTGGATAAAAAAAACTGAGCCACATGAGGGTGACTTTCTGGCAGGTACTCAAAGCAGCAGTGGTCGTGGCTTAGCTCCCGTTGTATGCACAGAGCAGTTGGTTTGGGTTGATTGATGCAGGTCTACTTGTATGGAACCGTTGAATAAGTTTCTCAAGAAGCTTGCTAATTAATTTTAAAGGAATGTTTCTCTTTGGCATCATGTCTCATTCTTTTCACATTATATATTCTGGCGATAAATGATGGATGCATAAATACATTACTTTTGCTCAATCAGTGTTTGCTGTTGTTGATATAAAGTTCACAAATTGGATTTGTTTCAGGATAGCTGAATTTGGAATGTAACATTTTGCCAAGTCAGAAGCTCACTTGCCCAGACAACACACATGTGGATTTTGCTGTTGTTTTCCTTTTAAAATAGTATATGTCTCTGGTATCATTGATTAATGTAATATTGCATTAATGTGCTATCACAACACCCTAGGGCATGCATGAGTTCTTTTAGCCAGCAGGAAAGAATTCCCCAAACTAAAGTTTTTTTTTAATAAAATACAGATTGCAGGGCAAAAGAAAAAAAAAATCAACCTTGAGAATTTATGGATAGCAAAATTGCTTGAGAAATCAACTTTTGGTGGATTTGCCAATGGAAATACAGGGCAATTGTTATATAACTTCATTCCTCTAAATCATTAGACATTGTCTGTATCTATTTATTTATTGTATCTGTGTTTTGAAGTGCCCCAGATATCTGACTACATTGTTCCACAACTTCTCTTTTTCTTTTTAAGTTTCCACTTGCTCCAGTGTTTGTATAGTCGTTATTGTTGGATCCAAAACTTCAATGAAGGCTGACATAGCCACATGTGCAACATAGCTCAAAATGCAAAAATTAGAATTGAATTCTTCACTGTCCATTGTAGATAGCTAGCAGACAACTTTCTTCACTGCAGTGCTGATGTAACTCTGGCATGGGGACATTCTGTACCTATTATAAGTAACAACTATTTTTTTTCTTTCTCAAGATAGTTTTCAATCTTTAACCATCATATTTTCTTTTCACAAAAATCTGGAATAATATTTTTTTTAAATCAATTAACTGATGTAAAATTTAACTGAATAGAAACATTCTCGATACAATATCTTCAACTTTGTAAATGAAGATGCTACTGCAGCCTTCTAACAGAGGGCATAAAGCCAACTCTGCCCTTTGTTTTATTCCTGGGGTATTGTTTCCCGACATTATTTGATAAGAGAAACACAGGAAAGGTTTTGCTTTTTTAGTGTTAACCTATCTTAGCCTTACAGCAGATGTAAAATACAGAAAGTATCATCTTTCCTTTTAACCCCCTAAAACTCTTAAGATCCACAAGAAAGCAAAAGATGAGAAAACAAACAAACAAAAAAAGTATGGTACTCCTTAATGGAAAGAAAATTTTTATGTAAGCAAGTTATATGAATCAGCACTTTGATACAAATAATTTACAGCTATGATCATAAGATCAGTAAGCATGCAGAAAACCATCCTGCTCTTTGCTAATAGTGCTAATAGAGGCCAGTTGAAATGAGGTAAGTCACTGGTCTTAACATGCCATCAAATCCAACTGCTATTGATGGTCACAGCTGAGATGAGGAAGATGGTATTTCTCTTATATTTGGATACTTTTAGAGCTGAACATTTTTCAGTGGATTCTGTAAAATAAATATCAATTAAGATTGGCAATTAAAATTTTAAATAGGGGATGATATCTCTGTGGTGAGTGGTTTATCTGTGTTTAAAAACTGTATGCCAAGGGACAGGGCTCATAATGTCCTAAGTAATAAAAACCCAGAAGGCGTTGGGGCAGGTATCCCCTACCCTGTAAAGCGGTGCAAGGAGGGTGTGGTGGAACTGTCACTCCCTCCCAGATATCATCTCTTTTGTTAGTGCAGATTTTTTTTCTCTGTTACCCAAATTGTAATGACCTAAGACATAGATTCCATCCCATGACTGTCCTTTCCCTAAAACCACCAGATAGAATGCCTCCCATGTCCCAATTATACAGCCCTCTTGTGTTTTTCTGGTGTTTGTATTCCCATAGTTGCAAATAAAAAGTATATTTTTAGTTTTAGAATTTTCCTTTCCATTAAAAAAAAAAAATCCCCGAAGATTTGTGGCACCACTGTTATTTCTGTTAATGTCATTGCTTCCATAGCAGCAAGCTAAGACTTTGTAAGAAACTTGTTTGCAAAAAAAAAAAAAAAAAGAAAAAGAAAAGCAGTTACTTAAGTGAACATTATAGCTACATGTAGCAAAGTTTCCATTTAGATTTCTTGTAACCATTACAACACACACACATACCTTCCAATTTGTGTTATTAAACACAGTGTAACTGGCTCGATTCTACTGTCCATGGAGCTGAGATGTGACTGGATCTTTGGGTTTCTGTAGCAGAATGAAAGGTCAGGCAACTCACATTCTGAACCATAGAAAGTGGATTCTTCTCTGCTCTCCATTCCCAGTGGGAGCAGAATATAAAATACATGAGTTTGTCCTGATATTTAAGCATTAGGGTGGATTTAAGGAAAATAGAAAACAAAGAAAAAAAATTCTGGTTTTCACAGATCATTTTGCTAAGCATAAACCTTGCATATTTATTTTGCCTAGAAGGTTTTTTCCTCTCAGAATTTCAGTTGGTAGAATAGTGTCTTTAATTTAGGAGATTTCAGGTTTGCTTTACCATCTTCTAGGTCAAAGATTTCAGTGACTGTTCTATAGAGAAATAAAAATGTCTGTGTGAATGATCATATCTACTTCTATTTAACTTGGCATGAGGTAAGACGAGAATATTTAGAGAACCCATGCTAAGGAATGCACTGCTGAGTTTTTATCTTCAGATGAGTTGGGTTGGCCTCAAGTGTCCAAATGTGGCTTGGCGTCACCAGTTTTCTCCGAAAAACTAATTCCAAAATCTTTCTGATAGACATGGCCCGTGTTCAGTTCTACAGCTAAAAGTTAGCTGAGAAGTAATATTAATATTTTTCTGCAGCATTTTCAAGCAATGCTTTTTACTAAAATAATTCATAGCAACTTTTGGCCACAGAACTCTGTAGCTGTTGTGTAGAAGTACAAGCAAAATAACAGCGATGTGCTACTTCCTCCCTTCCTGCTGAGAGCTTACAGTTGCATGGAGAACATAGCCATGAATCCAGAGTCAAATAGATGGATACAAATAAAAGAAGCAAAGTGACACATATTCAGCCAACTGTGTTATATAATCAGGGGGCAGGAAGGATCATTGATGCATGGTCTTGTTAAATTGTCGAAGCTTAATTCTTATAAGACATTTTGAGGAACGAAGGCTGTAATTTAGTGAGGAGGAAGAACTGCATGCTTTGGACCAGCAAAATCGTGGCAGCAAAATAGTGGCATCCAGCAAAATAGTGGCATCATAAAATCAAGCAACACGGCAGAAATTAAAAATTAAACTTACCATATTCATACTGCCTAAAAGCAAACCCTTAAAACTGTCTCATCTCTCAGGCACCAGGCAAAAGTCTTTCTAAATCATTTTAGATATTTCCCCCCAGCTAGTCTAAAATTCAGTTTCCTTATCTGGAACATGTTCTCCTAGGATCTTTTTTAAAAACTGCATTTCATAATTCAGGAAAATTGCCACAGCCAACAGAAACCAAGGTGGTGGAGCTCTCAGGAAGCTGCAAAAAGAAAGGCTGTGGGAGGAGGGGAAGGATCATCACCACCAGGGATCCCGCACTCGTGACACTGCAGGGGCCGGCCCCAAAGGAGAAGCAAGAGAAATGCAGAGGGGGCTTCTCCTCCAGAGCCTGATGCGGCAGGGGCTCCTGAGCCTCTCTCTGTGTTGGGATAATTTGGGGTTCACCTGGAAGGTTGACCGAAACTACCCACCCCTCACCAATTCTGCAATACAGAAAACACAGCTCTCGTTGTGGTCATTTAACAGGAAGCAAATATATATAGTTCTGATCCATTTACTAAGTATTGAATTTATTAAGCGTCTATTCTATGTAGGTATAGAAGAGGATACTAAAATTATAGGCCCTCCTTATATCGTTGTGGTAAGTAGATTAATGGACCCCCCCTAAAAAAGTCTATGCCCTAATCCCAGAAACCTGTGAATATGGTAGAGAGGGGAGTTAATTATAGATGGGATGTAGATGGCTAATCAGTTGACTTTAAGATAAAGAGATTATCCTGAATTATCCAGGTGGATGCAAGGGTCCTTTATATGGGAAAGAGGGAGGCAATGTCAGAGAGAGAGAGATGATTTAACAAAGGCTTAACTGGCCATCGCTGGTTCTGAAGATGGAGGAAGGGGCCGCTAGCCAAGGAATGTGGACTCCCTTCTAGATGCTGGAAAAAGCAAGAGAATGGATTCTCCCCTAGAGCCTTCAGAAAGACAGCAGCCCTGACAACATCTAGATTTTAGCCCATTGAGACTCATGTCAGACTTCTGACCTCCAGAACTGTAAGATAATAAATCTGTGTTGTTTTAAGCCACCAAGTTTGTGGCAATTTGTTATAGCAGGCATAGAAAACTAATGCAATCGTGCTGTTGATATCTTTTATATAGTGTGAGAAATTACCTCTTGCATTTGCTTCTTTGTTTTCTTTGGTCTCCCTTCACGCTCAAGAATGCCCCCTCCAGGAAGGCAGGACCTTGCTTACATGTTCACTGCTGTACCTAGGAGCAGAGTTTGGCATACACTGGTGCTCCATAAATGCTTCCTGAGTGTCAAGCGAATGATTGCATACATAAAAGAATGATTAGAAATCATGCCTCCCTCTGGAGCTTCTGCAAGATATATTGCGTAGGAAATAACCAAGGAAAAACGAAGAGTAGTACAGGATCAGAGACCCGAAGAGAGAGTAGTTGTGAAGAGCAGAAAATATCAATTACAAAACAATTAAGATTTCAATCCTCTGTGTGCTTGAGAGAGTCCTATGCTACAGAAGAATGTAAGACTGCAGAGAGAAGTAGCATTTACACAGGAAGAAGGCTAGCAGTGTTCAACCACAGAAAACTGTTAAAGCCCTTTTTGAGGTTGACTAACCATAGTGCGGTAAATCAGTTTTTAGCAGGAGACGACAGAAAATGAAGTTAACCTATCGCAATAAATACAGTGAGAAAACTGGACATGTCAGAGAAACTGGGTAGAACATTTATTGTGAAGTAAAATCAATATGGCAAAAATGTATATCCTGCTCAGACTTTCACTGCTTTTGCCCATAAATATTAACAAACTGCTTTCCACATTTGTTACATCACAAAGAAGAAAAATCTTACATTTTGAAGGTCCCACAAAGTAAAAACCAGTCATTTTATGTGTGTTTCTTCGTTCCTCATTTTCTTCATTGGTGGTTTGCAGGCAGATTTTTTTTAAATTTTTATTGAAATATAGTTTACTTATAATGTGTTAGTTTCAGGTGTATAGCAGAGTGATTCAGTTATATATATATATATATATATATATATATATATATATTTTACTTTCTCTTCCATTATAGGTTATTACAAGATATTGAGTATCGTTCCCTGTGCCATAGAGTAGGTCCTTGTTGTTAATCTATTTTATATATAGTAGTGTGTATTTTTTAGTCCCAAACTCCTAATCTATCCCCCCCCACACACACACAGGCAGATTTTTAACCCTATCTTTGTTTGCTTTTTTTTTTTTTTTTTTTTCCCTGCTATGCGGGCCTCTCACTGCTGTGGCCTCTCCCGTTGTGGAGCACAGGCTCCAGACGCACAGGCTCAGCGGCCATGGCTCACGGGGCCCAGCCGCTCCGCGGCACGTGGGATCTTCCCGGACCGGGGCACGAACCCGCGTCCCCTGCATCGGCAGGCGGACTCTCAACCACTGCGCCACCAGGGAAGCCCTGTTTGCTTTTTTGACGCTTCACCCATTGACAAATATTAATTAAGCACTTTGTACATATTAAATCACTTAATTCTACTTATGAGGCAGGTGCCATATATCCCTGTTTTTGTAGATGGGGAAACGGAGTTTTTGTGAGAGTGAAGTGACTTGTCCTGGGTCAGACCGTGAGTTAGTGGAAGAATGCGGGTTTCAGCCCAGGCAATGGGACTCCAGCATCCACTCTCTTCGCTTCCCCCCAGCCCATCCGCAGCATGAGATGCTGAGCTGGGTCCTGGGATAGACGGGAGACACATCAGTCCCTGGCCTCATGAGGCTTACACTCTAGGAGGAGAGGCATGTCACAAAATAAGAATGACACAATGGTCATGGATGCTGAAGAATGAACACCAGGGTAGACTGACCCAGTTCCGAGAACACCAGGGGCCAGTCACACTGCAGGTATCCTAGTAATACTCCGTACCAAGAGCAAATGAATATTTTTATTGTATTTGTATTGAAAAAGTGCCTTGTATGCAAACATTAGGTGAGGTGGAGGTTGATGAGATGTGATCTGAATGATTTTTTTAAATTCCAGCCGTAAGTTAATTTCTACATTTTTTTTTTCCTTCTTAGTATGACACCTGCCCTGAATGTCTTTTGTCTAGCCCAAGGCTTCCCAGCCTCAGCAGTATGGAATATTTGAGCCAGATAGTTCTTTATTGCGGGGGAGGGGTGCATTGTAGGATGCTTCCTCC
This sequence comes from Kogia breviceps, assembly GCF_026419965.1. Classification (NCBI taxonomy): domain Eukaryota; kingdom Metazoa; phylum Chordata; class Mammalia; order Artiodactyla; family Physeteridae; genus Kogia; species Kogia breviceps. The sequence continues at coordinate 70,573,143 of NC_081322.1, forward strand.
CACTAGCAATGACCCCTCCCACCCCCAAGTGTGACAACCCAAAGTGTCTCCAGACACTGCTGAAAGTTCCCTGGAAAGCAAAATCGCCATGGTTGAGAAGCACTGGTTACCACCCCCCTCCCTGATCATTCAAATTCCACCGATCCTTGAAGACCAACTATCTGGTCTGATGCTTCTGGCTGTTCCCCTCGCCACCTTCTCTTCTCAGCAACCCTGCACAGTCTTAGAAGCTCAGCCATTACGTTTCTTGTATTCAGCCATCCCCTGGCCTCCACACCGGCCACCTAGGATGGGACGACCACACCATAGAAGGCAGTCGGTCAGCCCTCAGCTCCCCACTGCTTCACACAAGGCTTGATTTGGGGTTTCCTCCTTACTCTGCCCCACTGACTCTCCCCTCTGCATCCCTGAGCTCTGAAGGTATGCAGGCTTGGGGGCTCAAGAGCAGAAGAAAAGAGGAAAACTGAGCTTAACAAAGCAAATGGAAGGAAAGAGGGAAAGGTCAGGGTGGAAGGAACTGTTCTAGAGTTAGAGACTGGTTGAGGGTATGGATATGAACAGGGTCTGAGGCAGTTCTGGAAGATGGCTTCCAGACAGGTGTGGGGCAAGGGACCGACCAGATAATGAATTCTGATCTGTTGGTGAAAATGTCTCATTACTTTGTAGTTACACCTATTCAGTCCTCAAAACTGAATCATAAAATGAAAGCGTGGTACCGTATGCTGCTGGGCTCTGGAGGAGAGAGGGTAAGCTGTGTGGGTGGAGAAGAGCTTTGGATCTGAATGCCTAGGACAAGAGGTTCCTTGTGTTTAGCTCCCACGTGGGCCAAAACTTTAGGGGCTCCTTACTGTAAAGTACCAGCATGGAGAGCAGACAAAGAATAGAAATCAAAGTGAATTTTAAAGGCATATGTGCCCAGCATAACATCTGGTCTTCTAAGGCAGCAACTCAAGAAAGCAGAAAGACTTTGCTTTTAAACCAAGAAAAGCAGACTTAATCTGTAAAGCTTCGGCTTCATGTGGGCGATGTGACGGGGAGGGGGGGCGGGCAAGGGGAGGGAACCTGGAAGCAGCCATCTCTGGATAAACTTGTTAAAAAGGCATTGTGGTCCTAAGTCTAAACAAACAGCACAATAGACCCCTAAACATCCCCTCTGAATTCCACACCCCTGAAGCTTTACCTAGAGCTTTTGATTTTTTGCAGGAAAATTACAGTGAAGGTAGATTTTTTTTTAATGTGCTCAGTATTCTACTACAGTGCCATTTTAAATGTAATTGCATGTGTTTAGTTACATTGCTGCTCCATGTTATTAATTAATCTACAAACAGTTATTGTGGGCTATGAAGTGCCAATTACTGTGCCTGGAGATGGTGTAAAGATAAATAAATACCCTGTTGCTGACCTCAAGGATCTTACTGTCTAGTGGAGAAAAAGACAAGGAAACTAACTAGTAATCACAATGCAGGTTTTGGGGTTTTTTTTAAAAATTTGTGGTACACGGGCCTCTCACTGTTGTGGCCTCTCCTGCTGCGGAGCACAGGCTCCGGACACACAGACTCAGCGTCCATGGCTCAGGGGCCCAGCCGCTCCGCGGCATGTGGGATCTTCCCAGACCGGGGCACGAACCCGCGTCCCCTGCATCGGCAGGCGGACTCTCAACCACTGCGCCACCAGGGAAGCCCCACAATGCAAGTTTTTAAGTGTCTTGACAGAGTGTGGATGAGAACAGCTATCTGGAAAGTTCTTTCTGAGAAGACAAAAATCTATGAGAACATTTTAAAAATAAAAATATTATTTAATTTTGTTGATTCGAGACTTTAAACAAGTCTGTTTTGAGAATCTTTACGGCTCCCCACATAAACGAGGAAAGATGGACTATAATCAAATAGAAAGTTGGAACCGTAGAGAAACATAGATCTTTCATGAGTGTTTGAATAATTGCCACAGCACTGAACAAAGAATAATAAAATATATGGTTGATTTTTCCTATTAAGAGAATTTTCCAAAACCTAATAAAATACTCTTGATATCTTGCCTCACAAAGTAACTGAAGGGAAATGCCTCCATGTTTTCCTACATTTAATGCCACTAAGATATGCTACTGCCAAGACATGCAGATAGTACTGCCTGGTCTGGATTTAGGGGTGACAGGTTGAGTCTGGAATGCTTGCTGCTCTCAACATGCAGTAAAAAGAGCACTGGACTTGGAATCAGAAAACCTTAATGCAGGCCCCGGGCTGCCACTTACTAGTTGCTAGATTTCAGATAAACCACTTTACCTTTCTGAGCCTCAGTTACCTCATGTGTAAGGTGGGGCTTCACAGGAGGGCTGGGAGGATTAAATGAAATACAGGTTATTTTTATTCATCGTATCTCTCTATTAATTAGCTTTTGGGTGAGTGGATCTTCTCATGCAACAATACAAGATTATACTTTAACTTAAGCATAATTGCAAACGTGTAAATGGAAGCCTTCTGCTGTCTTCCTATCTCTTCACCCCACCCCAATCTCTCCTCACTGTGACCAGAATGATCTTTATCAAACACAGGTTGATCACGTCACTTTCCCAAGTGATACCCTTCAGTGCCTACTCACCACTGTCCAGAGGAAACCTAGCACCTTGGTGCCAAGATCCCTTCTGTTCTGGGGGTGATGTGTGCCCACCTCCCCAGCTGATCTCTTGTGGCCCCTGGCACACCCTGTGCTCAGCCAGGCTATCCATGCTCGTTCTCTTTCTCCTCCATGTCTTTGCACATGCTGCTCCCTCATATTGGAATGCCCTTGCTCCCACTTCTTCACCAGCAAATTCCTTCCAACTAGTTCTTCAACATTCAGCTCAAGTCTTAAGACCTTCCTGTGTGCTTTCCATGATATACCAATATCTACCTCCCCAGGAAACTTCTCTCCCTGAAATACCAGTGTCCACAAACTTATCTGTCTCCCTTGCTGACTCAGACTTTTTGAGGGCAGGAACTGGGGGTCATCACACTTTGCCTTTGCCTCATACCATGTGTGGAACATTGCAGGTCCCCAGTAAGCCTTGTTGAATGAATGGATTGATCAAGCACTATGATGGACTAAATGGTTGTGTCCTCACCAAATGCATATGTTGAAATTGTAACCCTCAAATGGTATTTGATGCTATTAGCGGTAGGGCCCTTGGAAGGTGATTAGGTCATAAGGGTGGAGCCCTCATGAATGGGATTAGTGCCCTTATGAAAGGAACCCCCCCCCCAGGGCTTCCCTGGTGGTACAGTGGTTGAGTCCGCCTGCCAGTGCCATGGCCGCTGAGCCTGTGCGTCGGGAGCCTGTGCTCTGCAACAGGAGAGGCCACAACAGTGAGAGGCCCACGTACTGCAAAAAAAAAAAAAAAAAAAGAAAGGGACCCCCAGAATGCCTTCTTGTTCTCTCTCTACCACATGAGAACCCAGTGAGAAGAAGGCTGGCTATGAATCAGGAATGGGGTCCTCAACAGACATCAAATCTTGCCAGCACCTTGATCTTGGACTTCACAGCCTCCGCAACTATGAGAAATAAATGTTTGTTTATTAAGTCACCTAGTCTATGATAGTATTGTTATTTTTGTTATAGCAGCTCTAATGGGCTAAGACAATCACTGACATTATTGGCTAATATACATACCAAATGGTAAACATAAGACAAAACAAGTAGTATTTATGATGTCAGAATACAAATTCTTCATTCTTTAAAAATGTCCACCCTGTAAGGTATAGGGAAAAAGGTATGGGTTACCCATGAATCTACTACTTGTGATTTCACTACATAGTGTTTTATGGCCACGACTGCTACTTGCCTAACTCAGCATCCACACTCTCTTTTCTCCAAAATAATAGACCCTTATTTTTAGCTGGGCACAGGACCAGCAGAAAGTTTTAAAAAACAAAACAAAAAAACCCTTTATTTCCCAGTCCCCTTTGCAGCTAGACAAGACAAATGGCGAGGTTCTGAGAAATAAAATGGAAGTGATAGTGTTTTGTGGAACTTCCAGGAAGGCTTCTTATTATGAGCTGACTCATCAGGGAGGGGTCCCCCTTTACCTTCTGTTTGTCCTCTTTCTTCTGGCCTGAATTTTAGAAATGGTAATGAGAGTCTCAGAAGCCACTTGGATCACAAGGTGCTCTTGACGATGAAAGTTAGGATGTCAAAGCAGAAAGGTAGAAGGGATTCCGTTCCCTTATGACACTATTAATCCTCTGCGCCGCTGCCCTCTGGGCTTCTTTACATGAGAGAGAACTAAACTGACACTGTAAGACAGTGGTAGGCACACTTTTTCTGTAAAGGGCAAGATAGTAATTGTTTTAGGCTTTGTGGGCCATATAATCTCTATCACAACTGTTCGACTCTGCTGTTGGAGTGCCAAGGCAGCCACAGACAACACATAAACAGATGAGTGCCTGTCTTCAAATAAAATTCTAATCTACACAAGTAGGTGGCAGGAGAGATTGGAGCTTGCTAATCCCTGCTCTAAGGCACTGAGATTGTCAAGTCTTTCTGATATGTGTAGCAAATCTAACCCTAATACATCTTGGTGGGTGAGATGAATCTTTTGATTTGGAAGAGAGAAATTGCCAAGACTCTTGTTTCATTTTTTTTTAATGTTTTATTTCAGTAGACTCTTTCTCCCTTACCGTCTCCTGATTGAATTATACAAAGTTCTGACATTGCTCTTTCCAGATTCTTTTGATTATTAAGACCAACTGCATTGGACTCGGGTTTTTCTAGGTTTCCCTCAACTTCATTATGTTCAGTTTGGAGGATTCCAGCAGAATGTAAATGGACAGGCATCAGGTGTGTGGACAAGGAGAACAGAGGACAAAAGACAAGGCCTGTAAGAACTGAATGACGAATGCCACGCTGAGCGCTCCTAAAATGTGTTTGAACTATACAACAAAACTTTCAGGCTGACGGGGTGATACCTTATTGTAGTTGGTTACCAGGGAGATCGTACAAGCTGAACTGATGTTTAGCAGCAGGACAACAGCTGGTCTTGAAGATTCTTTTGAGCAAAGACTTTGTCTGATGCTCTTAGGATATCTTGGTTTTTCTGGTTTAGCTCATCCTGTGAAAGCAGAAAAATATACTACAGACCAGGAATGGCAAATTGATTTCCCCTTACATGCAAACTCCAACCGATGGGTAGTAGATATCTGGACTATTGAGAAGGATTCTGTGGCTGTATTGTGTTTTAACAGAAGTGGCCTCTGCTTCTTCCCTAACAGTGTTTTTCCCCAGGTGCATGGGTGCAGGAGAGGAGGGGCTCAGACAGGGTCTCTCTCTTGGAATAGACTCAAGGATCATGAAAGCTAGAAGGGAGCCATAGTTTAAACCATCTCTAACCTGGCTCTTTATTTTACAGAGGGTGATATTAAGGCTCAGAAATGTAAAATAACTTTCGCAGGGTTACACAACTAATTAGAGGTAAAACCACAATTAATAGTCAACAGTGGGCTCTTTCATTATACAATACTACACGTATTTAATTAAGATCTTTTTATACTCTTCACTAATTTTTCATAGTTTCTTTCTAACAAAAAACTTGAACCAGCTTGTTAGTGAGATCTTGCTTAGTTCCCATGACCACACCTCTAGACCTCCTCTTTTTCCTGGCACTTTACAAGCAGGATCCTCAGACTCCATTTAGTCCTCTGAGCCCCTGATAGCCTTCCAAAAATTGCTTGTTGTTGTTGTTGAGTTAATGATGATCAGAGTCAGTTTCAATTGCCTGCATTCAAGAACTATTGTTGATACGGAAATTGATCCTGGGAGTGGGTTCAGGAAACATATTCAGGAAATAGGAAGAAATGGGAACTGATTATCTCACCTAGATGAGGTGAGATGCAGAGAAGTCCTAGTTGATAACTAGAATACAATTCTAACAGCTCATGGCAACCAGTGGCAAGTGAATGAATTAAATTCACCTGTGCTCACCTGGCATCATGGAGAGAATGCAAGGTATTGGATTACCACTGTCCTAGAAGAGTAGAAAGGATCTGAGGGGTTAAAGAGCCCGGAGGTGAGAAGTAGAATGACAGTCTCAAATCCAAACGTGCTTGGTTCAAGGTAAAGAAAAATCCAAGAACTTTCTGATAAGCTGTATGAGAAAAGAATCTGAAAAAGAATTAATATATGTATATGTATAACTTGAATCACTTTGCTGTACACCTGAAACTGATACAACATTGTAAATTAACTATACTCCCATAAAATTAAAATATTTTTTAAAAAGAGAGAAACCCAAGAACTTTCAATGGCCACGTTTGAAAAAGACTCTTTTATGTAGCCTCGAAACAGTGCTATTTTTTTAAAAAAGCCCACAAAGATTGATGCTGTGGGTATTTGAATCACAGTGTTAGTTGAACTCACAGTGTCTTCAGGTCTCCTGGAAAGAGCAGGGTCCAGGGAACTGGAGCAGTTAATTTAGGGACTCACAATACCTGGGAAACCCCTGCTCCCATGGGCCTCTATCTCTCTTGGACATGGCTTCTCCTCCTTACACCGCTCCATTGCCTGCAGGAGTGCCTTGTGGGGGAAACCGCTTTTCCCACCTTCGTTAGGACACCAGAATCTTATCTGTTCTTCACTTTGGAGTGAATTTTAGCCTATCATTTTTAGGTAGCAGAATTGTGTAAGCTCATGCTTCAGAGTAACTTTTATTTATGTGAAATTCATAAGGCCTCCAAGAGGGAGATTCAATAAATCTGTGGTTTAGAACCCTCATAATTTTTCCACTAAAATAACACAGTTTATTGAACTAACAAATCATTTGTACTAATAATTGCTAAAGATATACAACTAAAAGCAGTTTTTAAATAAATAAAAATTCTTAACTATACTTAGTACTTTTCCTCATTAATCTTCATCTTTATTCAATCACCACCTCATTTTTCTGCGTTTCTCTTCTTGTTTATTATTGTCTTTATTTTAAAGGTACTATAACCACATTAGAGTCAAGAAAAGGAAAACATGACCCATTATTCCATCATTGTTACCATTTTAGTTTACTTCCTGCTTGGCTTTTTCATTTGCTTTTTTCTCCTAAACATTGTGGTAAATACAATGCTTGTTTACAGCTTTTTAAATTTAATATATCACACACATTTTAATCCTTAAAATGTATTTCCGTGGCCTCGTTTCCAATGGTTTCATAATATTGGAAAGAGGACAGGCATTAAGTTGTGATTATGAATTATTGAGGGAAGGAATTCTGCTTTATTATACCCAGCTACTTATAGGTATTCAATTTTCATTTGTTGAATTGAATTGAAATCCCATGCCCATTCTAAGTTTGTAATGTTTTAAACACTATTCCAACAAACACCCTTATGGATATAGCTTTTCACATATTTTTTAAATTTAAGATAGATTTCCACAAGTGGGATTACTGGTCATGTGGTATGATCATGTTTATGGCTCAATACGTATTGCCAAATTGTTTTCCTTTTAGAAGGGCTGTATCAATTTCCAACGCCCCCTGCAATGCATGAGATCACCAGTTTCACTATACCCTTGTCATCACTCACGGCATAGGCGTACAGCATCTCATTGTGATTTTACTTTCTCATGTATGTCTTTACAAATTGCATTTTCTTGTTTGTGAATTCACTTACTTGAGCAACTTGAATGAACTCTATATAGAGTGAAGATGTTAACTTATATTTACTGCTAGTATTGTCCTCATTTGGGATTTTTATTTTTCCATCCAGTTGTGGGATTTTTTGGAAAACCTTTACTCTCCTTTGAATAGAAACCTGTTAGCCTTCTTCTGAGAGGACCTTGAGCTCTGAAAAGTTGCAACCTGTGAGCATGCTCCTGTCACCTCGCTTTCGCCACCAACATTAACTGACTCAAAGAGGGCAATTTATCCATGACTACCGTCAGCCAATCCGGGAAACACCTTGAATTACCTTTTCCCACATGCTGGTATTGCTTTCCATGTTCAAAAATAGAATAAAATATCATAATATCATACGTTCCCCACTGCTACTATCCTCTTCCAAGTAGGAAATTTGCCTGTATTTGACCCAACTCTCCCGCCCAACTTCCTGTCCTTGAAGGAGGTGTCTGACATATGTCTTTACAAATCTTTGCAGATTTCTGCCTTCCTTTAAACCTGCTTCCAATGTTTTAAAGTAGCCAGGTTGTCCTCCCACCCACCAGAACTTGAGTCTAAACAGAACATAAACTGTTCCCTCCACCTCAGGTGGTGATTCTTTAAAAATAGGCATCCTGGGGCTTCCCTGGTGGCGCAGTGGTTGAGAGTCCGCCTGCCGATGCAGGGCACGCGGGTTCGAGCCCCGGTCCGGGAGGATCCCACGTGCCGCGGAGCGGCTGGGGCCCGTGAGCCATGGCCGCTGAGCCTGCGCGTCCGGAGCCTGTGCTCCGCAACGGGAGAGGCCACAACGGTGAGAGGCCCGCATACCGCAAAAAAAAAAAAAAAAAAAAAAAAAAAAAAAAAAAAAAAGGCATCCTGAAGGATCCTTTATTCGTTCTCAATATTTTGCAAACCATGTCTTTTCCTGTTTTCCTAAACCTCTGGTGCTTTCTGACCCCTGATTCTGTTTACCCTTTTACCAATTTCAGTTTTACTTTTTCCTCAGGTAGGAAAGAGGGATTCAGCTTTTTAAAAATCTTGTCAGAAGTTGCTGCTTTAATCCTATTCCCTCAAATTTCACTCCTCAACCCTAACTGACACCTCCTTTGGTTCTGAGGAAACCTCTGTGAACTGCAAGGCACTGAATACAGATCCTGTTTTGTTGTTCAAAATTAATTAAATAGAAATGGTACTTTCCAAAGCATCAGAACTCAGAGCTACAGAATTCACATAATTATAGTTAACAACAGAACCTGGATTCAAACTCAAGTTTGGCCTAAGAACAACACTCCCCTGTTTTTTGGCCTCTCTTGGTAGAAACATTTTCAACTCGAATCAATGCCCATATCTACGTGATGGAATGCTAATACGAAAATGATCACAATGACAATGGAAATTGTTATACCAATAGCTGTACACCCTGTGAGTGTTTCCTGGGCCTCCCTCTTCTTGGTCACCCACAAAGCACACGCCACCTCAGCCAGCAGAACAGTTGTCGTTGGATACCACTAGTTGTTTTTTTTTTTTTTAAGTTCTCTCTTTTATCTTGAGCCAAAATCTACCTTCATGCAACTTTCACTCACTGGTCCTCATTTACTCCTCTGCAACAAAAACAGAATGAACCCTTCCTAGTCACCAGGTTGGAGAGGAAGTGGGTAGCGGTAGGGCGGACTCTGGATCTCCCTAGTTTCTTGCCAGTGTGCAAGCACCTGGTATGCCAAGGAATCCCAAGTGGACAATTTACAAGGCAGTTTACCTGCCAGGAGTGCTTTATTGAGTAGTATTGTTGTTGTTTCATCTTAATTAATGGTGATATTCTTATCCTCCACCAGGAGATTGGTACGTTCTTATTAAGGAAATTGGGTCCTCACCACTGGCTTTGAGTGATAAGTTTTGTCTTTGCAAACTGCCTTCATATGAAAGAGGTCTTCATACTATGTTCACTTTCCTCTCCAACTTGAATGTGGTTAAGATTGATGAGGAGATCGGCGGTAAACCCTCTGAGCTCTTTGAAACCAGTGCCCAATACAAACCTGTTTAATTCTGTTCTTTTGTGGTCTCTGGCTTCAGCATATGGCCTCTGAGAGCATTTTGGTCCAAGCTACACTGTGGTCTCTGTGGTCTCCACTGGTGGCAACTGGTTCCCTGGGATATTACCTATATTTGAAACTTGTATGGCTCATAACTTTCATCTAGATCCAACTTCTTTGGTCGTTCCACATGAAGAAATAGGGGAAAATGTGATAATAACAGCTAGTATTAGTACGCCCTGTGAGCCAAGAGCTGTTCTAAATCCCTACCTTGGATTATTACATTTAATAGACAATCATGTATCCTGGGAAAACAGCTTAGGCTGTGTGCTAAGTGCTTCACATTCATTATTTCATTTCATTCTTCATTTCCATTTCTAACCTTATGGTATTCTAGCTTCCTCAATGACATGACATTAGATGCAATAATCCACGTAAAGTGCTTAGAACAGTGCCTGGCGTAGCTAACACTTGAGAAATGTTTATTATAATTACTTTCTTAATGCTGAATAGATTTAGTATTTTTGGATCTAGACTCACAGTGAAGCATGCAATTTTCTGGCTTAAATCAACACACCAGGGACTTCCCTGATGGCTCAGTGGTTAAGAATCCACCTGCCAATGCAGGGGACACGGGTTCGACCCCTGGTCTGGGAAGATCCGACATGCCACGGAACAACTAAGCCCATGCGCCACAACTACTGAACCCACACACCACAACTACTGAAGCCTGCATGCCTAGAGCTCCTGCTCCACACAAGAGAAGCCACCGCAATGAGAAGCCCACGCACTGCAACAAAGAGTAGGCCCCCGCTCGCCACAACTAGAGAAAGCCCATGCACAGCAGTGAAGACCCAACGTAGCCAAAAGAAAAAGAAATTAACACACCATACTACAGTAGACAGGTTAATAAGGTAGAAATAGCAACATGCAACAGGGCAAGAGATCAGGAGTCAGGCATGAGCTGTGCCATTAAATACACTGAGCACGCAAGCAATTTCCTTGACTCCTGAGAGCTCTGAGTTCCTCATCTATACATGAGATGTATGACCCCGATGATCTGTAAGATCCCTTGACCTCTGTAAATCTTCCCCCACATATTTCTTTGTCAAAATGTGAATTTTACTGTATTGAGGGCTATATTTTTACCGTCTTAGTCCATACACCATGTTAAAGACTCAAAGCACCACACTGGAAGATGCTTCTGGAAATTCTTAGGAAGGAAGGTGAGAAGAGCACCCTCCAGGATGCCTTCTGTCTGCTCCCCCAGCCCTCTCACTAGTAGGCGAAGCCATCAGTAACCAATTGGTTTAGGAGTTGTCAGTGAAAGTGCAGTGTAAAATGCATTATTGGTAGTATTGTTTTTATTTCCTTTTTAAATCAGTTTCTTATAATTCTCCTGCATGGAGGTGGTATGTTATAGTAAGAGAAGTGCTGGCCCAAGAATCAAGAGCCTTTGAGTTTAATTCCAACTCCAGCTCGGCCACTGTCTGGTCCTCAGGCAAATGACATTTACCTTTCTTGGGCCTTAGTTATTTCAGCTATCAAAAAGGGATTGTTAAAAATTTCTTCCAATTCTAAAACTCTGCTACTAAGTTCTTTATGTGAGAACAATACTCAGATGAAATCCTATGGACAGAAAAGCATTTTGTCTCCCCTTTTCTCCTTTCTTTGCCAGGCATAATGAGAGTTGGTGTGGAAAAAAAAAAAAATCTGCTGTGAAAAGGTTCATTCAGCCTTTTCTTAATAGATTGAGTGGTTGGTATTTCTGCTGGCTTCTGAAATACATTACAAATCACAATCTGGAAAAAGTTCCAAAGCAGCTCCAAGCCTTCCTGCTGAATTTGGATACATCTTTAGGTCTTACTCTGCAGCTCATCCTTAACAACTGACAAAATATTTACTTTGCTCGGTACAGAAAAGGGTAACATTTTCCAAAATATTAAACTAGGTTGGATTCAGAACACAGACAATGAGGCAAAAAGTTGGACCTCTGTTTGAAGCCATGTCATTGAATCATTTTCCAGAGTGCCATGAGAAACAGAGCCTGAGTGCGTGTTTGTGCTCCACGGTAATTCTGAAAAGGACAGAAGCCAGCCAGTCCCTGTCTAGCATATTCACTGGTGTGTAGACCAGAGGTTCTCAAAGTGTGGTCCCCGGACCAGCAGCATTGGCATCCCCTGGGAACTGGTTAAAGATGCAAACTGTCACAACCCATCCCGGAGCTACAGACGTGGCCCCACGGTCTGTGTGGTAATGGATCCTCCCAGTAAACAATTCCAGGGAAATCTCATGCTAGGAAGAGTCTGAGACCCACTGGCGAGACCCATGGGGGCTACAGTGCTTTACTAGCTTTGAATTAAAAGTATGAAGCAATGACGAGACTAGTAACTTAAGTTCTCATTAATAAATTTTTCCAATATAAATGAACTGGTATGTAAATTGGAAACCTGGGCGTATTGCCTTTTGAAATGCTCTCCGCTCTTTACCTCCACCCCTCTGCTCTCCCCACCTTCCTCTACCCTCTCCCCAGCCCCACTTACAGGTTCATGACAATAGCGTCTGAGTTTTGCTTGGCTGTTATTTAGGACGGTAAAAAGGCACAGCAATTTGTCTTAACATACTTGCATGTAGCTAGTGATTTTGATAAGCACTAATTGCACTTTTAAACACCTCTCATTTGAGGCCTCTCCTAAGATAAAAATTGCATGACTACAGTTTATCATTTTCTGTTCTATTAAGTAAGTCTTATCATTAAAAAATTACTAGTTCTGTAAATAAATTATGATTTTTTAAAAAATTAAGTTACTGGAAATTGCTGTAGTTGCCTGCTTTAATTAAGAAATAGACTACTGTTTTAATGACTGTATTGTTTCAATAAAATTGCAAATACTTTCTGGGAGAAATTAGGACAATCCTCACAAACACCTCCATCTTCCACTGCTACCTCACTCACGTGTGTTACCTGCCTGGCCGCTGCAGGCATCTGAGCTGTGACCTTTGTCCTGCAGTCTCATGCTTGGCGATGTCATTCAGTCCCAGGGTCCTGCATCTGTTGATTTGGAAGGCTCACAAATCTGTAACTAGAGTGTGATTTTGCTCCCAAATTCCAGCCAATATCTCCAACTGCTTCAGTATCCTTCCAGCACCTTAAGGAAGGAAGGGAGGGAGGGGAGGAAAAGAGAGGAAGGAAGGAAGGAAGGAAGGGAGAAAGGAAGGAAGGAAGGAAGGAAGGAAGGAAGGAAGGAAGGAAGGAAGGGAGGAAGGGAGGGAGGAAGGAAGGGAGGAAGGGAGAGAAAGAAAGAAAAAGAAAACAAGGCATAAACTCAGACTGTGCCAAGAAAAGCAGGATGTACGTTCATCCTGTGTCATGTATTGTTATGTGTTAGAGGAACATGTAGTATGTCCTCAATAAATACCAGTTCCCTCACCTTTCCTTCCCACCATCCTGATGTCTGCCTTCAGTGTTTTCTGGATCGTCCTTTAATTTTCCTTCCTCCTGCCCCCAAAGCTATCCTCAGTCCCTGTCACTGGGAGGATAGTAATGCTGTCCTGATTGGTACTTCTCCCCTCTGTTGTATTCTATGTACTGCTGCCCGATTAATCTTCTGGCACCACCTCTCTTAAACCATTCTCTGCCTCAAGACCCTTTAAGGACTTCCTATTGCCCACTTAATAGAGGTAAAACTCCCCAGCATGGCCTTTAAGAGCCTTCCTGTTTGGGGTCCAATCTATTTGTTCAGACTTCATTTCAAGCACTGTCCTTTATCTATAACCAGGTTCTCGGCAAACCCGACCACTTCCCCAACTCTCCTGTTTTCCCTTGTGCCTTTGCTTCTGTACTCCTCCCTGACTGTACATCCTTCGTTTTTGTCCCCACTGTTGAAATCCACTTTGTCTTTCATGCTGAAGGTGACCTCTTACAAAAAGCCTTCTCCAGGCTGCCCAGTGAGAAGCACTCCCTTTACCCTCTAAATTCTAAACATGTCACATTCCTATCCTAGAGCCCTGGATGCTCTCTGTTTTGTATTGAAGTTCACCAGGTTTATGTTTTAGGCATCCCACAGTAGGGGGTGGGGAGGGGAGGCAGCAAATACATCTGGCTCAGGCCTCTTTGCCTTAGATGATCTGCACACAAGAGGAGCTCAGTAAATGCCGCTTGAAGGAATAAATGACTGAATGAAAGTCACTTTTGCTCTGCCAATAACTAAATACTGACATTGCCTCCTCAGTTAGCCAAAAGTTCCTTAAACTGTATGGCAAAGATTCTCATTGACTTTGCTTTTTTTAAGAACTGGGAGATTAAAACCATCAAGTCTGTAACAGTAAAGATTCTAAAACTACACATAACTTTCCCTTGACGCTTCACATTGATTATTTTAGCCTGATTTGCCCAAAAGGAGATTATTTGATATATATTTTTTTAATTTTGGCAAAAGAAGCAAATTTTACACATGCATATGGTGAGAGCCAGGTATCTGCTTACAACTTGGACATGGTAAAATACTTAAAATCAATCTCTTTGGCTGCCTCTCTCCAAACTCCAGAATGTCTGGGACAATTTTGTCTAGCTTTTTCCTTGTTCTGTCCCAATTTGAGAAGCAAATTTATATATATGCTAAGGTAAGGTGTCATTACTATCTCTTTTGGCATACTTGTTTATGTAACAGTTTTATAGTCAATAAAAATATACAGATTTTCTTATGAGTATCTGCAGTTAAAAGAATGGAAACAATAGGTTTTGTTAAAACATTTTTTAAAAATTTTTACTCAAAATCTCTTTAAGAGAAAGTGCCTTGTCTGAAAAGAGATCATTTGGAATGGTGGTAACAGAGGAACTCAGTCATAATTTTCTGAATTCTTCTATTTTGATATTTATCCACTTGTTTGACTTACAAAAGTGCTCTGGTGTAGTGAAAAAATGTCACACCTGTACAAGCTTACCTTAAAATGACAGTTCTAGATCCCCTTCTCCATTAACTTTTTAATTCGAGATCATTTTTTGGATTCAATAATTGCTCAAATAATTCTGCAAACTGCTGTGAATTTTTTTACCCAAGACTTTTATCTCAGCATGAGCTTTCAGAAATGAAAATATAGGTAGTTAACTTGCATTGAATTTGAAATTCTTAGGCCTCAGAATTTTTATAATTTTATGAAAATTACAGAGAAACTACTTAACTTAGGTAACCATTAAAAAATTAATGGAATTACAGAGGGGCAGTTAATTCACATTCTGTCTAAGGAAACTCTGGAATGTCAGGACAGGCCACCAAGCATCCTATTTCCAAAGATAACTTAATGCCCTATGGAAAAATAATTAACCGTCTGAATTTCTGTCATTGAGTTAAGACTCTTGAACAAAGATAGTAGACTTCTCAGAGGTAGGAGCGTTGTCCGGGAAAGCAAGACTCTTACCTGGAGTCAGTCCATCAGTCAGTCAGCCTGTCAATAAGTGTTTATTCAATGCCTGCTGTACACCAGGCACTGGGCTAAGTGCTGGGACACAGAGGGAAGCCAGGCACTGCCCTGCCACATGGAGCACACGGTGTCTAGTGAAAAGGAGCCATCACAGCAGTGCCAATGCCTCTGCCCTGGGCCCTTCCTTCACCCCCATCCAACTCAACTCAACTGGCATCAGGAGGAGGGCTTTAAAAAGCAACACTGAGAGGTAGCCTACAAGTGTCCTCCAGTCTGGGATCTGGAGATTTCAAAATTCTTTGACCTAAGAGATTATGGACTGGAAAAAAAAAAAAAAAGGCAAAAAATAGACCAACTCTTAGGGCCTAAAATACCTGTGTGATGATGCAGAGGGCAAGTCCTTCCATTATACACCAAAAGAGCTGTGATCTCTCGGTTAAAATCTTTTGGGTAGTTTGGGGCTCCTTTAACAGGTTCTTTAGATGCAGGACCGTTCACTCAGCTGCCTTAAGTGATTGGATCAGGGGAGGAAGGGGGGGGGTAGGGGGTGGGGGGGGGTGGCTGTTTACTATACACCCGGGCCCCAGGGCAGCCAGGAAGAGCCGAGGCCCCAGAAGCACAGAAATGCATGAGTCTTGAATCAGTGGTCTGCATTAATGGCTATTCCCCCAGGGCCCATTGCCTCCTCCTTCACTTGTTAGATAGCTATTATCTAGCTTCCTTGAGCTTCTTTGCTTCTATTTTTTCTTTTTTATGATTTTCAAACACTTTTAAGCAGTAAAAACCTTTCTTCAAGCAACAGCTTATACTTAAAGCTGGTAAGAGTAGAAATAGTCTGAATAAAGTGGGTGTGGGCTTTGCTCCTCCCTGTGGACCTCCCCTCACCCTACGTCTGGCCCTTGTGTTACATCCACAGACCTCCAGTGACTCCTTGGAATGAGCTCTGAAAACCACTCTCCCCTTTTTGGCTTTCTCATCGTTTACTTTTCCCCATCCCCTAATATAACCACTGTAGGCCCTCAAGAGAGAATCTAATGGACTGCATCTTGACTTTTTGCACTAGGCCTATTTACAGAGCGGACTATTCTAGAATGAAGTGGTCCCCCTTGATCCAATCAGTTGAGGCCAAGGTGGGTGTGGGGTTAAGTGGTGCAAAATGTGGCTACATGGGTCTGTCCCTCCAACCAGGGCTGGATAAGACGGTGGCCCTGGGCGGGGACTGTGGTGTGATGGGTACCATAACAATGTGTGATGCATGGTGGGTGTGGGAGCTTTGCTGGCACCCAAACCAGCAGAGTATGTAGAAAGACGGAAGCATCAAAGAGTCACAGGCCAACACGAAGGAGAGAACAGCTGAGGAGCAGGAAGGAGAATCTGGGCAGCCATTACGGGGATATGAACCTCCTTTCCTTACACAAATGAGAGAGACTCTGAGGGCTCTGGACTCGGGGGACTGTTGGAAGCTCAAAACCACTAAAGAAACGATTGTCACCAAATTGATGGGTGTGGTCTGGGGAGCAGGGAAAACAGAGGTAACTTTCATCTGCCTCTTCGTGTAGGTGTAGAGCTAGCTTTTTAAAAACGTGTTCTTTCCGTTTCAAGTGTAAAACACCAACTTATTCTCAATTTAAGAGTCCAATGCTTATTCCCGGGAAGTCAAAAGTTGCTTTTGTGGCCTCATGAGACATTATTTTGAAGGATGCTTGGCCGAGATCCTTTTAGCTGTTGGATCATACCAACACCGTGGTAGAAACCCAGATTGGAGGAACTGTGATCTTTCCAGCCAGAGGAAGCTGAAGGGCCCCTACGTGAGCCCTGTGCCTCCTGCAGAGGGAAGGCCTGACTCCAGGAATGCCCTTGGACTTGGCGGTGAGGCACCGTGAAGAATGCGGCTCTATTTCCTGCAGTTTGAACAAAGTACTTAAAAACTATTTGTACTTACTACGCACATTTGAAGCCTCCAAAACGGAGTAAGTCTAAAGAGACTCAACTTCTAACTCCAGCACTGGCACCAGCTTCAGGTGTAATTGAGCTCCACTTGCCTAGCCCCTTGGTGTCTCTTTCTGTGAAAGAAGCATTCCACAGCTGATATTTCGCAAGCTGGGCATCCCAACAAAGCATTCCCACAACCTAGTGCCAGTTCTCTTCCACCTTCCCTGGGGTTCTATCCCAAACGGATAAGTGGTGCTTGTTGGCAGTTGGAAAAAAGATACTGTATCATGTAACATACATTTCAACATTTGCAAGTTGCCTTAAAATCCACTAGAACACATAGTGGGTGCTACAACTCCTGCCGTACGGGGAGACTGCTATGATGTCACTGATTTTGTGTCTCACATGGGCTGGGCAACCATGGCCTGGCCAACTGGTCACTCTTATTTCATCAGATAACACCATTTTTGCAAACCACCCTCCGCAGAAAATCATCAGGCCGATACCATTCAATTTTTTTTTTCTTAATCCTTTTATAATAATTTCATTGTTTGGTTGCTTCTGGTATTTGGACTCCCAGAAAAATGATTTTTGACTATAGTCATGGAAGAACTTTGTTGCGTTATGTAGTACTATTTCATATGCAGCCTGCCCCATTTACAAGGCCTCATTCAGAGGTAGAACCTGACATTACATCAGACTCTACATGACATTTCATGATCTTGTGTTTATTTTATTTAAAGGTAATTTAAAATGTGGTTCCAAGCTCACATAACTTCTCTTAACTTACTATTTGCTAGAGTTCTTATCCCAATGTGCTTCCTTCTTTTCACCCTCAGATTAGGAGAATGGCTTCTAGAAGTCTACAGGGTCAACCTGATTATGTCACTTCCAGGTTTAAAATCCTTTAAAGGATCCCTGATGTCCACAGCAGTTTCCCAGGCGGATGGTATGGATATTCCTAATGATGTGTGAAATTATTTTAGGGACACACTGGTGAATGTTTTTACTACTTACATATTTATTTTACTATTTATTAGGAAAAACATAAGTATATATGTTTAAAGCTAAACTGAGTCATATTAAAAAGAGTTTATGGGCTTCCCTGGTGGCGCAGTGGTTGAGAGTCCGCCTGCCGATGCAGGGGACACGGGTTCGTGCCCCGGTCCGGGAGGATCCCACATGCCACGGAGCGGCTGGGCCCGTGAGCCATGGCCGCTGGGCCTGCGCGTCCGGAGCCTGTGCTCCGCAGCTGGAGAGGCCACAACAGTGAGAAGCCCGCGTACCGCAAAAAAAAAAAAAAAAAAAAAAAAAAAGAGTTTATTTGAGCAAAAATCAGTTTGAATTGGGCAGTGCCAAACCAGAAGCACCACACAGATGGGAGCTGGGGCAAGACTTTTCTAGAGAAGACATGGAAACAAAGCAAGGAATTATTTGATGGGCTGTAGCTTAAGCAGTTGCCTTATTTGGGAAAGCCTAGTTGGCTTTGGGATCTGTTGTTCTTAGGTGTTGATTACTTAACCTTGAGGCATTTATAGGCTTAGGTTTTGGCATTAGAACCTCCTCCTCTAATGGCTTCCTTGTTTAATTAATTTTACATATATTAGAGTAAGACTATAGCATATATTACATAGAAATTATTATATATTAAGAATTTCTTGTACATTAATAAGAATAGTATACTATCATATTATTGGATTTTAATAAAAGTATGTATATATCAAACCATTGTTATTACTGCTTAACATGAAAAGTAAATCAGTCAATATATTATAGAATCCATTTTAAAAGTACTAAGAAAATAATAGTCCAGGTTGTTCACAGGTGTGGCAGAGTTCATAAAGTTGGTAGGGACTGACTAAAAGTAGAGGAACATTGAGAAAGTTCAACTCCTTAAGGTGTCTCCAGCTTTCTATCTTGCCACCCATCCTTTCAGCCATTCAGAACTATTTGTTGCTCTCAAATATGCAATAAACTCCCATTCTTGGGTTCTAGTGTTGCATGACCTTGGGAAAGTCATTTAAACTCTTTGGGCCTTAGTTTCCTCATCTAAAAGAGGAATACAAATAAAATGGCCTACACCCAGCAGAGGTTTTTTTTTGAAGAAAGTTACTGGACGTAATAGTACTTTGTAAACTATAATAAATTATGCAAATATAAGGGATTATAATATTTCATCTTTGTGTCTTACATAGCAAGTGCCCATTGAATATGTGTTAGGGAGTAAATGAATGAATACCATGAATGCTCAAGTTTGAAATGGCATTTCTTTAATTAAGTGAATATTCATGGAATGGCAGGGCCTCATGCAGAAATATTGGAGAAAGCGTTTTTATCTTCAAAGAGTCAATCTAGTGGAAGAGACCAACACCTTAAAGAGGTGCTTGCAACGTCAGGTATCATGTTAATGTTTTTTATAATACAGATTATGATGAGGAGCTTTAATTCAGCGAGGCAAGCTTCCCAGGAGAGGTGGTGCTGAAGCTGAGTCTTATAGGGTGAGGAGTTGCATCTTGGTGGATGAAGTGAAAAAGGGAATGTGGGCATAGCTGTAGACCAGCATTGCCTAGCAGAAACATCATGCAAGCCACAAATATGAACCAGATTAAACAAAAGTTTAAAAAAAAAGCAACTGAGGGCTTCCCTGGTGGCGCAATGGTTGAGAATCCGCCTGCCGATGCAGGGGACACGGGTTCGTGCCCCGGTCCGGGAAGATCCCACGTGCCGCGGAGCGGCTGGGCCCATGAGCCATGGCCGCTGAGCCTGCGCGTCCGGAGCCTGTGCTCCGCAACGGGAGAAGCCACAACAGTGAGAGGCCCGCATACCACAAAAAAGAAAAAGAAAAAAAAAAAAAAAAAAAAAGCAAGTGAAATCAATTGTAATCATATGTTTTATTTAATTCAATAAATCTTAAGTATTATCATTTAGCAGATAACCAATATTTTTAAACTATTGATGAGAGATATTTTGCATTCTTTATTTCATACTAGGTCTTCGAAATCTGGCATGTATTTTACACGTAAAGCACAGGTCAATTTTAACTCATCACATTCCAAGTGCTCAATAGCCATGTATGGCTAGTGGCTACTATCTTTGGCAGCACAGGCATAGATGATAGAGGAAAAGTCTGGAATATTAAATAAACTATGAGTTCCTTGCTATGCCTTTTGCACAACCTGTGTGTGGATGGTGGGGGATGAAAGGAAGAGGTAGTCAGACACCAGACCACAAAGCTTTAGATGCCAAGTCAGGAGAGTCTCAGTTTAATCATGAGGGCATTCAGGAGCCTTTGCTGCCTTGGACAGGTTTTATGTAGATCAAATTTAAGGTTTTGAAAGATTATGCTGGCAACTGTGGGAAAGGTTGACTGGGGAGGCACAGTGCAGAGAACACTGGTGGTGTTTCTCAGTCTGCTGCATTTCTCTGCGTTTCATGAAACTTTCATATAAACTCTAGCAATTAGTAGACAGCTGTTCTCAATTTCCAGCGTTTTATGAGTTTTTATCACTTTTCTGGACCTTTATGAGAATTTTAAGGGTAAGGTGGAAGAAGAACTGAGACTATCAGGTTATAAGAGAGAAAAATATTGGACTGGGGCTAAGCAGCTCCTGGTGAATTCATAGACAGACCCTGCCCTCCACCAAAGCTCTTTGTTCAGGCATTGTGCCATCACTAAACACGTGTGTGCAGGCCACCTGTCCTTAAGGCAAGGTGCATGCATTGAAGGAAATATCTCACTATCACCTTCCAAATACTTTCTTTTCCAAGATGTTCCAACCCCTAAATTCTATAATATAGCTTTCCTTTTGGGGGTAAAAATTGATTGTTTTCTAGGCATCTTCTCTAAAAAGGCAAATGTCTTAAATAGGTTACTTATTTTATCACTATAACCTGCTTATCATTTGGTTCCTTGGTTTGCTTTTTTTCCCTTTGCTGCAGAATACAAGCGTTCTGGATTCTTCTTTTATTTTTCTTTTTAAAGGATTGCCTACCTTACAGGGTGCTTTCTTTTTCTTCCCATCTGCCCTTCTGCCATTTTGTTCCACAGCTCCATTTCAACTCCACTGGTTTCTAATGTAAAAACAGCATATCCATACATTTTTATGTGTGAAAGGTAGAGCAAATGAACATAGAAACGTAAAATGCTGTTTTTTCAAAATGATATGCTGGCCACGCCCCCTCTTTCTGATGCTCTGGAAGCTTCCCAGCCTATGCTAGTCCCCTGAGCCAAATGGTATTTGGACTCCCAGAAAAATGATTTTTGACTATAGTCAAATAAAATGTATATGGAGCAGCTGGCAAGAACAGAAGCCAAGAGCCAAGCGAGGTATTGTCCTCACTGATGGGGGTGAGTCTCACGTCCCCCCCCCCCACTTTAAGCACTAGCCAACCCACCTGTCCCTGAAGCCCCGAATGTGACAAAAGCATGTGAAAGTGGCTGAAGCCTGAGGTGATTCTGATGTCACCTTAGGGTTTGGGCCATAGCAGTGGCTCTACCTGACACTGCAGCCATCTCTCAAATCTTATATTTTCAACCTACATTTTAAAATCTACAGTTTCTTAAATTTCAAAACCAAGTCCTTGGATTACATGACCATGGTTGATTGATTGATTTCGCTCAAATGAAAGACCAGGAAATTCAGGAATGATTGGTAGTTCGATGAGATAATAAAGAGGAAGGGGGGAATGAACCCTGTTTAGGTACTTGGGAAATCGCCTCAGCTTTGCTGGGCCAGTTGTGAATAATTGCTGTTCTGTCTCTATCATGTCCACAGTTTTTTTTTTTTTTTTTTAAATCATCTCCACAGTTTACTGAGTTAGTAAATCATTAGAAAAGGCTTTCTTTCTTCCTTTCTTTAAAAAAAAAAAAAAAAAAGTATCTACATTCTGAGTTAGATGCTTCTGGGAAGCCAGCCCCAGTGCCTGCCTGGCATCTGTCCATGGTGCTCGAGCAGCAGGGATGGATGACGTTCTGCAAACAACAGAGCCCTCCTAAAACATACCCCCGCCCAGCCTTGTGGGACTAGGGTGGCCAGGGGGTTAGTGGGTGTGGATAACGTCACAGGGAGGAGAGGAAAACCTGGGCTTTGACAGTTTTTCCCACTGTGAAATAAAACACTAGGCAACTAGCCTTTTTAAAGGTAAAAGCTTTTTTCTTTTTATGATCTCTTCACACATTGTCCTCACTCATAAAAGCAGAAAAAGTAATTATGCTCTGGAAGACTGCATGTGGTCTGTTCCTGTTCTTTGTCAATTGTCTTCTTTCAAAGGTAGATTAGAGTGATTAGTGAAAATCAGATAAGTATCCTAAGGGGGTTTCCCAAAGAAAAGAGAAAAATCCTTGAGATTTTCCCATTTGGTTGGGAGCATCTGATACCTTTCAGGAACTTTGTCGCAAAAGAGAAGAAAAATTGACGGAGCACTGACCTGGAGGTTTTGTCTTTGTATGGGGGGGGAAAAGTAATAATAAAGTTAATTGCTGGAGAAATATAGTAGGAAGGGAAAAAAAGAATTCATCCAACCAGTGTCACCTAGCAGGATCTTCTCTTCTCTTAAGGTAGATTTTTCTCATGCTCTTTTTGGATTGGGGTGAGTGAGGATTCCTCAGACAGATCCCGATTCGGATCATTTTATCAGGGAAGAACGGATTCCCAATTAGACTCTAGAGCCTAAACCAACACCATTGATGACAGGGTGGAACAGAAATACTTGGACCTTGAATTTAGAAAGTGGCCTTTCACAACTGGGGGTGAATATTCTATGATTCACAACATCAGCGGAAACTAATTGGGGGATGAGGGTGAAATGAACTTCAATCAGATTGGCTGACCACACAGCAAAGGGATTATTCCCTGCTGAGCTCAGATGCACTGCCCTTCCCGGGGAAAATAAGTAATGATTACTCCATGGCCCTGTATGCATACGTTTATCCATTCACACATCAGTCATTCATTGAGGGCCCACTAAATGTTAGGTAGGTGGTGTCAGGGATTTTAAAATGACCAATATATGATGCTGACCTTAGAGGGGCTGAAATTCTAGTAGCAGAAGTGGGTTAGGGGGTGGCCACAGACAGGGTAAGGGAGTAGAATGTGTGGAAGGCGGAATATTCTGGAAGACAGCCTTTGTCCTCAGATGGAATGCCATGAGAACTTTATTCCATGCAAGATTTTTTTTTTAATAGTGTTTAGTATTTTCTTTTCATTGTTGCATGTCTGCATCAGGGCACGTGTTATGTGTTTCTATATTGTTGGAAGAAGAAGAAAATCTACAGTTTATTTCGATACTTTTGCACATGGCTTGGCATGTGGCTATATTTTATAACATAATTGCAGGAAATAATATGTGGGAAATATACTTACCTACAGGACGTTTCTGATGTGAAGCTAAACCTGTGTGTGAGAAAGTAAGTGTCTCAGATACGTTCCCAGAATGAAGAACAGGAGAGTTTTTTCTGCTAAACGCTTCCCCCAGACTCTCCATCTTCCTCCCTTCTCCCCTGATACATTTTTATTTTCTTGAACCAGTAAGCCCCAAAAGAGGTGTGAAGTTTTACCTGGCCAGGATATTTTGGTTTGTTTGATCCTGGGACGCCTCTGTGGGCTTTACAGGCTGTGCCAGCTCTCGGGAGTGGAGCGTGTTACGGCTGGCGTCTCTCCTGGTGACCTCCGTGGCCATCTGGGCTGGGACCTGCGTCTGCCCGCTCAGCCCAGCAGGGCAGGACCTTGGCCGTGAGTTTGCAGATGCTTCACTCAGACTCCGCTTCCGTGACTCACGCCATCTGTTGGCAATTTGTCGTTATTCTGGAGTCGGGGACTTCAAATGCTTCCGTCCCTGGAGTCCCTCCATGGAGTGCGCTGTCTGACTGCAGTTTTCTGACACCAGCTTCCCGTTCGGTCTCAGGCCAGACCCCAACGCTGGGTCAAGCTGCCATGAATGTAATGATAATGTTCTTTGCACTTTCGAGAGCTTCACACCAAGTTCCTGCCCCCTCTTGAGCAAGTTACGCTTTTCGTGGGACTCGTTTGAAGTTCGGCCAAGCTGGCAGCGTGGGGTTCCATTTTTACAAGCTCTAGAAACAGTAGGCTGCAGTCCTTTGTGTCACCAGGCCATCTGCTTAGCTTTTTCCCCTCTTCAAACTGTAAGTAAAATAAGCTACCTGCACCAGAAATGCACCCCCCCCATTAAAACCCATTTTCATTGTCAACCCAAATGCCACTGCTTTGTCTGTTCTGAACCGCATTCCTTTCTCATACCTCTTTAAGAAATTTTATTTGCACCAAAAGCATAGGCAACAATAATAGTGAATATATATTAATTTTTTTCTACATTTTCTACATGTTTTCCACAATTTTTTAATTTTTTTACTGTGCTGCATCCTTGGTCACACGATTCCATTTTATCCTCAGAAGAAAAACATGAAAGAGGTACTATTCCTATTCCTGTTTTTGCATGTAAGGAAATTGGGGCTCAGACAGGTGAGGTAGCTTACCCATGACTGTTCTGCTAGTTAGTGATGATACCCAAACCTAAACTTCACCACCTGGCTCCTGAGTGCAAGAGCTTAACTTTTTGTGTGGACTGCCCCCCTCTTGATATTAATTCTCCAATGCTTTGAATTTGAATTAGTGCCTTTGACTAATTAATCCCTCACTCCTTAAATATAGCATCACATCTGTTAGCAATTCCCGTTCATTCATCCACCCAACAAATATCAATATTTATTGAGCACCCACTGTGTGCCATGCACTGTACTGGGCCCTGAGGATGCAATTATGAAGAAGTCTTATCTCATGGAGCTTATATGTAAGCCCCAACATAGTTGGGGCTACATTTATTTCTTTAACAAACTTTTGTAAGGAACACTGTACACACACTGTGCTAGAGCCCAGGCCTATAAAGTCAAAAACGATACCATCCCTCACCTCAGAGTTAAGATTTCCAGTATATCGGGACTCTCAGGGAACTGCAATTCCAGGATTAGGAATCAGAAGAACTGGGTGCCAGCACCAGTATTTATGATGTATGTTCTGTCCAAATCATTGAACTTCTCCCTCCTTTGGTTTCTTCACCTACTCTAGAAAAATCATCTCTACTCTAACTGAACTTAGATGCACAGTAAGGCTAGAGTTTAGAACTGTGGGGAAAGAGAAAAGAGGAAAGTCTAGGTTCATGAGAAAAGCAGGAAAAAACGTCAAGAAGTGAATTAATCAGAAAGCTTTTGGCTTCAAGTAACAGAAAACATGACCAATGACTTGAAAAATTAGGAATTTATTTTCTCACATAAAAGAAGTCAAAGGGTAAGTGTTTCCGGTGTTATTTCAGTTGCTCAATGATGCCACCAAGGACCTCGTTTCCTTCTAAGTTTCTGATCTGCCACCCTTACTGTGTTGGCCTTTCGTCTTCAAAGTTCATGCCTCCTGGTTACAGGATGATTCCTATTGTTTCCAGAATTATTTTCTTATAATGGTGTCCAGAGCAGAAAGGAAACCATAGGAGAACAAGCCTTTCTCCCTAGTGTGGCACTTTTTTTGGTGCTTATTCTCAGTTCCTGTACTTATCTCTCCATGGATCTGTACCAACAGCCAACATTGGTCCACAGACCACACTCTGAGTGTCTGATTGAAAGGACTTCCATGAGGAGCTAGTTATTCCTCAGGCGGAAACGTTACACATTCCTGTTTGCCCTTCGCTGGCAATGTTCCTCAGATCTCTCTAGATTTTCCTACACAAACATTTATCGACCTGATGTTTGCAAGGCCGCCTGGAGAACTTCTATCCATCCTCACAGGGCATGAGAAAAATGATCAGAAAAAAACAAAAACAAAACCCCACAACCTCTGCAGTTGATCCTGTGCTGGGCACAGGTAAATGTTAAAGTCACTTTCAGCAGGGTCAAGAGAGCTGCTGAAAGAGACAGGCCCTGGGCGTACTCAGAAACCCTGTTTTAGCCCAGAATTAGTGCAAATCCCCCGCGAAGCCCAGCCCTCGTGAATGAGACTGAGCCACATTAGGGTCATGTGGTGCCCTTTTTACCCCTCATCCTATAGCCCTGACTCAAGCCAGACTTGCTTGACAACTTTTCCCTCGGGTCCAAACTCAAATTTGACTGTCACCATCTTCCCACTTCTGGGATGGGTTGTTAAAAGACAAACAGAAAGAAAGGAGACAGTCAAAGAGAGTTTATTCCCATGCAGTCCTGCTCGTAAACCTCCTATCAAAATTTCCACTTTCTATTTTATTTCCTTTTCTTTCTGTTTAACAAATATTTTCACAGTGCTTATTGTGTGTCAGGCACTGTTCTAAGGAATTTGCAAACAAATCCCTCATGACAGTCTTACGAGGTAAGATCTGTTACCGTCCCTATTTTATAGGTGAGGAAACTAAAGCGCAGAACATTTAAGCGATATCTCAAAGTCACACAGCCGGGTTTTTATCCGTGTCACTGTATCTTCTCATCTGGGGTAAAAAGGAAGGTAGAGGGAAGGGTTTAGAATGAGTGGGAGTGATAGTAGTGTGAAGAGGATTGAGCCTCAGTCCAGAAGAAACAAGGCTTCTGGCACGAGAAAGCAGCCACATCTCAGAAATAACAAAAAAAGGGGTTCTAGTCACTGTAAGGGAAAACAAACTTCAGTATGGCTGGCCGGGTTGGGATGTAATATGAGAAAACAGAACCAAAATCACATGTACATCGTAACCAAACTCACCTCAAAAGACGTGGCGATACATCGGTAGCGATAACAATAATAAAATGGCTCTGGTATTTTTAATATTATATGGCAGCTTTGGTATGGAACTTTGCTTAATTTTACAATCCTATGGGAGAAAAAACAGTGTTATCCCCATTTTTCAGATGAAAAAGTTAATAAAGGGAAAAAGAGGTACAATCACGTGCTCATAATCTCACAGCTACTGATTGGCAGAGCCAGAATTTCTATCCAGTTTCATCTTGACTCCAAATCATAGGCCGTTGTTACTCAGCAACACCGTCAGAGTTAGTGACTCCCATGCCGTGGGGGAATGGGATAGGGGAATCCTAAATCTATGTGCCCAGTCACTACGTGTCCAAGAAGTCTCAGAACTCTGGCAACCCACAGATAAAACTAAACCAGTTTGGGCTTCCCTGGTGGCGCAGTGGTTGAGAGTCCGCCTGCCGATGCAGGGGACGCGGGTTCGTGCCCCGGTCCGGGAAGATCCCACGTGCCGC
This sequence comes from Kogia breviceps, assembly GCF_026419965.1. Classification (NCBI taxonomy): domain Eukaryota; kingdom Metazoa; phylum Chordata; class Mammalia; order Artiodactyla; family Physeteridae; genus Kogia; species Kogia breviceps. The sequence goes on from NC_081322.1 coordinate 70,600,345, forward strand.
GGAGCGGCTGGGCCCGTGAGCCACGGCCGCTGAGCCTGCGCGTCCGGAGCCTGTGCTCCGCAACGGGAGAGGCCACAACAGTGAGAGGCCCGCGTATCGAAAAAAAAAAAAAAAAAAAAACCCCAAAACTAAACCAGTTATTAGTTTGTTTTCAATTGGAAAAACCCAAGAAAGGTAAACCTAGCCCCCCCCCCCCCCCCCACTAACTAGAAACAGAACACTTCTGCCTCCTAGAAGCGGCAACGTCTTAGGCATCTTGCAAGAGGACTATCTCACACGATGGCCGAGTCTATGTGCCCCCACAACCTCACTGAAACTTCGGTGGGGCGGGGGGGGGGGGGCGGTGTCTGTCTCTTACACCAGGTTATGTGTGGTCCCTGGAAGGTGAAGTGTTACTGAGTCTGACGCTGATCTGATGCCCTGAATGGATGACCCACTGGAGGTCTGGGGCTCTGCCAAGGTTATTTCCATCCTAGATCCACATAGAGTTTATTGGCAGATAGAGCTGGTTCTTGAGACTAGACCAGAGGGTGTTTTCATTACCCCACAGGGCTTGTGTAAATTCATTCCCTTCCGTTTACAGTAATCTTCGGTCCAGCTTCTTTTCAGTCATTGATAAACAATCAGTTGATTGTGTGGGAACATTTGCAGTTGAACATGTAGATGCTAAAGCCTTACTGAGTGCAGAATTGGAATTCTAGCTAGGATAATCATGGTTTATCTAAAGCAATTCAAGAAGGTAATAAAAGCCAAATAATTCCAGGATGGGTCATCTGGAGTGATATTCTTGGAATGCTAAGTGAAATTGTGAAAATAGCATTGATAGGCATTTCAGAAGAAAGAAAGAGAAAAAGAAAGAAAGAAAGAGAGGGGGCAGGGAGGGAGGGAAGGAGGGAAGAAAGAAGCTTATGCATTCTTGGAATTGACAAGGTACTTTCCCATAATTATATACTTGCTTGGTACCCTAGTCTTATCTCTCTTTGGATGACCTCCCAGTTAAAAATAACCAGATAAAGTATCCTAGATTCCCAAATGCCAGGAATCTTTTGACCAGGTGAAGTCTCATCTTTCAAGATATCTGATGTTAAGTCACCCCAGATCAACCTGTACATTTGGTGACATAGGTATTGTTATAGTATTGCTACAGGACAGTGGAGGAAGGAGACTTTCTATAACTTGTTCAAGAAGAGAAATACTTCTATATTGCCACCCAGCTATGGTTCAGAAGTATTGCTCTGGACTACTGCCTTACTATCACTGAGGGTGAAATAGGAAGAGAAATCCCCTGTGGTGTGGGGGGAAAGGAAGATTCAATAGATGGAGATTTTCTGGAGAGAGTTGAGGTTAAGGGAGGGGAAAAAACAACAAGTATTTGTAATCTGTTCTTGCCAGACTCACCTGTGACTAGATGTCCATTCAGTTTGAACCAGAAAGCATTCTCCATCCACACCAGAGACATTACCAAGCTCACACCTCTATGGAAAAGCTCTTAACTCTCCCCCTCCGGCTCTCAGCACAGACATAGCTAATCAATCACAGCACTCTTCCCTGCCAAGCCAAGATGTGGCATCAAAATCCTCCTCACCCCCAGGGCTCCAGGCCGATCCTTTCATGTGCCGCAACGGTTAGCACTTGAGTTGAAAGCTGTTTACTTTCTCGGTCAGCACTGGTGATGCAAACATGAATAAAACATAGCGCCTGACCTCAAACAGCTCACAGACTCTTGAGGGAAACAGATCTAGCAACAGTGACTGACAATATTTTGCCATGAAATGATAGAATTATATATTCAATGGTGTGGCCACACAGAAGGAAAAGTCACTGTCTCTTCCTGAAGGAGTTTTTCCCAGAGGAAATGAACACGAATGAGACTGGAAGGAGGAGAGAGTTCACTTCCTAGTCAAGATGGGATAGGCATGGGGGCTCTGAATAGCTTGATCTGTGACAGTGCTTTCTCAGCCTTAGGTCTGAGTGGGGGAACGGCAAGGCGCTGGGGGCAAGGGGCAGGCCAAAGGTCAAACGCTGTCTCTCCTTGATCACCAAGTAAGGTGTTGAGGATTTTTCTTATAGAAAAATTACCCTTCTGCAGCGTGTGGACCCCTTGGGGCCATACCATCATTACAAGGGCCCCGTGAATTCACAGCGCATTGAGTAGCCTCCAGTAACAGTAAATGTGTCACATGGGTGTGTACTCATAATGTCACTGCTAAGAAGGTACAATGTGCTTGGAGCAGAAGATACAGGGGAAAGAAGACTTGCACCCTCAACAGTTTAACCCGAAGTCCACAAGCCAAAGACTGTGGACATAGTGGGGTACCAGCTTGGAGAATCAATTGAATTGTGAAAACGCACTACCTGTGCAAGATGTAAAGAGCTTAGAAGAGTTCTGGACATCTACTCAGGTGCTTTTATGGTATTTTACAGGTTAATTCTCCCTTTTTTTGACAAATACATAAATTCAGTTTGGGTTCACAAGCTCACAGCATCTGTTACCCCTAAAGCCTTTTCCTGACAACCCAGAGTACTTGAACTTAGGTTCATTCTCTGAGCACTCATTATAGTTAAATAAATACTCTATAAAGGAAATAAGGTCAGCCATTAATCTAATAGTTCAACCTTGAAAGAAGAAACAATCTGTAACATTGTTATCACTAAATTAGCAGCATTACGGATCAGCAACCATTATCATTTTTAGTTGGGCATCACATCTCTCAAAGCCCAGTTAATGAACAAGGCTTTTGCGTTTATTCATCAAAATATTAAACACTAGCCAGCCCTCATTACACTAGTTAATATTATAATAATCTCTTACAGTTGTATAGGACAGCTCGCAAAGCACTTTCTCTGATGTACATGATATCTTTCGAAGCTCACAATAACCATTCAGGGTAGAGGGAAAGGTATTATTAAACCTAGTTTAGTGGTAAGTATTGCCATTATCCTAGGTCTGTGCTTTTTTTTTTTTTTTTTTTTTGAACAAATATCTGTAGAAACAGAATGAAACAGGATTGAATAATTAACTTCAATGAGAATTTGGGGACAATTAAGTGTACTGGCCCTTTCCCACACCATGCCAGTTAAATCATAGGAGGGTTATGCAGGGTTTATAGGAGCCCTTTAATACTTTTCAAGGTGAGTAGTCACCCCAAAGATGAACCAAGTGAACCTAATAAAAGATTGGGTCCCCTGGCAACCAGGCAGCATGCAATTTGAGGAATTATCCAAATTTGAAACATTGCTATTAATAGCACATTTTCATAAGTACAGAATGTACTCTGGGAAGCATGAAAAACAAAGTCAAATTTGTATGAAACTGAAGAAAAAGGAAGGAAGTTGAAATGAACAAGACTGAGAAGCAGAAAGGGCTGGGGTGCTAGTTGCCAAGGAAAGATGAAATAGCGGGTGTGTCATCAGTATGGTCCATCAAAGGAGAGAAATTGCAAGATTTATTGTCACTTCTTTTTCTAGACAGCATTTTGATATGTGCAGCAGCAAAGTGTACTGAAATGGCATCTATTTATACAAAAGTAGTAAAAAAAAAAAAAGGGTGTGGGAGAAAAACACAGCTTCCAGAGATTTTAAGTGTGTAGAGTTTCATGGTGGTTTGATTTTTCCCCTGAGGGTTTTATACTAAATTTACCGCTTCTTCCATTTTATTGATACTATAATGGAATTTGATACACTCTAATTCAGAAACTAAAATGTTTATTCATTTCACATGGCAGTATAAAATCCAATCAAGAATAAAGATTGCCCCTCCCAAAGCTAAAATCATACAGAGCGATAATTGCTTGGAAAAGAAATAAACAAGCTTGAGATGAGGGTGCTGTTCTTTGCGATCAGCCAATGAAGCAGTTTCAAAAGCGGGGCTCTTCTTCCAGATTTTTCCTGCAGAAATATTTGTGTGTTTCTATGCAGGAAGGACAAACACTGGGAACTTGATGGCTGTGGCTCCCATTGATTGATCACTTTGCTTGGGAGCTTGCAAACATCATCTGTAATCATAGCAATGTAGTCCGTGTATACCCTCAACAGTGGTATCTTATGCCGCAGTCTAGCTTATCAGCTAGAAGCACAGGCTTTCACGAAATACGGGTCTGTGTTCAAGTCACAGAGATTAGGGTTTGAGTCCTGGCTTCTGTTCACTAACTGACTTAACTTAGGTAACCCCTGTACGTTTCATTCAGTTTCCTCATATAATTAGTGGGAAATAAATGAGACAATCCATTTGAGCCATTCAACACAGAAACAGGCACATAGTACGTGTTCATTTAAAAAATGATTTGTAAGTGTGTGTAAAGTTTATAAAATAATAGCCAACATTTATTGAGCAATTTATATACTATGTATGTCCTAGAGATTTTGCATGTCAAAACTTGTGTAATCCTCTCAGCAACTATATGAGGGAATGCAAAAGGTTCAGCCCACAGTGAGAGCCAACTACAAAATTACACAAGACCAGCCTCACTACTGACACCAATTGCAAGCTCAGGGGTTCTTGAAACCAGCCTCAGGTTAAAAAATCCACTAGAAGGACTCACAGAACTCACTGAATGCTGCTACGGCTCCTGCTTATGTTTATTACAGGAAAAGGATACAGATAAAATCAGCCAAGGGAATATGCACAGAGCAGAGTCCTGGATGGAACCACATGTGGAACTTCCAGTTGAATAGCGTTAATTCCTCCTGGTGAGGATATGTGACCCTGTGCACAGAGTACAGCCGGCCAAGGAAGCTCACCTGAGCCTTTGGTGTCCAGAGTTTTATTGGGGCTCAATCACATACTGCCTGCATGGCTGACCTTCAGTCTCCAGTCCTTCCTGGGGGCAAAACTGCTACCACTGGGCCCAAAGCCCTCATCATAAAATCACATTCTTAGATTGGCTGGTGGCCAAAGTTCCCAGGCAGACAAAGACACTCCCCATCAGGCAGGATAGTCCAAGGGTCTAGAGAGCAAGTCCTAGTAGCTAAGAGCAAAGACCAGACCTCTCTTTGGGTAGGTTAATTCTTCATTACGAATATTCCCATCTCATAGAGGAAGAAACTGAAATGCAGAGAGGTTAAAAAAAAACTGGCCTAAATAAATAAATAAATTGCCTTAAGAAAAACAAAACAAAACTGGCCTAAGAGCTCCTAGCTGTAAGTGGGAGAGCCAGGATTCAAATCTAGGCAGTCTTTCCCTGGAATCTGTAAACATTACCCCTTGCTGCTTGCTGCTGTGTTCATTGAGTCTACGGAGATCAGACTGCTGATAGATAGTAGGGTCTGGATTTGAACTTGGGTGGATCTGATTCAACAGTTCTTGGTCTCTCTGTTTTCCTCTGGCTTGTCCTTGCAAAAACATAAGAACCCCACTGACCAGTGTCTAAGAGACTCTTCTTTGGCTTCTTGTACCCCTGAATGCGGAAGAAGTTGCTAGCAACCCTCCCTGGGTTCTTTTCTCTGGCACATCGAGCTATGATGAACATTAGTGCCTGGCTCAGAAGGCAAGCGCTCCTTAGTGGTTTCCTGGGACTGTCTTATGACTATTAAGAGTCAGTGGAGTTTTTATGAGCCCTGAAAATAATATTATCTATGAGACTAATAATTATGTATTATTTCTACAGGGGAAAAAAATGTGCTACCAGTACTTACCCATATATGAATGTAAGTTTAAGCCAAGGGAAGGTATTAGTCACGAGCTGTTAAGTGTCTTCATGAAAGCACGGCTAGAGCTGCCTGTTTACATACAGTGCATCACAATGGTACATGTAAGAACATGCTTCCTCACATATTCTTGAAGGCACAGTTTGATGTCTCTAGTACTCTGAAATTTAGGATGTAATTACAGATACCAGGCTAAAGCTTGTAAAACCCTAAAACCCTGTCTCGGTTGCTTGTCAGGCCTGGAAGGTTTTGGGGGGAGTAGTGGGAGGGGAGCCATACCCCATCACCCTCAGAGAAGAGCTTTCCTGAGTACACTGCAAACAGAGAGGGATCACGGATGAAAACCAAAGGTGTGAGCCTCTCCCACCCACAGATCAGACGTGCTGATGTACACGACCCGCTCATCACCAAGCCAGGGGTCAAGTTATGTGAGTTCAGTTGATTGAACTTGAATCAAGGCAGAAAGTAGGTGTAACCCACCCCCCCCTTCCTACAGCTCCCATCAGTTAGTTGAATTCCTCATTAATCAGAATCTCCCAGGGTAAGACATATTCTCAAAGTTCCACAGAGATTCTGAGGTGCAGCAAACGTCAAGAGCGTAATAGATCTCAAATGATGCCACCACTGAGAAACTTAAATTTGCAAAATATATGAAACAGAACAACCTATCATCTAATATTCATTTTCAGCATCTGAAGCACGTTCATTCTTTAAAGGGAAATGAAATAACCAACCCCCACTTACATTTAATTTTGGTTTGTCAGTATTAAGTGGAAGTTAAGCACATAATTATATAGTATGCATATTTTTAAAATTAATTAGGGCAAGTGTACCACAAAGTAATTTAATTGTCATTTACAAATACATTGCAGTTTTTAAAGTGTTTTCACACTGCATGTTAATGCCCACAGCTGAAGAAAATCCTAAAGCCACTTCCAGGCATGGAGATGTCCCTTGACTCATGTTTCTTCTTTGGGGACAGAGGGTTGGTTTGAAGCTCTTTCCTCCATGCACAGTCAGTTTCACACAGGCAGAATAATCAGTTATGAACTCTTTATTGACACCAGTGGGATGTGCAGGCTGTGTTTCAGGTTCTTTCACTGAAGTACACGCGGATGTGGTAGGAGGGTACACGGTAAAGTGAGGGAAGACCTAAAACCAGCTAGGCAGCCTGGCAGCTGGGCCTCACAGAGAAGTGAACATAGGTCACTGGTAAGGCCAGGACTGGACAGTAGCTCCTTTCATCTGAAAGTAGTTCTAGAAACCCGACAGCAACTCTAATGGCCTCCCAAGTTCAATGCTCAGCTCTTCCATCTCTGTTCCTCCCTCTGGACTTCTCATTCCATAACCAGCTGTGGTTTCTGCTGCTGCTGCTGCTACAGACGACCTTCCCACATCATAGCTTCTGTTTACGCAGAGCTTCTACTAGCTCATGGCTTCTGCCTTCTTCTTGTGTCTCTTGCTTCAGCCCACCCTACTGTTTGCTGATGCTCTCTGTGTGTCTCCCATTTAAAGCCTCTAAAAGAAAGACTGGGGGCTTCCCTGGTGGCGCAGTGGTTGAGAGTCCGCCTGCCAATGCAGGGGACACGGGTTCAAGCCCTGGTCCGGGAAGATCCGACATGCCGCGGGGCAACTAAGCCCGTGCGCCCCAACTACTGAGCCTGAGTTCTAGAGCCTGCGAGCCACAACTACTGAAGCCCACGCACCTCGAGCCTGTGCTCTACAACAAGAGAAGCCACCACAATGAGAAGTTCACGCACCGCAACGAAGAGTAGACCCTGCTCGCCTCAACTAAAGAAAGCCCATGCGCAGCGACGAAGACCCAACACAGCCAGATAAATAAATAGAAGAAAGACTGGAATCAGCAGTCAGGATTCCATATGATGCACCTCCATTGAGTGCATATCGCAACAAGCAAGTCACCATGAGGGTCACAGACTGCCTGCAGAGGGCTGGCTTTGGATCAGCCACTGGTTCTTCATCCAGGTGGCTTCAACCAGGAATGGAGAGTCATGGGATGTACAGCATGGCAAGCTATGCATCATAAATCCCTTAGGAAAAGGAAACTATGAGTGTGGCAGGCACCGTGGGGCTTCTCAGAAAGCACTGCAACTGTCTAGAACAAGGGGAGCCACATCAGCACCGCTGCGGGTTGACGTCTGGCCTGGCCCCCCGCCTTCAGCCAAGCTGTCTGTGTGCCCTGAGCTGAGGCCCAGGGGTTCAATCGCTCTTCTCCATGAATGCTTTCCCATCCAGGCTGGCTCTCCAATAGGAAGCAGCTCTTTATATTCTTCCTCCCCTACCCTCTGTCCCTGAAGCAACCATGTGGCTTTTTTGTTTCAAATGCTTTCCTGCTAATTACCGTGGTTTGAGTACGGGCTATAACTACACCACCAAACATTAGGGAAGTTATACATCTCAAAGTAGTTCTATGAGTTGTTTAGATTGAAATGTAAACATTTTTGACCAAAAAAAATCTGTCCTCATCTTAATTTACAGAACCTGTGAATATTACCTATTATGGCAAAAGAATGACTATTAACTTAGATGGCAAAATGATGTGGTTAGTTAAGGATCTAGAAAGGAGGAGCTTATCCTGGATCATGAGTGTCGTTATATGAGGAAGGCAGACAGAGATTAGACAGAACAGAGAAGAGGAGGCAATCTGACCCCGGAGGCGGAGGTCAGAGTGGTGCAGCCACAAGCCAGAGAATGTCGGCAGCCTCAAGATGCTGGAAGAGGTAAGGAAGGATTCTCCCCTGGAGACTTCGGAGGAACTGCATCCCTACCGACACTTTAACTTCAGATTTCTAGCCTCTAGGACTGTGAGGGAATAAAATTTTATTGTTTTTATTGTTTTGTTATCCAATTTATGGTACTCTTTATAGAACCCCTAGGTATGTAAAACCTATACTGTCTTAAATGTTCCCTGGAAATCTCTAGAGTTCTTACATTGAGAGACAACCTAGCTGATGCTATTTGTTTGCAAACTAGAAGTGACTGTGGCCTGAGGTAGGTTCAGGGTAACACCGTGACTAGGTCTGCTGACATAGGTGGTCTGCAAGCTTCACGAGAGTAGAACTGGGCTGCATGTTACAGGCGCATGTTTGTTGAATGTATGAATGCATTCTCTGGTTTCCTTCTAATTGTTTTTTTTTTTTTTTTTTTTTTTTAATAAATTTTATTTATTTATTTAAGGCTGTGTTGGGTCTTCGTTTCTGTGTGAGGGCTTTCTCTAGTTGTGGCAAGCGGGGGCCACTCTTCACTGCGGTGCGCGGGCCTCTCACTATCGCGGCCTCTCTCGTTGTGGAGCACAGGCTCCAGATGCGCAGGCTCAGTAATTGTGGCTCACGGGCCCAGTCGCTCCGCGGCATGTGGGATCTTCCCAGACCAGGGCTTGAACCCGTGTCCCCTGTATTGGCAGGCGGATTCTCAACCACTGCGCCACCAGGGAAGCCCCTTCTAATTGTTTTTTATTTTCTGGTTCTGTGCACCCAGATGACTCCTCTGGCCTCAGATGGCACTGAACTTGAAAGCTGGGACTTTTCTGGCCTTTTTCTCCATCCTATCCTGGCCCCTGGCTTTTTACAGTTTTTTCCACTGTTCTTCCTTTCACGACCTGCGCACGCACTCTGGATAAGAAAGGCCTTCTGCCCTTCCTTTTGTTCCCTTTAAATCAAGCAAACTGTTGTTTCTGAAATAAACCTCATTACAAACAGAACTTGTTTTATTGCAGTTTGCTTTATTGCACTTTGCAGATAATATCTTTTTTTTACAAATTGAAGGTTTGTGGCAACCCTGCATCGAGCAAGTCTATTGACTCCATCTTCCTAACAATACTTGCTCACTTCGTGTCTTTGTGTCATGTTTTGGTAATTCTCACAATATTTCAGACTTTTTCATAATTTTTGTATTTGTTTTGGTGATCTGCCATCAGTGATCTTTTTTTTTTTTTCTTTGCGGTACGCGGGCCTCTCTCACTGTTGTGGCCTCTCCCGTTGCGGAGCACAGGCTCCGGACGCGCAGGCCCAGCGGCCATGGCTCACGGGCCCAGCCACTCCGCGGCACGCGGGATCTTCCCGGACCGGGGCACGAACCCGTGACCCCTGCATCGGCAGGCGGACTCTCAACCACTGCGCCACCAGGGAAGCCCCATCAGTGATCTTTGATGTTACTTTTATGACTCACTGAAGGCTCAGATGATAGCATTTTTAGCAATGAAGTATTTTTAAATTAACGTATGTACATTTTTTAGACATAATGCTATTGTACACTTAATAGACTACAGTATAGTGCAAACATAACATTAATTTGCACTTGGAAACCAAAAAATTTGTGTGACTCGATTTATTGCAATATTTGCAGTGTGGTCTAGAATCAAGCCTGCAATATTTCCAAAGTACGCCTGTATATCTTCTTTCCATTTCTACTCTCCATTTCTCCATCTCTAAAGCTTAATCAAACTCTATCCTCCCCACAGACAGAACCTTCTCCTCCTTCGAATTTTCATGCCACCTTATCCCTTTTATATGTCACTTATTTCTCTCTTGAAAACCAGATATTTATGTGAATACCATCCTTTCTGCCAGACTTTAGAGTATTCTTACCATCCACTTCATCTTTCTCTTAGTGCATATTATAGGAACAGCTAACAGTATAGGACCCCCCAATACTAGATAACTGAATAGACAGAAAATGCGGGAGAATTGGGGACATTCAACAAGAGAAGAGAAATTTTGCAATAAAATCCTTAATATGCTAAGAAGTTAATAAGGTAAATAAAATTATTTTGAAACAGCATTGAAGGCCCAGTTGAAATGATGGTGGGCTAGTCTGAACTTGGATGGGTAAGGTCGGAATAGTTAGATGAATCTACCCTTGGTTTCTTAGGTTTTTTCTGTGGCTCCATAACAAATTACTACAAACTTTGCAGCCTAAAACAGCACATATTTATCATCTCACAGTTTCTGAAGATCAGGGCTCCAAATGTGGTTTAGCTGGGTCTTTTGCTACAGGGCCTCTTACAAGATGCAAAGTGTCAGCCAGGGTTGGGGTCTTATTAGAAGGATTGAGTGGGGAGGGATCTCCTTGTAAGTGCACCTGGCTGTTGGCAGGATTCAGTTCTTCAAGGGCTGCTGGACTGAGGGCCTCTGTTTCTAGCCATCTGTTGGACAGAGGATATGCTCCCTTTAGGTCTTGCTATGTGGGCTTCCCCAGCATAGCTACGTGCCTCATCAAAGCCAGCAAGGGAAGTAGCCTGCTAGCAAAACAGAACCCACAGTCTCGTCTAAACTAATTGTAGAGGTGATATCTTATCAACTTTACCAAATATCATGAGTTAAAATCAAGTCAGTGGGCTTCCCTGGTGGCGCAGTGGTTGAGAATCCGCCTGCCGATGCAGGAGACACGGGTTCGTGCCCTGGTCCGGGAAGATCCCACATGCCGCGGAGCAACTAAGCCCGTGAGCCATGGCCGCTGAGCCTGTGCGTCCGGAGCCTGTGCTCCGCAACGGGAGAGGCCACAACAGTGAGAGGCCCGCATACCGCAAAAAAAAAAAAAAAAAAAAAAAAAAATCAAGTCAGTGCCTACCTTCAAACAAAGGCATAGATACCAGGAAGCTGGTATCATTGAAAATACATCTTAGAATTTGTCTGCCATGTCTGGTAAGTACCATACGCATTCCCTAAGTATTTAGAAAGGGTCATGTTCCAAAATTTCTTTCTTGATTGATTAGAACTAAGAATTCAGTAGGATTTCCTTATAAAGACAATGGAGTTAAATTCCTGGGCTCATCTCCAGGTAAGGGCCATTTTACCCAGAGTAGACCAAGTAGCATGCTAACCAAACTACTCTAACTTACACTTATTTATGCCGCTGTTATTCTTTGAGAATATGCTTTCCAAATGTCAAGTTGGGATGCTGGGACAAATTCTCCAATTAACAAATCTTTAGCATAGCCATGGAGGGAAGTTAGGAGTACTATGCCTCTGCCATCAGGAACTCATTAATTATTTCACACTGTGTATATGAATAGATGACCCCCAAGCAAAGTATTTATCCATAAGCTGATAATCAATAATGCGTTTACTGTGTACTCATTCTCTGAAGTCCTCAATATTTGTACTGAAAATCTGAATGTTTCAACAGGGAGAGCAAATCATTTTCAAAGTCTTTCGGAAAATATAATTCAAGGAACCATTTCAAATCATTTTTAAATTCTTAAGACTAAACAGAAACTTCCACCACAGCATCACCGAAGCCCCAATGTTGAAGTTCTGGGTCCCGGTTTGTTTACACTAAATCTCACGGGTTAGTAATGATGCCACCTCCTCTCCCTGCAGGTCAATGTGGAAGAATCTCCCCATTAGGCAAGCAGAAGAAATTCTTTTGAATTTTCAGCTTCATCAAAGACTGGCCCTTTCCCTGTTTGAGGTCTTCTCTTGCTTCTTAGCCATTGGGGGTGCTTTGAACTCAACTCCCACTGACCCTGTTTCCTCTTTAAAGGCTTTTCCCTTCCATGTAGGGAGAAGATGTCTTTTGAAAGTAGTGGGCTCCTGCCTTATGTGAGTCTGTCCGTGTAAGCAGAAATAAACAAAAATAATAATAAGCAGAAGTAACAGGTCTTGGTAATTACAGAGAGATACAGAGAAAATGGGAAAATGGAAGGCAAGCCATTCTGCAGTATTACTTGGAAGAGAGGGTATTTAACATGCCTTATTCTCCGCTGTGCTGCAACTTCTGTAGCTTGCATGAAGCAGGGGATGGGCATTTAAAGTGTCCCGTCCTAAGGTGGACATTTCAGCCCAGGTGGACACCCCAGAGATGTTATACATGGGAAATTTAAATTTAAAACAACTTCAGTTATCTGAGTGAGACTCTTCCCCAGGCACCTAAACAGTTAGACCCTGTCATGAGACAAAGGCCTAGACATCTTGCATCTGTAAACACCATCAGAAGCTGACAATTCTTGAGAATTTTTCTTTTTCTTAGCTACTGACTCATGAACTCGTGGACTAGTTATGGGTTGATTCTATTGTACTTTTTTTTTTTTCCCAGTTTAAGTTGCTAACTTACATATATACAATTTTAGCTGCAATGCAGTATTTTCTGTTTTATTTTCTAAGGAAGATGCTACTAGAGTTGTGATAGCTTGTAAGACACTTAAAAGTAGGTCCTTCCCATTCTGGAAGTCTCTGATTATGTGATCTTAGGTAAACTATCAGGTAGGAGCATCAGCCAGCGTGACGTAGAATAGCTCCTTAAATTGCTGCCTGATACAGAATAGTTCAGGTATTAAACAGCAGTGGTCTGTACTTAGCAGAACTAATCAAACCATACTTTCCTTCGTATCTGATAATGGGGTATATTAATGTGCTAGGGCTGCCATAACAAAATACCATGGACAGGGTGGCTTAAACAACAGAAATTTATTACTCACAGTTCTGGAGTCTGGAAGTCCAAGATCAAGGTGTTGACAGGGTTGGTTTCTCCTGAGGCTTCTCTCCGTGGCTTGCAGATGGCCGCCTTCTCACTGTGTCCTCACGTGGCTTTTTCTATGCATGATCACACCCCTGGTGTCTCTTCCTCTACTTATAAGGACACTAGTCCTATTGCATTAGGGCTCCACTCTATGATCTCATTTAACCTCAGTTACTTTTTTAAAGACACTATCTTCAAATAGTCACATTGAGGGTTAGCGCTTCAACATATGAATTTTGGGAGAAGGTAATTCAGTCCGTAACATGGGGTTACCAATAGTGCCCACAGATGGATTGGAGGTCATAAATAGTTTGTGAAAATGTGCGAGTGTGTGCGTTTGTGGATTTTTCTGGAGAGGAAGTTCTTGCCTTTCATGGGAATTTCAATGAATGCTAATAGATAGGACACATTGCTTTATATCAACTTCCCTAATTATTTTTCTAGTTGGAATGATATATGCTGATCCTTCACAAACATTCTGTGATTTTATTAACCCTATTGTTCCATCCTCTCTAGATTTTGAGGTATTCTGTTTGGCTGTGAATCATTACTCTGTCCAAAGATTAGGGAATAGTTGGAGAACGTGTTTTCTTACCCTGCTGAATAATGATGTCGCATTTTTTTCATTGATGTCCAGTTTTAGAGTGTCTTCCTTTGTAAATGGTGGCCTAGGTACTTAAGAAAATATGTAGTTTTGTAAATCAAATAAATATCTGAGGAAGTTAAAGATAATAGCAATTAAAAAGCAATTATGAATTTAAGACATAGGAGTAGTACTGCAAAAATAAAGTTGAACTTCCCAATTACAGGCAGTGTTGTTTATGCCTATATCATGTGCAGAGGAAAGCACTGAAAACAAGTGGTAGGGAAACGGGCCCTATGATAAAAACCTAAAGAAATAAGAAATTTTTAAATGGAAAATAGAGTATGACTAATACTTCAAAAGTTACCCCTACCCATTACTTTCTCTCCCTCTCTCGTAGGCTTGTACCTTTGCTTGGGTCCTATCATATGCTGATCTCTGGGCCTACTGTTTTTATCGCATATATGTGCCACTGACTTTTTAAACCAGAACTTAGGATTTTTCATTTGCCATCAATAAATTTCATTTTGATAGGTTTAGACATTTTTCTTGCCCAGTGGTTTTTCTTTTTCTTTTTTTTAGTTATGGAAACATTAAATCCATACAAAATCAAAATCTTCCACAGATGCCAAGTGGATAAAAATGGAACTTATAACTGAAAGAGGGAGAGGAAGGGGTCCTGCTGAAATAAAAACATATTACCAACATGGTTATTTCCCTAATCCAAAGTCTTCTCTATGTGGAGTTCCCAGTCCATCAACTGTCCATAGTAGATTATTTCTTTCTTTGCTTAGCATTCTCTTTATATTAAAATATCAGAAGAAACAAAATTATGTTCCCAGTTTGTTTTTTTTAAAAAAGGACAAAATCAGCTGGGGCATATTTATTTCCTCTGACTGCAACCTTTTGTAAAAATGTCAGTAGTGGATGGGAAAAATTAAGACAGTGCTCAATTCCCTCTCCTCGCTTAGGACAGTGATGGGGGAGGGGATTGGAAATCCTAAATCCTAAAATTGGCTTTGGAAACATTTTCAATCTTTGATCTCATTTGCTCCTAAAGCATGCAGCTGCAGTCATAGAAACTAAATATGTAAGACATCCTATGACTTTCTGGTGAATGGCTATTTTGGAAAGAATCCTTTCAAAGCCCCCAGGTCATTTTTGCTGAAGTCATTGTGTCAGTATCAAAGACAGCTGGCAGCTCACTGCCTTGATCCATGCCTGATGGCTTTTAGGGAGCTCTCCAAGCTCCTGGGGTTCCATCCATTCTGTTGCTGGAGTCAATAACACCTGAATCCCTAAAGTGAAATGAAGTTTGAAATGTGCTGTTTACTATCAGAGAGAGTTTGAATATTTCCAATTTTTAAATAAAAAATGTTAAAAGAAACAATCTTCATTTACTGACCTTCGCAAAGAATTGAGGAAATCTTTTTTAAAAAATAACAAATTAAACCTTTGACATTAGTACAAAGGCAACACTTGTGAGTCTTTGGGGATTTCCGTGGCAATGCATACTGAATCCCTGCATGTGTGTATGTTTTGAACTGTTACAGTTAACCATTTAACTTTTTTGGTTTTTCTTTGTTTGGTTTTGGTTTAATCTGGTTTGCTTTGGTTTGGTTTAGTTTAGGTTGGGTTTTTTGTTTTATTTTTGTTCTCACATTTTGGCTCGAAATGGCTCGGCAAAGAAATAAAGTTGCAATGTTTTATGTAATTTGCCCCCAAGTCATGCAGAGTTTGTGTCAAAACTAAATTGAGATTTTTTTTTTTTTTTTTCAGCCAGGATTTTAAAATCTGCTTTAACTAGCCAACACACCATCCTCTGTTTCTTAGGGTATCTGGTAGGTTCCGATACTGTACTAGGGGCCATGAGGACACAGAAATATAAGTCATGGCCCCTCTCCTCACATGTGCACACTATGCTTTGACTGGACAAACTCAGTCAGTCCAATAGGCTAGCATAACCTCTTCATGAGTTCTAATTTTTACTTATGCCGAATAATGTCTGTGGAAGATGGAGACTTAGTTCCAAAAGCATGCATTTTGGTGAGAGGCTGAGTTCCCCTTACAGTTCATCCCTTCCTGCCAGCCCTCAAGGTTAAGCATATCCACGTGCAGCTGGTGGTGCTTTTTCTTTTGGGATTTTGAAATTTAAGGAGGGAAGCAAAAGAAAACTAATAACTGTTGAATGCCTGTTTATGCTCAGCTGTGGGCTTATATAATTTAATCTGCATGACAATATTATTATCCTCATTTAACAGATGAGGAATAAGAATCAGAAAAGCCAAGCAGATGTCCAAGGTCCTCCAGCTTAGTCCCTGACATCAGCTGTATTAGAATCTAGGTTTCTCCAAAGGCAAAGGGCAGATGTTTCCCACTAGACTGAACCATTTCTATGCAATTGCCAGAGAAGCCCTTAGTTTCCTCACCAGTAAAATGAAGACAAAATCTTCCACCTTGTTTAATATATAATAAAATAAGAGTATTGAACATGCTGAATAAATTCAAATGAGCTTGTGCTCATTCAGCCTCTTCACGAGTTGTGAACAACCACGGGCGAATTATGACTCAAGTCATCAATAACATTAATGTTCAAGCTGACTCAGCAGTGCTGAGTCATCCTGTCAAAGTTTTCTTCTTTACCATTGTTAACATTAAAGAGAGTACTATCTTCCCTTCTCACCCACACCCTGTTGCAAAACTCGTAAAACTTTTGTTTCAAGATTTTTCTTCTCTCAGATGCTTCTTACCCTGCAACCTCTGCTAGCCAATGAAGGTATTTCATAGACTTAATTGGCAGAGAGAATCAAAAAGGGACATGTAAAAAGAATGAGAAAAGAAACCTGTAGAGGTACTGGCATAGCTGAGGCAAAGAGACACTTTGAAAATTATATATGAAAGCTTAAGTTGAAAACAACTTGAGGAACAATGAAGGAAAGGTCTTAAATTCTAGTACCAAGAGTTTAGATTGGATAATATGAGTTATCAGGATCTACTGCACTTTTGTCTTCTGTACCCATCAACTACTGACATGGGTTTTACCGAGGTATCTGCTGATCTCCATTTGCCAGAACATTGGTAGACATTTTTGGTCCTCCTTTTGCCTTCTCAGTGCCATTAAATGCATTTGACTGCTCCATCCTTGTATCTTCTTCCCCTTGGCTTCCAGGATACATTTTCTGGCTTTCCTTTTCTCTCTCTGGCTACTTCCTCTACTATGCATTGCAGGCTCATCTTCTGCCATCCAGCTTTAAACATGGAGTTCTTCAAGGTTTGTTCTCAGGCCCTCTTCTGGTCTTAATAGACACCTTTCTCTTAAGTGAGCTTGTCTACATCATGGCTTCACCTAAACTAAGGATTCTTTCCCAAGCTCTAGACCCACATGAACTTGAACATCATAAAGTTTCCTCTTGTCTAACGTGCTCATAGCCAAAGTTGGGAATGTACACAATGTCTTTTTTGAGGAATTGTTTGGATAATGGACAGGGAACACTAGAAGATCAATGACATGGCAAAATGGCTGATGGTGAATTTACTTTTGGACTTGCTGCTTTTCAGCTGCCTAAAGTTTCAGTTCAGTAAGATTTGGATATAGTGACCTGAAGGCCAACTGAACAATTTCTATAGAATACGTGGGCCAGAGTTTTACTGGAGAAGGGGATACATGGAGACAGAGAGGGTCTTCTACTTCTTAAAGACAGCCCTCCCTACCCACTACTTCAGTTCACTATACATAATTGTACTCAGTGTTTATTAAATAGTTGGGATTTACTTCTGTCCTCTGCTTTTCTTTGGGGGCCAGTAAACTTAATCCATTCATTCGTTCATTCATTCATCCATGATCATAGGTTACCCATACTGGCCAATTAAGTCTGCTCTATTCTAAGTTCACTCAAAAACCTTTGAGATACTGTGATGACAAGGGAGAATCAAGGAAAGACTATAGCTAGAACAATTAAACAACGATTAATACAAACATTTATTGAGTGCGTACTCTATGTCAGGTTCTGTGATGAATGCTTTCTCTGTGTTGTCAGTTTTACTCCTGCACAGCACGATTCAGTTATTCTCTCTAACCCCATTTTAGAGATGTGTGAACTGAGGTTTAAATAAGTTAACGGTCTGTCCCAAGATCACAAAGCTAATGAATGAAAAGCTAGAATTCCACCCAGGTCTAAATTGAGAGCCCTTCCCTTAGCCACTGTTCTTTTTATCCCACATCTGCAAAAGTTTCCAATTCATTGATTGGTATATTTTGCATAGAGGAGCCCACCGTTGGCCTCCTTCTTCATTTTGCTCATTAAAGTTAACAAACAAACCAAAAAGCATGCCTTTCTCTTTAACTTCAGCTCTTTAGATGAAGGGAAAGGGAAGAAAAATTAGAAATGACAGCCCCCTGGAGATGACCTGAGAACCTTATTATCTCCCACACACGGAGGATGCCGTGCAGAGGATCAGGGAAGGAGGAAGGGAAGCATGGCTTACTCTTCAAGTTGGCAACTTGCAACCCATGCAAGGCTGGATTCTGGGGTGGCGTGCGACTACTGGTGGCCTTGACCTAAGCAGGCAAGTTTCCCCTTGAAAAGTAGCTTTGTTTAAATGTTTAACAAACCCTTTGTTTAATAGGGGGGAAATAAAGCTATTTTTTAAAAGTAGGGAAATTGGGGCTTCCCTGGTGGCTCAGTGGTTAAGAATCCGCCTGCCAATGCAGGGAACATGGGTTCAAGCCCTGGTCCGGGAAGATCCCACATGCCGTGGAGCAGCTAAACCCGTGCGCCACAAATACTGAGCCCGTGTGCCACAACTACTGAGCCCGCGTGCCACAACTACTCAAGTCCGCACGCCTAGATCCCGTGCTCCACAAGAGAAGCCTCCGCGATGAGAAGCCCGCGCACCGCAACAAAGAGTAGCGCCCGCTCGCCGCAACTAGAGAAAGCCCGCGCGCAGCAACGAAGACCTAACGCAGCCAAAAATAAATAAATAAAATAAATACATTTATATTTTTAGAAAAACATAGGCAAATTGTAACACTTACCTTTCCTTCATCTAAAAAAATTTTTAATGCTTGAGTCTCAAGTTTTTCAACACAACTGGAGAAATAGAATCACCACCAGACTAACCCCACAATGGGTGGAGTTCACAAAAATGGAAAGTTAGAGGAAACCCCATTAACTTAGAGTTAACATCGCCTCATGAAAAGAGAAGAAATCTAGTTCAGGACCCCTCCAAGACAGCAATGAGCTAAACAAACAGCTCTAACCGCACAGTGATTTAAGGAACTTTCTGAAGTTCTTTTCCCTCCTTGCTGTTAGTGCATTAAATTTAAGTTGGCTGGTGGTAATCCTTGGGCTCTGGGAAAATCAAATGGTTAGTTTATGGTCAATTTCTCTCAATGATTATCTTTCAGAAAACGTGTGAGTTGTGAGAGAGAATGGGAGTACTTAATTCATCCTGCTGTTGAAAAATAGAATTGGATGACAGGTCCTAGGTGCTGCTGCTAAGAGGCTTTCAGCAACTGCTGTGCTCAGGCATGGATATTTCAGTGAAATAAATAACCAAAAGCAGTCTAAGAATTTGCAAGAGGAAGTGTTTTCATAGTATGCCTTAGCAAAAACATCTCTATATTAAATCTACTTGCAAATTTAAACTGTACCAGGGGAAGGGAGATGGGTTTATATAATCCAAGTAGCATAGGAAATATTAAATACTTCATCTTGTTAAAACAGGGTGACGTCATTGGCAAGGCACTTTTTTCTCTAGGAAATTGAAGGCTCCATCCACCAGTAAGAGGTAGGAAGAATTATTCACTGTGGGAGAAAGTCTCACATACTCACAGCCCTGCCTAATGTTTGCGGTGCCTCTGGAAAACAAGAACTACCCGGTTTTATCTCATCATATTTTCAAGCTGCAAAAGAAAAAGAGGAGTAGAGGTAGAGAAAATAAGGAAATTCTGGGGTTCCATGGCCTTCAAAGAGAGGAAACTGCTGCCAGGAATCACGTTAACTTACTGCTTGATCATATATGGGTTTTAAGAAATAGGGTTCTTAAGGATTTCTAGCATGAAGGAAGGGATTTTACACAGGATTTTAAAAAGATAGAGGCAGCCAATATACATCAAACAGAACTACAAACTGAGGACTTTGTTTTTTCCAAAGGTTTACAATCTAGCAAGTGGAAGATCTTAGAAAGACATATAACAATTATGCTGTCCATTCGTTTCCCAGAGGGCCAATCCAGGCATAGAAATTCATTAGGGGGACCACAGATGAGAGTTATGCAATTTACACTTTTCTGCCTAAACATTGTGGTCAATTTTTCAGAAGTTTTCAATGTGCATTGTTACTGCAATCCTTTCTAATATTCTCCCCTTTACATTCCTCCTCAAATAAATCTGCTTAGCCATCCTGAAATATTATACACAAAATTAACAAAAGAGATAAATAGGGGGATACTAATCCAGTTGGCAGGGGAAAGCCACAAGGAATGGGGACCGACTTGAAAACTTGAAACCTAAAACACCATGACTCTTGGCCATGACTGTGTACAAGGGAAATCACACTAATAACTCTCCTGCACTTGGCCCGACTGTCTTTGACGTTTCTGTTTGTAAAGTCAGGGTTACTTATGGTGACCAGCCGTTTTTAAGTGGTCCTCTAGCCAAGTGAAAGGGCTCTACTATTCGGCTCTACACTTTTATTTGATACATTTTCCTTTTCCTTTTCTGTGTCTTGGTATTTTACTGGGTTTTCTTCCTTACTTGTCGCTTACTTAAGCTTCTCCCTCCCCCTCACTCTATTTGATTTCTGGTATCTGAACTTGCTCATTTGCCCTCCCTCCCGTTCATCTTCCCAGCTTATACTATAAGCTGTGTCTTGTTTCTTCGTATTTCTTTTTTCTTGAAAATGCTATATTCTAATATTTTCCTATACGTATGCCACATTCTCTTCAGTTTATCCTTTTAAACATTTAAATGAAGTTAACTTTAAGATGTGCAAATCAAAGAACATTTGCAAAAAATAGAAAAATGTAGAAACAAGAAAGAAGACCCCTCATGGTTCTTCAGACAAAGGAAGTCACTGTTAACACTAGAATGTGTTCTTTATAGACTGTTTTACACACAAGACTTTTTAAAACTATGTTTGATAGTATAAGTAGTCTTTGATGTCTAAATATGATAATGTTAAGCGTTTTTCTTAATATGTTTTAATGGCTACATAATTGAGTGGATATATCTTAGTTTAAAAACCGTTTCCTCATTGTAGATCATTAAGATAATTTTTAATTATTTTACTATTGTAAATAGTGTTAGGGAAAATATCTTTGTTTACTAAGCCAAGGAAGGGTGTATTTTTTTTTTTATTCAAATCTTTGGTCCATTTTTATTTATTTTTTTTTAACATCTTTATTTGAGTATAACTGTTTTACAATAGTGTGTTAGTTTCTCCTTTACAACAAAGTGAATCAGTTATACATATACATATGTTCCCATATCTCTTCCCTCTTGGGTCACCCTCCCTCCCACCCTCCCTATCCCACCCCTCTAGGTGGTCACAAAGCACAGAGGTGATCTCCCTGTGCTATGCGGCAGCTTCCCACTAGCTATCTAATTTACATTTGGTAGTGTGTATATGTCCCTGCCACTCTCTCACATCGTCACAGCTTACCCTTCCCCCTCCCCGTATCCTCAAGTCCATGCTCTAGTAGGTCTGTGTTTTATTCCCATCCTACCACTAATCTCTTCATGACATTTTTTTTTTTTTTAGACTCCATATATATGTGTTAGCATACGGTATTTGTTTTTATCGGAAGGGTGTATTTTTATTTTGTGTTTATTTGTTTTATTTAGGGTGATTATTATTTCTTTAGCATAGATCCCAGAAGTTCAATTACAGTCTTTGGGAAAGGGTTTGGAGGCCTTGATAATAAGGTCAATTTGCTTTCAAAGCAGTATTTGCAATGTACTCTTTGTCTGGCGTTCGTGAGTGTGTGTTTTTCCCCCTCACTCTTGCAACATTAAGTATTCTTATTTTAAAAGAAAGGTTTGCTAATATAATATGTGAAAATGGCTTTTCTCTTGAATGAAACTGCTTATTAGCAAGGGTGCATGCATTTCCATGAATTTGTTTATTATTAGCCCTTATTCATTAGGTCTTTCGCCCCTTCTTTCCCTTTCCATTACCTCGTGCCCACACGCTAATTTCCTATGCTTATATCCTTAGTCCCTTCTGCTTGCTTTTTAACCCCCAAAGTTAATTGTGTAATTCTCTTTTGTCTCGTGTCCAGTAACTTGGGGGGTAGTGGGACCCAAACTGCATTTTAAGAGCATTTCTGTGAGTTGTTCCCGGCAGGTGTCTTCAAGGCCCCAAGTTCTTTTTTTTGTCCCCCACTGTGAAAAACTGATTGGCAGCTGGTGACAGGCAGGGCGCTGGCGCTTGGCACTCACAGCAAGCCTTGCAGGAGGTACCCAGAGTCACAGAGGAGGAAGTGTGGCCAAGCCAGCACAAGGTGGGGGACCAGATGTCGCCCGATTATGTTCCATTGAAATCCAAACAAAGCCCCAGATTCAGGATCATTTCCTTGAGACTCCTCAGTTGGAAACTGGCACCGATTCAGAACCTCACAACAGCTGGTCTCCCCATGCTAGGATGTATGTGCCTTGCAGGAAACTTTACCTGTGTGTTATCGATTGATTTCTGTAAAGCAATCAACCAGTCGCTCGAAGACCCAAAGCGTACTGCTCTCTGCCGAAAATGAAAAGAGCCCATATGTCACTGAACACGCGAGCAGTCTTCTTACAGGCTTGGGAACGCTGAGAAGGATGCGTTGTCCTTGTTATTTATGCCACTCGTGTTAACCTTGAGGCTGTATCCTGACACTTGCAGCTTGGCAATGACAGTGCTCCGCTCTTGTCAGGAGACTAAACCCACCCTTTGGAAATAAATTCTGTTATAAAATAAGCTTTCAGGGGACACCAGCAGATGAGAAATCGGGCTTATGTTTCTCATCATCCAGTTCATGTTGGGAAATCTCAGAATCTCTCCAAAAGCTCCTTACTTGTTATCATCCAGGTCGTTTGCATCTATGCCGTCCACTTTCCTGCTCCCAAGGAAGGTGAGCCGGAAGTCTGACAGTTTCCTTTTCCGAATATCAAGGAGGAAAAGCAGACAGAAGCCGTCACCCCCAAAGATGTTGTAGTTGCTTGTGCTGAGCAGCAGAGGAAGGTTTTAATCTGAAAACAAAACAAGTATTTTTAAGAAAAGCTAGAACGAAGAATAGTGAAAGTACATCAATTTGTCTAATATTTCGCTAAATAGGTATTCCTGACGTAGATCCAGGAACTCTATTTTAAGCTTCGCCTTTATATCTGGCTGCTCCTGCTGTTTCCATCGCCTGATAAGGTCTGGGTGACTCTCTCTTCCTCTCTCCCTCTCCCTATGACTGCCTGGCAGTCCTCAACCCAGATTCTCAGACCTCACAGTGAGATTCTGGAGCTAGCCCTCTCCATTAGAAACAAACAAAATAAATTGTTTCCATTCCCCAAAGGAATGTGCTAAAGCCTTTTTTCCTCTTTAACATGGATGCAATTTAAATTTGGCAACAGCTGGACACAGTATACCTCACTCTGAGGGAGAAAGCCTTGTGAGAGAGACTCTTACAGAAAGACCCCTTCATCCTCCCTGTGAACTGTCGATGACAGAAAGTCAGCAGGTCATGCCCTCAGCATCCACAGGGTTTCTGCAGAATCCTCACCCATTCCCTCATTCCACAAAAATGTCTTCAGTGCCTACTATCTGAAAAGCCTGTGTGCATGTTCCTCCCCGGCTGTTCCTGCAAGGCTGTGAAGTCAGAGCTTCTTACAGTGTGCGTTTCGTTCCTTTCATCTCTTACCACACCGGGGGTGCCCAGATATCGTCCAGTGACATTTCTCTTCATTACTCTGATTCAGAATCCTGCTTGTCTGTAAGGCTCCGTAGGTGAGGAATGAAAGGGAAATAAGGATAAGACATGGCCCGTTCATGGCAGGCATTAAAGGGAAATCACCTGAGATGATCTGTCAAAAATTGATCAAAGACAATCATGTGATCAAGGGCCAACTCAAGCAGAACCAAAGAATATGCACATGACTCAGAAAAGCAGCCCTGGTCCTTGCCAATGTCCTGCTTCTTTCTCCTTCCCTTCCCTGTTCCTCATCGATGTTGGTAAAACACTTCCTGCTCAAGAATCTAACAGATTCCAACATTTTTGCTCAAACACTGGATGTCATCTTGTTTCCCCTGGACTGGGGCAATACTCTCAGAGGGTCAGACCCCAGGTCGGTGAAGGCCAGAGGAAAGGGTCCTCTGAGGTCATGTTGGAGATGGACTTATTTGTCTTTCCTTAACTCTAAAAACACTTGATATTCTTTTTTTTTTTTTTGAATAATTATTTTTGAATTTTATTTTATTTTTTTATACAGCAGGTTCTTATTAGTCATCCATTTCATACATATTAGTGTATACATGTCAATCCCAATCTCCCCATTCATCACACCACCACCAACACCCCCCCGCCCCTTTCCCCACTGGTGTCCATACGTTCGTTCTCTACATCTGTGTCTCTATTTCTGCCCTGCAAACCGCCTCATCTGTACCATTTTTCTAGGTTCCACATATATGCATTAATATACGATATTTGTTTTTCTAAAGACACTTGATATTCTTAACGCACCCTAGCCTGTCCTAGTAATCCTTTATTCATTGATCATACTCACAAATTCACCAAAACATTTACTGAATCAGTTTATACTTTGAGTCCGTTCCACTTTCATAACCTCTCCTATGGCACAGCACACAGCTTTTTATATTCCTCAGCTCACTTTATCCCCAGCCCCAGTGTTCTGGGAACCGGCTGTCGTGTCTGGTTCACACAACCCATAAGGGTCCTCATTTTATACCTTTTGAACAGTCTTTCTCTCATCCATTCTCCCTTCACCCTCTTCAATTCTTGAAACTGAAAAGATTCTCAAGGCTCCAAGTGAGCTCTGACCTCATCCTGCTTCCTTCTTTAGTGGCTCCCATAAAGCTTAGATTCATGACTATCAAAGTCAGAGGAGCACTGGGTCAGGGAGACATGTTGGCTGGAGCAAGGGGTTGACCTGCAGACAAAAAGTGACAAACGGCCCTTCAAAGTCCACTGTCCACTAATGAGGAAGGTTCCTGGTGAAGTGTCGTAAATTCCACTCATCACTATAGACACGGGGGACTTTTCTGTTCACCTAACATCTTCCCAGAATGGTGACCTGCTCCCAAGGGGTCAACAAAAGCAGGTGCGGGGAAGAGTCCACCAGCTGTGTGTAAGCTTACAAAATGTATCTCTACCCTTGATTAGTCTGGAGAGGGGAAGGAAAATGTCAGGTTTCTTTGATTTGGCTGAACTCTGAGTACAGTGTAGTTAATCCTGTGGATCTCATACTGATCCGAACAAAGCTGGCCAACATATATGTCTTTGATTAATTATATTAAAATGGGGAGAACTAGGACTTGATATATATGTTTTGGCAAATAAAGTCATTTAAAATATTGGCCTGTGAGTGCAAATAACAAGACATAAGGCCGTAAGGAAAGCATAAAACTGAAGATCTTTTCTGTGATCTAGAGCGTGAAGCCTTTTTCTTCCTCCAGCAACCCCTCCCAAATGCAGTGTCTCACAAGGGAATATGAGCTTTATGACAGGGGCTCCCTGGTGGTGCAGTGGTTAAGAATCCGTCTGCCAACGCAGGGGACACAGGTTCGAGCCCTGGTCCGGGAAGATCCCACATGCCACGGAGCAACTAAGCCCGTGAGCCACCACTACTGAGTCTGCGCTCTAGAGCCCGCGTGCCGCAACTACTGAGCCCACATGCCACAACTAGTGAAGCCCGTGCTCCGCAGCAAGAGAAGCCACCGCCATGAGAAGCCCGTGCGCTGCAACGGAGACACAACACAGCCGAAAAGAAAATAAATAAATAAATATTTTTTTTTTTTTGAAAAAAAGACCTTTACAACATCTGTATGACTGGCATTGTTCCTAGAGCCTCGGGTTCACAGGGATCAAAACTAAGTGGTCTAGCGTGTGCCTCATTCAGCCTTCCTCAGCAGAATACATTGTTCGATAGCTAAAGATTGATAACAAGTTTTAAAGAGCATGATGTGCCAGCTGTGCCTTGGTTAATGAGAAACCCAGTTACATGCCAAGGGAGCTTATTAGTCACGCATGACCATATACAAAATTACGGTAGCTGCCTTTATAGCCCCTAAATTAGGTGGTAGTGAGGACTTTACCATACACAGACCAGTTTCTTGTCTCCTAAAACAGTAAGTCATATGATGTGAGCGTAGTCACAGTCCTGCAGTGCAGTTGTGAGCTGTCAGGCTCCCGTCACTGTAAATGTTCCCTTGATGAGTTTCACACACTGAGGCTGGTGCTGGCTCTGTGATGACCGTGGGTGTGCACTCATGACACTGTGATGTGCTAGTCAGGTCCCCTTTAGGGACTGAAGGACTGACTTCCCCAGCAGCTGGGGATGCTGCCTCTTCAGCCCCTCACTGAAGATCCTCTCCAGGAGCCACTCTCACCCGAACTGAGTTGCCTTGCTAAAGGTCAGGCCCCCTTCCCTGGGGCAGCCCCTTCCCATCACTGGTCCATGCTTGATATAAAGGCCTGGCCCTGGGGGCTTCCCTGGTGGCACAGTGGTTGAGAGCCCGCCTGCCGATGCAGGGGATATGGCTTCGTGCCCCGGTCCGGGAGGATCCCACATGCCGCGGAGCGGCTGGGCCCGTGAGCCACAGCCGCTGAGCCTGAGTGTCCGGAGCCTGTGCTCCGCAACGGGAGAGGCCACGACAGTGAGAGGCCCGCATGCCGAAAAAAGACCTGGCCCACTTACCCCGATTTGGGGCAACACTGAATGGCCAGACCAGCTTCAGAGCTCTTGGTGGGGTCGGCTAGGGCCCCTGTTGAGACTGCTGCATAGACACACTTCTCCCTGTGCCGTACCGCCCTTCCTTCTTTTCTCCAAACAGACACTGATCCTTAGACACTCCCTAATAAACCTGAGTCTGCTGGTTCCCATCTCAGAGTCTGCTCCACAGGGAACCTGACCTGCGGTCAACGGTTGCAGACTCTTACAGATGAGGAGCCTGGGGTCCAGAAAGGCCCCAGTTGGCTCAAAGTTATGTAGTCAGCTACTGGTGAACGGCTTCCTGGTCCTGTCTTCTCTCCACCTCTCCACAGCGAGCAGAGCCTATGTAGTCACTAGAGCCTGGACTCAGTGCGGCCACATAATCATCAGTGCAGCCTAAGCAAGACGAGACTGTGCAGGGAAATACCGCTTGAACAAAGACCTAGGAGGAGCACTGAACTTGACGTCCTGTGCCCAGGATAATCCATTCCTTAGAAGCCTCCCTCTGTCTCCCTACTGTCTGCCCACCCACACGTCGGTAACCACCAACATTGCTTTAGGTGCAAAGTGTTTCCTTTTCTGTTTGCAAAGCCAAATTAAGAGGCGACGGAGAAAAAGTTTTGAGCTTTGAGCTAAACTGCCTCTTTCTACCTTGACTTTCCCCTGTAATCTTTGGGAGCACATTTGAATACTTTGTGGTGTAAAGGTTCCTTCTGACGGTATTACCTTATGTCTTGGAATCACTGTGAAAAAGAGCTAAGTTACAGCTACTTCTATATGTGTTAAATAGTGCGTCTGCAAAAGCTTGAATTTAGTTTAATAGATAACAGAGATGAACTTCAAGGTTAAAACTGAAATCTTCCCCATTCCTTAAGTTTGTTGGTATGTCTGTGTGTGTGCATTTGTGTATGTATACGTATGGGTGTGTGTATGTGTGTGTTTGCACTGGTACGTGTGGGTTCATGCGTGTGTGAATGTATGGGTGTGTGTTTGCATGGATGTGGAGGGGGGTATATGCATGGATATGTTTGCGTGGATATGTGTGCGTGTTTGCATTGTGTATGTGTGTGTGTATGCATGCACGCGTGTGCATGGATGTGTTGCACGTGTGTATGTGTGGGTGTGTTTGCATGCATGTGTTTGCATATGCCTTCTGTTGTATGCATATGTGTGTTTGCATGTGTGTGTGTGCACATGAGCATTCTCTATTAACGTGATGCCATTGGCAGAGTGCATGTCACTCTCCGGAGACTCACGGCTCTCTGCTTTCGATTACACTCAGTCTAGTCCAAAACCCCTTTGAACTAATCCTAATCAACTTGGAAGCCACCAGTCTCAGGCATGAGGCTGTCAAATGTGAGTGTTTGCAGATGTCAGTGAGGATGGCAGGAATCCAGGACAGATCAAGGCTTAGTCACTGAAAAATGCATGCCAGTGCATCCTAGCTTCAGAGCACCATCGCAGCCGTAAGAAAAATGTGTCGTGGCAATAAATCAATAACCTCTTGGAGATGATTCTTTTCTGAAATATCCCTGATTAATTATGCCAACGCACACTTGGCCACAGTACTTTACTCCAGCATTAACTTAATGCTTTTTACGTGAAGCAGGATTATAACTCGTTCTCATAAGTCAAATTTGACATTTCAAATTGGGCTTTAAAGGTTTGGGTTATAGATTTTATAACGTCTTCATGTCAAACATAATTGCTCTTATTGCTGCAATCAATAAACGTTTGCCAGTCAATCAGAATAACATTTATTTTATCATAAACAAGGCTAAATTAAAACCATTTGAAACCATTGTATTTGAAGACTCAGCGAAGAAGGTTCTTTAGGACCATTGAAATCTGCTTGTGCGCTGTGGTGGAAGAGTGCGGGGAAATTACCAAAGCTGATGGAAATGTGTTACTATTCTGTCACTTCAAAAGAATGAATGCCTCTGTATTTTGTGAACATGTAGCTCTAGTTGGGGGACTTAGTCCCGGATGAATATGGTTTGGGGCAAAGTAGTCCCCTTCCTTTCTGTAATAGAAAATTATAATTTTTGTACCTTCAAGATGAAGGTACTTTTAAATTTATTTATATACTGCATCCAGGAACTTATTTTTTTATTCATCTTAAATTGCCAGAGTTTGTGTTTTTTTTGAATAATGAAACTAATGGAAAATAGGGTTTACCTAAGGGAAAGTCATACTATCATGGTCCTTGAACAAAGGTTTCTTGAGATCCTGTTAAGTTGCCCGCACGGAGAAGAGAGCTGAGTGTACAGTGGTCAGTAAAGCTTGTTTCTTCTCCCTAAAGAAGTGTTCCCCACGCCTCAGGGTTCCCTTCCTTCGTGTTCACTGTAGCATTATGTGGCGTGTTAATATTCAGTATCTTCACAGCTGCATCGGCCTAGAAGAGTGTCCACATCACTCCTGTTAATAACAGCCCGTTGACCAGAACTCGTTCCAATGGCCCCACCTAGCTGTGAAGGGGCAGAGATCTGTGAGGGACGATTCTCTGATGAGCAGAAAAGGACCTTGCCTTAAGTGTGTACTAAAGAGAAGGTCCCAGATATCAAGGGGATTATAATCGGAGAGAAAAGCATGAGCAAAGGCGTGGCCATGGAAAGCCTCTTGGTGGAATGGTGAAGTTGCCAGTACAGAACGGTATGAGATTAGTCTAGAAGAGCAGGCTGAGTCCGATAGATAGTAAGTCTCTGAAGGCCATGCTAAGAAACTTGAATTTTGTTCTGAAGATAGTGAGAATCTTTTAGGGAAGGGAATCCAGTGGTCAGAATAGTACTCTGACAGTGGAGGATACGGATGGACATGCATGAGTGGATTCTATGGAGCTCAAAATAATTTTTGAGAAGCATGTGAATTAACATTACAATCCTAGTTTCTCATTTTTTCAGTTTCTTTTTTAATTTCAGAGCACTCCTAAT
The DNA here is from genome assembly GCF_026419965.1 of Kogia breviceps. Classification (NCBI taxonomy): domain Eukaryota; kingdom Metazoa; phylum Chordata; class Mammalia; order Artiodactyla; family Physeteridae; genus Kogia; species Kogia breviceps. Next base: position 70,629,899 of record NC_081322.1, read on the forward strand.
AATGAGTTTCGTTTTTCTGTACTTGCCCCCTGAACTTGACTGTGTGTAACGATCTTTAAGAATGCTGTAAATTTTACTGATGACAGGCGCGCTTGATTAAATTTCCTTTCCCTTTTGCCTTCTACTGAGACTATATCTTCCACCCCTCTTCAGCCCACCCACTAAATGCTTTCCAAGTACTTTTAAGGAGAGTAGACCAAAGAAAAGACAAGAAACTAACACCAATAGCATCCCAGAGAGTGCCTGTCTGTGTCAGTAGATTGGGGTTATTCTTATTCCTGCCGCTGTGCCTACCTGAGGCCCTTAGTACCCATGGGATATACCCCCAAACATGAGCACAAAGTCTGGTCTGACAGTCTGCCTTTTAAACTTGGGTGTAGAGGCCACTCATCTCTCAGCCCCTGAGTCCCCCTGAGGTGAATGGCTGGGTGACGGAAGGGCCAGGCTCCTTCTCCCAGGCACAGCCATGAGACCAAGAGCTTCCCTTCCCTGTACCCGTTCTTCCATTGACTGGTCCCAATCCTCACATCTTCCCAAGGGCTTCACAGGTAATAGGGCATCACCGTTAAAGGATAAGCTCAGAAGCCAAACTGCCCAAGTCTAAGCCCAAACCCACCACCTTCCAGTTGGTAACCTCAAGCAACTTCTCAACTTCTCTGTGCCTCAGTTTTTGTAAAACAGAATTGATGTTAACACATGCCTCAGAGGAGCAACGTGAGATGGAAAATGACTTTAATCGGTGTAGAGGACTGCCGTGCAGTAGATATTAGATGATATTATCGAGCACTTTGTCTTAAGCGAGAAGTATCCCCAAATAACTTAAATTATTTTTTGTATATACTGTACAAGCCACTTTTGCTATAGAATCTCATGCAATCCTCACGGAGCCCTAATGAATTTGGTCTTTTCTGAGCTGAGAGACTCCACGTTTGTATTAGCCTAACTGAAATGCATTCCCAAGAACAGCCAGCCGTCTACTGGGGCAAGGATCTTTGTCTGCTCTGCTCTGGGTTATATTTAAATACCTGAAATCGTGCGTGGCACATGGCAGGAATACAATCTATTGAATGAATGAATAAACAAGCAAGCTTGGGGAGCGGTGTGTGTCACGGTGAAAACACAGGTTTGTGGTCTGGTAGATCTGAGGTCTGAGGCTGGCTGCACCGTTTGCTACTTCTACACGACCTCTGACAAGTTAATCACTGTTTCTCCATTTCCTCATTTATAAAATGAAGGTGAGGTCTTCCCTGGTGGCGCAGTGGTTGAGAGCCCGCCTGCCGATGCAGGGGACGCGGGTTCGTGCCCCGGTCCGGGAAGATCCCACGTGCCGCGGAGCGGCTGGGCCCGTGAGCCGTGGCAGCTGAGCCTGCGCGTCCGGAGCCTGTGCTCCGCAGCGGGAGAGGCCACAGCAGTGAGAGGCCCGCGTATCGCAAAAAAAAAAAAAAAAATGAAGGTGAAAGTTGCTCTAAGAATTAAACATGATGCTGGTGCAAAATGTTTAGTACAGAACTGAGCTTGTTTTAGTAGCTCAGGAAATGGTAGCCATTTTTATCACTATGTATTCAGTATTTCTGCACATAAATGAATGACAGGGGAAGCCACATGAGACACAGAGAGATGAATGAAGTCATTAACGTGTTTACCTATCATACATACGCTTTGCCAGAATTAAGACCAGCTTTCTTTTTTAACCTTTCCCCTATGCTGTTTTCAGTATTACGGTAATTATTAAGGTGAAAGAGAAAAGAAGAGTAGAAACGGGGAAATTGTAGGTGAGCAGGCTGAGGAGAGGTAGCGGAGAGGGGAGGCTGAGGAAGACCTAGAAGAAAGTCATGGAGAGAATCAAGTCCCTTTCTTGAGGAAAGAGCGAGAAGGAAGGAAAGGAGGAAGGAGAGAGCAGCATGTCGGTAGATAAATCTCTCCTCTCTGCAGTCCGTCCTCCACCCAGCCTCCAGCTTGCTCTTTCTAGTATTAATACCCAAATATGTTTCTCCTGTGTCCATACACCTTCCACTCTATGGAGGAGTTTAAGCCTATAGCGCTGGCTCTGCTTCTTACAGGACAAAGTCCATATACAAGTCTTCAACAGTTTGGCTCCTGCCTACCTCACCTGTCCAGACTTAAGTCTTTATGCTCTTTCATGTCCTACAACGGTGACAGCCCCTCGGTGGTCTGTACTGTGCTTCACACACTATTTCTTCTTCTTGGCCTTGTGAATGAACTTCTTCCTTTACCCTTTCTTCTGCTTGTGCAGCCCTAGTCACACATAAAAACCCGGTTGAAATGTCTCCTGCTGCGTGAATCCTTCCCTCAACCCGCCCTAGCAGACCAGATCACTCTGGCCATTGCACTGCTGCGAGTCTGCACGTCTGAATGAGCCTCATCTATTTTAATCACTTGATCATCTGAGGGCAGTAATTCGAGGTGCTCTTCTGTGAGAGCCCCAAACGCTAATTGTGAAATGCTCACGGAAGAAGTGACTATTAGGTCGTTTTCAAGTCGCTGTTACGTTTTAAGGTACAACGCGGGTTAATTCTGGAATCACACTCACAAAAAGAAGAATTCCTTTTGGTGGCCCACAGGCTGCTGGGCTGAAAAGAAGGCACCGCTCTGGAGCCCCCCAGTAATGCCACAGACCCTTGGCACCTTGTGGATACCTTCATTAGGAAGATTCAGGAAGAGATACTAACTTTCCTCAAGTCATATTAAAAATGCTTTTTAAATGCAAAAATAACAGCCCAGTAAAATGGTGCCACTGTCTTAGCGTAATTGTTTCTATAATGCATCATTTGCTCTTAATTGCAAGGATATGCATGACTTGGTTTAATGCGTGGCACTCTTTTGTTTACTTGGCCTAATTATTAAAACCATATCCTAAGAGCTGTCGGGGCTAATGTTAGAACTGGATGAGTCCATAAGGCATTCTGGAAATGCCTGGAACATATTGGCGCTTAATGAATATCAGTTCCATCTGAATCTAAGTTTCTGACCCTGGGTCACTTTTCTAACGTCATTCTGAGATGCCCGTGTAAGCGCATCTCAGACCGATTTGACAGCCAGCAGGAACAGGTATCCAACACCACACAGGAAAGGCACAATTTAAAAAGGCTCTGGCAGATTCTGGGGAGATTCTGTGTCATATTGTACTGGCATCACCACATTAAAACCAGCACCTCAGCCCTTAGGAGAGGGAGGCCCGTGACGTGGGAAAGTTCCATTTGACTCCTGGAGACTGGAAACTACTGAGGTTAAAATGGGCAGTTTTCTGTCACTCAAAGCACTAAAATATCCCTACTGTGAAGAGAGTGAGGGGAGGCGGCGAATCCTGAGCTGACCCATCAGTAAAATTAATAATGACAGTTTCTGGTGGCAGGATAAAACATTTGGTCAGGGTTTCAGAGTTAAACATGTAGGTTTTTTAGAGCCTGCATCAGCTTTGTTTCCAAGCTTCCTGAGATGACACTGCCGTGTCCTCAACATCCACTGACTCTGAAGTTATGCTTGCTCCAGGGGAAGCCCCACCCCAGCTCTGCGCATGCCCCGCCCAACGCTGCTTTTCCCTGCGTTCATCAGACGTTTGCCTTATTTGGAGAGCCCGGAAGATGTGCAAAGGTTAGCATCAGTTAGTGTTTTGTGATTTTTTTTTTTTTTTTTTTTTTGCCAGTCTTTCTCATGTCACCCTTCCTATCGTTTTAGAACACATTTTGCTAATACGATGGACTTTATCTTCAAACCTGGAAATTCCTTCTTGATTTATTACAGCACAAAAATTTCTATTTTAATCCCCTTTTACTCTAGAGATGGTTAAGGGGTGGGGGGGAGCAAAGGAACAAAATATTCATGTTACAATATGGAATTAATAATAATTATTAATTTTGCTTTTCTGTATCCTAGAGCAGTTTTCCATATTATTTTTATTTATGATATACCTGTCAATTGTTAGGACATCATAAAGACTCTCCCTCACCGCATCCTCCCCGGCAAGTCTGGTCACCCCTCTAGCCCTGCCTGCAGCCAAGTACCCACAAGAATGCAGGTGCTTTGAACGTGTACACACACACACACACACACACACACACACACACAGAGCCATCCTTCAACTTTCTTTTTAGCATACATGATTTGTTTTATTCTCATATTTATAATAGAGAATAATAAATACCATCACATTGTTACTTGTACCAAATGGTCCTCATTCCCCCCACCACCTCCTTTTTTTTTTTTTTTGTAACATCCTTATTGGAGTATAATTGCTTTACAATGGTGTGTTAGTTTCTGCTGTGTAACAAAGTGAATCAGCTATATGTATATGTATACATCCCCATATCCCCTCCGTCTTGCGTCTCCCTCCCACCCTCCATATCCCACCCCTCTAGGTGGTCACAAAGCACCGAGCTGATCTCCCTGGGCTATGAGGCTGCTTCCCACTAGCTATCTACTTTACATTTGGTAGTGTATATATGTCCATGCCGCTCTCTCACTTCGTCCCAGCTGACCCTTCCCCCTCCCCATATCCTCAAGTCCATGCTCTAGTAGGTCTGTGTTTTATTCCCATCCTACCCCTAGTCTCTTCATGACATTTTTTTCTTAGATTCCATATATATGTGTTAGCATACGGTATTTGTTTTTCTCCTTCTGACTTACTTCACTCTGTATGACAGACTCCAGGTCCATCCACCTCATTACAGTTGTCACAGGATATAAGAAAAACTAGATATCCTGACAACCGTAAAGGCAAGAACTGTGGTCTGCCATCGTGGGGACCACCATGAGTACCGCTCCACTGGAATCCAGTAAACCAAATGCCGCAGGAGCTAGGCCCAACAATCTCGTTTTTAAAAAGCTCACCTGGCTCTCTGATGCATCCATTACTTTGAGGACATTCCCAGAGGTCTGCCTGTGCTCTACAGATGCAAATAAGTGGATACGGGGTTGCCGGCTCTCTTACTATCCAGGTAGGCAGGGGCTGGTCTGGCACACCTCATGTTCAAAAGCTGCTTCTGCTTCCAAGGAAGAAACAATTCTTTTTGTCTTTTTTTTAAAATTCATTTTTATTGGCAAATAGTTGATTTACAATGTTGTGTTAGTTTCTGCTGTACAGCAAAGTGAGTCAGTTATACATATACATATATCAACTCTTTTTTAGATTCTATTCCTATATAGATCACTACAGGATATTGAATAGAGTTCCCTGGGCTATACAGTAGGTCCTTATTAGTTATCTATTTAATATATAGTAGTGTGTATATGTCAATCCCAATCTCCCGATTTATCCCTCCCCCACTTCCCCCTTGGTAACCATAAGTTTGTTTTCTATATCTGTGACTCTATTTCTGTTTTGTAAATAAGTTCATTTGTGCCATTTTTTCAGATTCCATGTATAAGCGATATCGTATGATATTTGTCTTTCTCTGTCTGACTTATTACACTCAGTATGACAATCTCTAGGCCCATCCATGAGGCTGCAAATGGCATTATTTTGTTCTTTTTTATGGCTGAGTAATATTCCATCGTATATATGTACCACATCTTCTTTATCCATTCCTCTGTTGATGGACATTTAGGTTGCTTCCATGTCCTGGCTATTCAAAAAGATACATGTATCCCATTGTTCACTGAAACAATTTTTAATCTTTGTTCATATGGTATGGTAGCAGCACTCTTCTATTTGAAAAAAAAAAAAAAAACTTTGGAGAGAAGGAGAAAGACCAGAGAAATGGCAGGTGAACAGAGTCCTCAAATCTTGTTTAATATTTTTTGTGTTGTACACTCTGACTGCAGCCACAGATGCTAGGGCTCTAAAGTAATCTTGAGTGCTCCCCTAATTTATCCCCTCCACTTGCCTGAATCTGTACTATCACACAGCATATATTTTTATCCTTCTATTTATTCCACAGCAAAGTTTATTATAAAACTTCCCTTTAGTTTATAGGCTACTGAATGTCATCACAGATAATGAAAATATTTTTCCCCATAGCAAGTCCAGATCCTTCTTGTGTCATGTAAATTCATTTCTTTAATCTTGTTAAATACCATTAAGTTCCTCCATCAGTACCTAAACTTCCTACTCATCTGTCTTTCCATTTTTCTGGCAAAAGAACACCTGTTCATAAATAAAATAATTTAACATTTAGAAGGTACAGCTACAATTTACAGAGAATCTGTTCCAGTGCATAGGTGTGTCTCTGATTGTATGTGAGATAATTTATGTGGTACAGGGGCCTGGCATTAAATAGTATTGAATCACCTGGTGAAAAGGTAGTTCCCCCTCAATTATCTTTCAGTCCTTCTGATTTCATTTAGAAGAGTCTGTATTGCATTCTAGTATGTCTTTAATGCCCCTCTAATACTGACTAACATCCCTATTTAGCAGGCCTCAGAATCAAACAGGCAAACATGTCTATCAAACATTTATTAAGATCAATTAGTTTTCCTTGTATTTGTTTTTGTGGTTATCTTTCTTAATGTGTTCCATTTATGAGAGTTTATAAATCTCATAAGTTTTCCTTTAAATGTATTTATTTAAGAAAAAATGTGAATTGACTAAGAAAATAATTTTTTTAAAAAAAATCAAGTAGTATGCGACAGGACTGCGTTAGGACTTTTGACTTTAGCAGGCACTTTGCATTTGTGGGTCCCTTCCTCCATATAATATTATTCAGAATGCTTATGTAACACAGGAAAGAACTCATTTAGTAAAATCTGTTTTTCACAGTGAAAATCCTTTTGTTTATTTTGAGGCTCAACCAAAAAATAGTTCTTGTCTGTTGAGAGACATCGTAAGTGATCTTCAGTCTTGCACTCCCACAGGTTTTTTTGAGTCAAAGATTATTTAACTCTGATATCTTTTAAAGATATAATTCTAATATAGAAAACAGAGCATGGAATCTGGAGACAGACCGAACTGGTCTTGAACCCTCTCCAGGCTTAATAGCTCTGTGATCTTGGGCAAGACAATTACCTTTTATGAGTCTTCATTATCTCATCCACAGGATGGAGTTGGTAACTCCCACTTAAGATATGGTTTTGAAAAGTAAATTATCTCCACCAATGTTTATTGAGCCCCTCCTATGTGCCAGGCTCTTTTTTAAGTGCTACAAATACCACAGTGAACAAAACATAAGCTTACCATTCTCGTCCAGCTGATGGTCTTACATGGAGTTGAATATTTCCTTGCTGGCTCTTAAGTCATTGAAGCAGAGTATTGCCTGGGAGTGGATTAGAACTGAATTTCTTGTACTCCTAGTTCTAAAATAATTATCCCTCTTGCTGCTACAGAGTTTGAGTCACAATTAGCTACCAAAGGTTACTTAGAGATTCAGCAAGACCTTTTGTAGATTTTTTTACCGATTTTTTTTTTTTTTTTTTTTAGTTCATAAAACTTCAGCTACCTTCAGGGAAACATATTTGATATAAATATTTTGCACTATTTTTACCTTTGTTAATATATACTGTTTATCAGTAAACATAATCTGCATTATAAATTTTTAGAAAGGCAGATACACATCCTTCAGTGCCTGAAAATTCTTGATGAGAAACTGTTACCCTCATATAACATTTGCTGCTGGCTAGACTGACATAGGCACAGCTAGCCACCAAAAGATCTTTTGTCCTCACTTATGGAACAAGTAGCTCCTTTTTAGTGGTGATGATGCCAGAAATGGAGTGATCTGGAGAGATTTTCATCTTTCAAAGAGATTTTTTTTTTTTTTTTTGCCTGGCATCACCAAAGCACATCCTAAGCTTTCCAGGTATGACATCTGATGATCAGCAAGTAGGCTAGGTAAAATAAAGTTAACTGGATAACTGGATAAGAATATTCAGATTAGTTATTTGAACTTATATAACTTTCTAGAAAAATGAGTGAATTTTTACTCAGTTTGGAGCAATGGAGGAAGAGGTGGAGCTTAGATATATTTTAATATTAATGAGTCAAAATTAACCTCATCATTCTACAGCACACACAGGCTATTAGAGTCAGCACTATCTTCAGTGTAAACGTTTCATTTACAGGTATTTTTCTTCTACGATTGATTCGCTAAGTCTTGGCCTTAGCGCTAACTATATATTGGAATTTTACATGAATGCACTATTGTAAAACTGTTGTTGGCATCTCACATTGTTGGTGAAATTCCAGGCCAATGTTATCTGAGGTGACTAGATTATAGTAAAAAAAAAAAAAAAAAAAAACAATAAAATAGATCTTTAAAATACATACTGTCTCTGTTTTAACACACATGTACATTTTGTGTGGTTCCCTTCAGAGCTAATTATACTGTTTTAAAACAATAACAGAGAAGCAAAGGATAAGGAAATATAAAGCTGCCCAACTGTGGAATCACCCACCTGACATTCTAGGCAGACCATAGTCTAATTACCATGTACTGGCAGTCAGAACAGTTACGTAGAGGAGAAAGTTTAAAGCAAAGAATTTCCAGTATCTTATTATTTCTTACAATATCCTGTCCGTTTTTTCAATGAATATAAACAAGTTGCTCCAAAGATGTTCGCTTTGATATCCCCACCGTGTCTTTTCCTTTCAAGGCCTACCTGTCACCTGGTTCCATTTTGCTACAATACTTATTAGAGTTTGAAAATCATAACATTCAATTTCCTGCCTTTTCCTTGAATATGCAAACTATACAGCAAGAGAAGAACAAAGATTCTTTCATGGCTGTTAAGGAGTATCCTTAATAGAGTCCAAACTTGCCAGTGGTTCAGTTCTCAGTTCCACCATCTTCTTACTCTTGGGAAACTTTCTAACGCTGGAAGGCAAATCTATATCCTGAGCCAGTTTTACCTAAGAAGCTCTTTTTCCCGTATATCTGTCCACCAAATTTCAATATCAAGAGTACTTGACTTTCTTCTTACCATACAGAGGGGTTAAGTTTTATCCCACCCTGCCCTGCTGAACTGAGTATCTGGAGTGGCTGCTGGGTTCGAGAAACAAATGGAAATGTTCCACGCAACTTCTTTGGAGTCTATCTTCCAACATAGTATCTAAATCCATGCACTGCTGGCATCCTTTCTGGAAGCTCATTTGGCTTTATTTTCCAACCTGCTGCTGGTTCACACATAATTTGGCATTATGTATCAACAGCCTTAAAAATCTTCATAGCCTTTGACTCTAAGAAAATAATTTAAATCACTGTGTTGTACACCTGACACTAATATAATATTGTAACTCATCAATACTTCAATTAAAAAATTAAAAATAAATTTTAAAAATAGTTTAACATTCAAAGACTTCTACAAAAGATATTCATCGTGATATTTTTAATAAATTAAAAATTGAAAATCTTTTACTACTTAATGTCCAGGAATAAGAATCAGTTAAATAAATGTTGGTCAGGGAATTCCCTGGCGGTCCAGTGATGAGGACTCGGCACTTTCACTGCTGGGGTCCAGGTCCAACCCCTGGTCGGGGAACTAAGATCCCACAAGCTGCTCGGCCAAAAATAAATAAATAAGTAAATAAATAAATAAATAAGTACATGTTGGTACATCTATAAAATGGAGTTTTAAGCACCTCTGGTCAGCGTTTATATTCTAGAAGTATTTCTGTAATGGCATATCCAAAAGTCTCATGCTGGGCTTCCCTGGTGGCTCAGTGGTTGAGAGTCCGCCTGCCGATGCAGGGGACGCGGGTTCGTGCCCCGGTCCGGGAAGATCCCACATGCCGCGGAGCGGCTGGGCCCGTGAGCCGTGGCCGCTGAGCCTGCGCATCCGGAGCCTGTGCTCCGCAACGGGAGAGGCCACAACAGTGAGAGGCCCGCATACCGCAAAAAAAAAAAAAAGTAAAAAGTCTCATGCTATAATCCCCAACAAAACTGCATGCACAGTATGATCTTAACTTCTTAACTGTGTATAAATAATACGAACAAAGAGTGAGGGAAAAGAACGTATAGCAAAATATTAACAGTCGTAATTTTTATTCCTTTCTTATGCTCCAACTTTTTTCTCTACATATCTTTCTATAATTTCTATAATTTCCTGTAACGGGCATAAAGAAAATAAAATTTTAAAAATTAAGATACAGAAGAAAAAGAAGGGGAGCAGTTGATGGACTGCATCTTTTCACGTCCGTTCTACCTCCTAGGTGAGCCATATACTGCTCTCTGCTGTGGCACTTTTGCTAGAAATTTACACCATCCATTCTCCTACTGAAGACAAATAGCTAATTAGGGGTGATGATAAGAACCTGTGTCACCTGGTCTCTGTTCTTTTTCAGCACACGACGGTTTTGCCCTTTATATTAATTGAGATGAGGACATCACACCATGCGTATCCCAGCAGGAGCAGCGGACTGGCCGCCATATGTACCTTCTCTGTCGGCTATATATTATGGTAAGGACAGTGCCTGCTGGGCTTTCTTATTGTATTAGATTTTGCACTGCTAAATTTGGGCACATATTTCATTATGGATATAATCACTAACAGATTCACACTGCGTGCCTCATTTGGTCCAAGACCTGGGCTTTGTCTCATTTCCCCAGATGCTTATATTTTTAGAAAGTATATGCCAAACCTCACACAACAGGAATTTGTTGAACAATTCCATGTAAGCAGTGGTTCTTCCAAGGCTACATTTTTCAACTCTTTTTCAAACTAAATGTTTTTCTTGGACATCAGTTTTATTGCTTAAGGGCTTTTTTGCTTGGGATTTTTTTGTTGTTGTTGCTTTTTTTGGGAGTGAAGGAGGTGCAGCAAATGCAAATGAGGACAGAAGAAATGACCTCTTAGAGGAGTGACTTCTATCCTCTAAGTGAAACAAGTGAAAATGTACATTTTCCTGAGTCACTTTAAAACCTTTTCCAGAATTCGCTATTACATATAGCATGCATTTAATGGTTTTGTTCTGAAAAATTGGGGTAAATAAATAGCAGGAAATCTCTACGTTGTCTGTTGGGCATGAATAAGCCCCAAGTGTGAGGTGCCAAATTTATCTGATAAAAGAATTTTCGCCTGTTGAGTTTATTTCACTTTAATTTCAGTTCTAACCATGTTTTAACATTTCAAAATTATTTATCTTAAGATAATTTCTTATTTCTCTGTATAATTCCAAGTGCTCTTTAATATATTAGCATACGCAGAAAAGGTCTCTCCCCTCAGCATTTCCGCCTCTTGTGACTCTCCTGTCCTGAGTTCTGGGTCACCATCACCTCCTTTAAGTCTTTAGGACTGAATCACGTTCTTCCAAACCCAGGACTGCACTTAATCCCACCAAAGTCCTGGAGCACTTTGGGAGGTCCAGTCCCTGTGGAGCGTTTCGCTCCAGCCAGTACAGAGATATAAAATAAAGGTCAGTACAGTACTTCACATACTTTGCCTGAATGATCACATAATGCTCCAAATCTGCACAAAAAGGGAATTTGCTTTTAGGAAGTCACACCCTGTGGCTGGATCTAAGGGAACGTCCAGGCTGCAGACCCCAGAACAAACATGCGGTCATGTTCAATTCCATCTGCCACTTTATTGATGAGTCACTGACTGTTCACGAGGACTGGAGAACGTTTGTTTTCTTAGTGACTTTTTAGATTTTCTTTTTTTCTACCCAAAACATTAAGTATTGGCTTTCTCTGAAAGAAAAAATGCAAATGATCCGGGCTCACAGGTGAAGTGTGACTGTGAAATTATATCTTAAAAATGAATGCATGTGATTTATACATAAGAACTTGATGTTCAAATGACTCATCTTTCAGAAGAGTCAGGTAGGAAAGCTAACAGTTATTCCAGGGTTGCTACAATGTTTACAACACGTCTGGAACTGTCTATAGATTTAGTTTAAAAATCAAATGCCCAGGCTTCCCTGGTGGTGCAGTGGTTAAGAATCCGCCTGCCAATGCAGGGGACACAGGTTCAAGCCCTCGTCCAGGAAGATCCCATATGCCGCGGAGCAACTAAGCCCGTGAAGCAAGGCTACTGAGCCTGCGCTCTAGAGCCCGCAAGCCACAATTACTGAGCCCGTGTGCCACAACTACTGAAGCTCACAAACCTAGAGCCCGTGCTCCGCAACAAGAGTAGCCCCCGCTCACCGCAACTAGAGAAAGCCCACGCGCAGCAACAAAGACCCAAAGCAGCCAAAAATAATAAATAAATAAATAAATAATAAATTTAAAAAATAAAAATAAAATGCCCTTCCCACCTCTCCCGCCAAAACACAGTCTCATTACTTTGCACTCATATTCACTTACCTGTGGGAAGGGAGGACTTTTACTCTGGGAACTCTGGGTGTATTTCTGTGAATTCATTTATATGCCATTAAATTATCTGAATCTTGAAGAGCCCCAGAGATTTTAGGAACTACATACTTTCTGATGGCTTTTCTTCCACTGTGGGTGCAATCAGCCCACATTCCAAAGAGACACGTGGGAAATACCACATAGTCTTCATTGTAGACCCCCAAGATCCCTCATTAAAATGAAGCATTACTCACGCTCTCTGTGCCAAGGGCGGCCTGCCAGCTCTGCACCCTCCCTGAGCAAACCAGTGCTTGTTTGGACACGTATCTGCATTAACCAGTGAATTCTCCCAGCTATGTTCTGCGAAAGCTTTCAAAGTAGACTTTTTCCTTTGGTGTTCTGCCCTAGGCATTCATAGCTATGCCAAGAGCCAAACAATGCCCTTCACACCATGTCACATTATACAAACCCAGGGATTTTAATTGTTATCCGAAAAGTACCGGGTTTTACTCCCTTCCGGACGATCTCAGATGCGATGTACCAGTGACACAACAGCAAAAGGTTCAGGATGTGAAATCTTTACCATACCACATACCAGGGTTGTTCTGGACATTCCAGAGCCTTATGCCAAAATGGAAGAATGCATTCCTCTTGTCACAGGCTAATTATAAAGTAGATCTCCCTGAAAATCCTCTGTGTGGTTGAGCTGAATCTATACCTCTGCGGCTGCTGGCCAGCCTGGCTGTCTGCTTGGCTCTGATTCTAGCTTGCTACCCATTTTCACAAGTCTCCCTACCCGTCTGAATCTGCTGTCTTCCTAGGTTTGGGTCACGAGAGTTGAGAAAGCGAGGGACACCGGAGCTTCCCCTCATGGACTGGAGCCCACTGAGCTCCCATGCTCAGTGGGCTCCACTTCGCAGCCCCCATCTCAGTCCGACCCAAGCTCAGCATCTGCAGTCATCCCAGACCCTTCCCTTGCCCAGCCCACCTCCACCTGTCTTTCCACTTACCCGGGGGTCTGGGACACTCCCCTGACCAGATGGTGGGCTCTTAACTCCCTTCCTGTACACCTCTCCTCCACCATCACTCCTCCACGCATTTCTCTGCACCTTCTTTGTGACATTTCCCCCTAATGAGCGATATGATCCATATTCTCCGATGCAGGACACAACACAGAAGTCCCCTTGGTTTCTAATGCAACAGTAATTATCAGGAATTGTACCGAGTACCATTTTTTTCGACTGCTGTGACAAAAGCGATTTTAAATATTACCGTATTTAGTTCCCCAGGTAACACTTTGAGATGAGCATTATCTGGCTCATTTTAAGGATAAGGACACCAAAGCTTAGAGAGATGATATGGCTTGCCCAAGGAAAAGACACTATTTTTTGTTGTTGCCAGAACTACAGTTGACCCTTGAACAACGTGGGGCTTAGGGGTGCTGACCCTTGCCGCAGCGGATAATCCGAGGATAATTTTACAGTCAGCTCCATATACATGGTTCCTCTGTATCTGCAATTCCTTCATAGCTGAGGTTCTGCATCTGTGGAGTCAACCACTTGCAGATCATGTGGTAGTGTCGTTAAGTATTTACTGAAAAAAAAAAAATCTGCATCTAAGTGGACCGCTGCAGTTCACACCCATGTCGTTCAAGGGTGGACTGTAGAGTGCAAGCCCTGGGGTGTGGCTGCAGAGTCTATAAGGTGAAACATATATTCTCTACCCCTTCTTACTGTGTGAAGCGTAACTCTGGGTGAACAAGTTAAGGGAGTTTTTAGTTTTTGTTTTGAAGCAATACATCAGAAGCAGCCAGGTCTAATCGTTAAGGCCACTTCGTGGGTTTGAATTCCCACTACCACACTTATCCTTTCTGGGCTTTAACTTATTCGGGCATAAAATAGGGACAGGGATAGTATGTACCTCATGGGGTGGTGGTGAGGACACAGTTACCCTATGTGGAACCCATAGAACTACGCCTGGCAGACAGTCAAAGTTTCTGTATTTGCTATTATTATTCCTACATTTGCAGTTCCGAGAAGCTCCTCAGCGATAGTAGCAAGAGCACATGTTTTCTTCTCAAGGGTCTGAGAATTTTAGTTACGATGCTACAAGTCCTTTCTCTTCCTTTACTCGTTCTTGCTCACTTATACACTCTTCACTTTAAGAATCCAAAACGATAAAGGATATAAAAATACAAATTTGTTTTTAAGTTTAAAAGGATCACCAGGAAATCTTGAAGGAGGGGCTGAGTAAAACAAGTGAACTTTAAGATCACGGGATGCTGACTGTTGTCACCCTCCAGTTGACAAATTCTACAAGAGAGGACGTCCTCGCTCCGCCTGGTGCAGGACTCCTGGTGGCCAATCTGTTCCTTGGAAGTGGTGCCTCCTCCCCAGCACCTCACCTCCTTGACTCCCTGCAGTATTGCAGCTCTGCTTTTCAATCTGCAGGGCACACAAAGAGGAGACCACTGCAGTTCCTAGGACATTTACATCACATCCCCAGGGATTCAACAGTGGGTCTCCTGTGTGCTGAGGAGTCTTCTTGCTGCCTCTGGCCATCACCCGCTCCCATGGTGGTTCTCATTCAGCCAGAGCCCACCTGAGATCTAAGGGGCCGCTCATAGTACACGCTGACCACTAAATGCAGGGCACAGTCAAAAGCAAGGAGACACTAGTGAAGTGGAGAAGATGGGTCCTGGGAGTGTCTTCTCATGGATAAACATTTTTTAATCACTGCAGTGAGCTTATATAAAGCAAAATAGAAATTTCTGTTGTCTCGGGGCCCTAGTTGTTTTTGATAAATTCCACACTCCAAACCCTACTGCCCCAAATGTGTCCATTGTACAACTTTCCAACCTAGAAAATAAAACAAAGTAAAATCAGAGTGAAGTGTGATCTTTCTTTTATGATATAAACTTAAATTGTCCAAAATCAGAATTTTATCCCCACCAAACCTGATTACGCCTCAGCTGTGCAATTGCGGATTCTTTTATTGTTTTCTTGTTGAAACGTTTCTATATTTCCTCGAATTTTTGCTGGAAACATACATTATTTTTAAAGTAGAGAAAAAATTCTTAAAAATACAAATAAGAGTGTACTCTAATTAAGAAGTCTTGGAAAGAATATTTAGCCATGAATGAGTAAAAAATTTTTGCATAAAATTTGCACCTGCTTCACTAAGAAAATTAAATTTGGGACCAAATTATACTCCTGTTGAATTGGATGTTTCTTCACCAGTTAAACAGATCTGGCTAGCAGATGACCAGCATTTTCTTCTGTTCAACTTGAATCTTTCACTCGACCGTAACTGCCTACTCTGTTGACTTTTACATCTGGGACAGTGTGTGAAAGTTTTCCTAATATCCTGGCATCGGAAAACTGGAACCAAGCTGAAAGAGTGACGTGCTAAGTGCCTCCCATTCTGAAGAGAGATACCTTTCTTGGGTCTTAGAAGAGACAGCCAGAGGACCCTGCTTCCTCACCCATCCCCCAAACCATCCACACTCCGCTGTGCTCATCCTCCCCACCTTCCTTCCTCGGCCTGGGGAAGAGGGAGAGGGTCTTTGCATTCTTGAGTTTGGGGTCTAGGGGAGCTACTGGGAAAGGAAGTGCCTCCCCACACTCGCCAAAGCCAGTTAGTTGTGAGAGGCTCCAAAAGAAGCCCTGGTAAATCTCCAGGGTGAGACAGGAATCTGATTTAGGAATCAGACTTGTTAACCTTCCTTATGCCTCCTACCTGAGCGAAGAAAAGGGCATTGGAAGGATATGGCAGGGTGGAGGGAGGGGCAGCTGTAGAGCAGCCTAGATCCTACCATCGTAAGTGGCAAAGATAGATGGGTACGTTTCTTGTGGATCTGGTGTGACATCAAGGGAGGTTGCTGGGCTTCAACTATCCGCTCAAGAAGGCCAGCCCCTGGACAAGGGTTTCCCAGGGGCAAAAAAACTAGAAGTTTCCGCTGTGGGCAGGAGCCAGGGGGTGTTGAAGAGGGCAAGCTGGAGCCAGCCAGGCTCCCACAACGTCTGCAAGTGGAGAAGCCCTTCAGAGAGCCCCTACGAACCTCCTGCCTATGCACCCCATGCACACGTGAGCATCTGAGCAACAGCCTCACAGCCTGAAACAGTGGGAATCTTGTATGAGCCACAGGAGCAGTGGCAGCCACTTGCACAGCTATGGGCAATGAAGGCAGAAGATATTCATCCTCCCATTTCACTTCCTGGATGGAGAAGAGACATCCCAGAATCAGGATTTTCCCTCCCCTTCTACATCAAGGTACTAGAGTGGAGGGCAGCATGAAAATGGAGAGTCCCCTCCCGCTCAAGGCTCCAGCGATAATCCTGGTGTGTTCAAGGAAAGCAGAAAGCCAGTGTGTTGGAGCAGAGCAAGAGGGAGAGTGAACAGAGACTCTAGGGGTAGAGGGCGGGTCATGTAGGACCTCGTAGGCCATTGTAAGGACCGTGCCCTTAATTCAGAATGAAATTGAGAGTCACTGGAAAGTTTTGTACAGAGAATTGACATGATCTTAGACGTTTTTAAAAATTCACTTTGGCTACTGTGTTAAGAACAGATGGGGGGGCTTCCCTGGTGGCGCAGTGGTTGAGAGTCCGTCTGCCGATGCAGGGGACATGGGTTCGTGCCCCGGTCCGGGAAGATCCCACGTGCCGCGGAGCGGCTGGGCCCGTGAGCCATGGCCGCTGAGCCTGCACGTCCGGAGCCTGTGCTCCGCAACGGGAGAGGCCACAACAGTGAGAGGCCCGCGTACCGCAAAAAAAAAAAACAGAAAAAAGAACAGATGGGGGCAAGGATGGAACAAGAGAACAGTTAAGAAGCTACAGAAGTCATTTTGGAGGGAGATGATGTAATCTGGACCGAGGTGGTAGAAATGGCAGTGTGAGAAATAGTAGGATTCTGAGTATATTTTGAAGATAGAATCAACTGTATTTCCTGTTTAATTTAGACCAAATCCAATTTAAACTCCAGACTCAAACCCCTTTAATACTTTTGTGTGTGTGTGTGTGTGGTTCGCGGGCCTCTCACTGCTGTGGCCTCTCCCGTTGCGGAGCACAGGCTCGGGACGCGCAGGCTCAGCGGCCACGGCTCACGGGCCCAGCCGCTCCGCGGCATGTGGGATCCTCCCGGACCGGGGCACGAACCCGTGTCCCCTGCATCGGCAGGCGGACTCTCAACCGCAGCGCCACCAGGGAAGCCCCCCTTTAATACTTTTTAACTTGGGTGTGTTATAGGCAGAATAATGATACCCAAAGATGTCCACATCCTAATCCCCGGAACCTGTGACTATGTCACTTCACATGACAAAAGAGACTTTGCGGATGTGATTACATTGAAGATACTGACCTGAGGAGATTAGCCTGCATTATCCAAGGGGGCCCAATCTAATCTTAAAAGGAGAGACCCTTTCCCAGCTGTGGTCAGAGAGAGACATGACTGGGAGAACAGTCAGACAGACGTGCTGTGAAAAGGACTCAAATGACATTTGCTGGCTTTGAAGATGGAGTGAGAAGCTCTGAACTAAGGAGTGTGCGACTGTCTTTAGAAGCTGCAAAAGTCAGGGAAACAGATTTTCCTCCAGAGCCTCCAGAAAGGCATGCATTCCCACCAACATCTGGATGTTAGTCCCGTGAGACCTGTGTTGGATCTCTAACCTACAGAATTTGAAGATAAATTTGTGTGGTTTCAAGCCACAGAGCTTGTGGTAACGTGTTACAGTAACAATAGACAACCCATACACTTGAGCAAGTCACTTAGTCTCTGTGGACCTCAGTTTCCCCATCTGAAAGAAAAGAGGGCGATGATACTTAGGCAGGATTCTCTCTGCTGTGAGAATCAGAAAAATGGGTACGAAATGCCTGCCTCGTGATTGGCACTCAGTACAGTATCCATTGTTGTTGATCTGTGTTGCTGCTAAGAATACTCAGTCCTTAGGGAGCCTGAATGAGCCCCTTCCTGCATGTTTCTTCACTCATTAACCTGTCATGCTACTCTGGCAGGTAGAAGTCCATATCCTTGAAGTCAGACAGTCCTTGTTCAGATCCCCTCGTCCTAAGGGCTTTGAGCAAATTACTTATTCTCTCTTAGCCTCATTTTTACCACCTCTAAAATGGGAGGTAATGCCTGCACATTATCTCCCACTAGAGATAATAGATTATTGAGCACGTGGGTCACTCAAGAAATGATAGTATCTTTCCTTCCTCCCAGGCGATAAGAATCCTGAGTGTCTGAGTCTCTATGAAAAGGTCTCATTTCTCTCTCTTCCTCTTTTCCCCACCATCCTTATTTTCATTTTATCCTTGGCTCTTCTTAAGGATGTTGGTCCTGCTTGGTGGGGTTTGTGTCTCCTTGCTACCTATTAAGAATGCTAAAGAGTGTTCTGAAAATTTCTTATGCTTCATGTACTAAGTTATTACCCAAGCTCGGCTTTTCCCCTGAGATTTGAGAATGTTATTGCTCTCCCATTATTCTAATCTGTTTGTACAAACACTTTTTTTTTTTTTTTTTTTTTTTTTTTTTTGCGGTACACGGGCCTCTCACTGTTGTGGCCTCTCCCGTTGCAAAGCACAGGCTCCGGACGCGCAGGCTCAGCGGCCACGGCTCACGGGCCCAGCCGCTCCGCGGCACGTGGGATCTTCCCGGACCGGGGCACGAACCCGCGTCCCCTGCATCGGCAGGCGGACTCCCAACCACTGCGCCACCAGGGAAGCCCTCTACAAACACTTTGTGTAGTGGTAGTTACTGTTTTCTTGTCCTCTGAGGAGGAGAAGCGTATCTAGACAGTTGAGGACTTGCCGAGTGAGAGTGTGGCTTGCACGGGACCCCTCAGAGTGTCCATTTGGGTGCTGGTTGAATCAGTGTCTTAGATCAGCATCTGGACAGAAGAGGTTTTTGTGTGTCATCCAACTCAATTCCCAGTGTTTATTATTCTGAGTTTCATCTTCTTTTACCCCGAACAGCTGGTTCTCAGACATCCTGGGTATACATGAAGAACTAGAATTCCCCATATGCTATTAACCAGGCCCCTCAGCAAGACCATTTTATATGCGCTTATGACCTTTCCCCCACTCCTCAACATCCCTAGCTTCCATCCGCCCCAACACTGCTACTTCGTTTCCCTGCCGCCTTCCGGAATTGCCGTTTGGATGCTGCCTGTGCCTTTGATGCTGTTGGCAATTTTACTTTGTATTTCTCCAGCCAGCTCTGCCCATCCCCCTCCTCACTGTCCCCTGTCCTCTCTCAGCAGACGGCCTAGTCTTTAACTTCGCAGAGAATGTAAAAAACTCTCTCAGCATCCTTTGCTGGCTCTTCCCACTCTACCCAAACCTCGGTGCTGGAGTTCTTTGGAGTTCAGCACACGGTCTTTTTCTCTTTTTGTTGATTATTTTTAAATTTTTTGCGTGGCAAGAATACTTAACCTGAAATCTACCCTTGTAGCCTAGGTCCTCTTTTTTTAGTACCTCTTCTCCCTGGATAAATCCATCCACTCCGTGTTTACAACTACCTCCATCTCAGATCTCCAGCTCGGAGCTCTCTCCCTGACGTCCGCTCACAAGCTTCTCACACTTAGCAACTGCAAACCAAATTCATGCAGTGCCTGCTTTCCCACTCACATCCCCAAACCTGTATCCCCTTGGCATTGCCACCCATCCAGTCATTCATGCCAGAAATCTATGAAACCTCTCCAGCCCACCTCTCTTGGGCCTATTACAGAGAATCATCTGCCAATTTCTAGCTTCTATACCTCTGAAGTACTTTTAGAATCCGTACACTTTGCTCCCTCTCCACTGCTGACACCACGGTTCAAGCTAGCTGCGGTCATCTGTGTCCTGAACCACTGCTTAGAGCTGGCGTTTCCCCACTGCCACCCCATCTACATGTAGGATCCCTCAGCTCTTTTTAAAAAATACATATGAGGGCTTCCCTGGTGGCGCAGTGGTTAAGAATCCGCCTGCCAATGCAGGGGACACGGGTTCGAGCCCTGGTCCAGGAAGATCCCACATGCCGCGGAGCAGCTGGGCCCGTGCGCCACAACTACTGAGCCTGTGCTCTAGAGCCTGTGAAAATAAAAATAAAAATACATATGATCATGCTACTCCCTTGCTCAGAGAATGTGGATGGCTTCCCATTGCTTCTAGGGATAAAGTCCAAAATTCCTTTACATGGCTTAGGGGACCTGCATTACGTGACCCCACCGACCTCTCTGGCCTTATCCTCCTCCTCTTCCCCCTTTGCTTATTACAGGCACAGGGACCTTCTCACTGATGGTCAAGAGCTAGACATTTCTTCCAGCTTCAAAGCTTTCACCTGCCCCACACCACCATCCAAACCCCATCTCTCCTCAGTCACATCACCCATAATTATTAGTTACAAATCCTATGCGTCCTTCAGGAAGTAGCTGAAATCTCTTTCTCAGGGAGACCTTCTCTGACTCCCCAGACTTGGGTCAGCCCTTCAGTGGTACACTACTGCAGTCACCTGTTCATTTCCATCTAGGAAGTTAAAAACCAGTTGCAGTTAGATGGTTATTTGGTTAATTTTTTTTCAAAGTCTGCCACCCAAATCCCCTCCCCTCACTATCTAGAGGGAGACAAAGAAAGTTGAAATGATCTTCAAGAAAATAAAAAGAGCTTCTTCATCTACAGTTTTCTAAGGGTTTATCCAAATCCTTTCTCTTTAGACATCACATCAATCAAATTGTCAGAGAAACCATTCTTAAGATAGATTGCTTAATAAGAGAAATTGTGATAGTATGTGAGTTTTAAATACAAGCAGATAAAGTAAGGAGACAATTTTCAATGATATATATTTTACATCTACCTTACACTTAGCTCAATAATAACCATGTAAAGTGTTTATGATACTCCTACCATCTACTCCTCTGATGTTGAATTTCAGCTTTATTGCCACCTTCTACTTGCCTGGTTCATTTAAGTTGCCAACTGATGTTGATAGACGTGTAGGAGGAAGCTCACAGTCTGTGCACCTTGCCAGAGTAACATCCTATAGGGGGTGGATCCTGGGGAGATGACCCAGTTCAGGCAGTAAAAAATTCCAGGTAGAGGGAAGATCCATTTATTAGCCAAAGTACAGCCTCTCCATTTCCCCGAGGGGAGCCGTCTCGATGTCTGTGAGAACGTAAGAGTATTTTGAAGGCTCAGAACATACTCTCTGGTGACTGCACGGGTGGGATTACGTAAACCTCTTTGCCGTGATACCAGCTCCGCCCAGTCCCGCCTTCAGCAGATGGTTTCCACAGCCTGCAATAACTGGGCAGAAGCGTGTTCCCCGGCATTGCATCTCCCACAGCACCCAGCAGTGCTGGGCTCCCAGGAGACACAAAATGAAAACCAACTGAAAATAATTCAGATGAGGAGATATCTGCTCCACAGTTGAGCTTATACCCCAAGAGTCAAAAGAAATGTACAGCCCCAGAGACCTTTTGTTTGAGATATAATGGAAATGGCAAGAGAACTTGGTCTAAAATACCCATGCAGAACTTTGTCTTTATACATTTAAGTAGGCCCATTTCCCTAATAATTTTCACAGTAAGAGAAGGAACTAGCTTGATTATTGTTATCATATTTTAATTCTCCCATATTCTGAAAGAACCAGGTCCATGTAGATTCAGGATGAAATTCCTTAACTCTCTCCAGCTGGTATTTATTTATTGAGTCCCTCCCATGCGCCAGACATGGTGCTAAGTGCAGGAGGTAAACAGTATATAAAGCTTTGGCTCTGTCCTCAGGAGCTTACGGTCTGTTGGAGGATACAGGGAAATTCAAAAGCAATTACCCTACAGTTCATAAGTGCTATGTATAAGAGAAGAAATACAGGAGGCTCTCAGAGTCCAGAGGTACACTCCCTATCCCAAACTTACGGGGTTATGGAAGGCTTCCCTGAAGAAGGGACATGTAAGCTGGCCCTTGAGGGTGAATAAGAGTTAGACATATGAAGGTCCGGGGTAAGGGTATCCAGGGCAGAGAAGGGAGATGGCCTGGAGGCAAGAAAGAGCAAATCACAGTCAGGCAGTGAAATAAGTTTAGTGCACCTGGAACCACTGGCATTTTCCCAACTCGAATCACTACCTCTACTCTCCCTAGCACAACTGCTTTTATTTTACCTCTCCACAACATCCTTCTTTGAGTTGGGTTTTTGTTTTTTGTGGGTTTTTTTTTTTTGCGGTACGCGGGCCTCTCACTGTTGTGGCCTCTCCCGCTGCAGAGCACAGGCTCCGGACGCGCAAGCTCAGCAGCCATGGCTCATGGGCCCAGCCGCTCCGCGGCACGTGGGATCTTCCCTGACCGGGGCACGAACCCGTGTCCCCTGCATCGGCAGGCGGACTCTCAACCACTGCGCCACCAGGGAAGCCCTGAGTTGGGTTTTTGTTTGGTTGGTTGGTTGATTGCTTTGCCTATTTCCTGAGATGCCAGGCTGTGTGTGGCTGCCCCTTCTCAGCCTCCTTGACAGGCCCCATTCATCTGCCCACTCCCTAGCGCTCAAGCCTCTGAGCAAGCCTTCCCCACCGCCTCCCATCTACTTTCTACTTCTTGGCCAAAGATTATTTTAAAATACAAATCTGATACTGTCAATGCTCCTATCCAAAACTCTTCAGTGGTTTTTTTTTTTCCTTTTTAGGTAGCACTTTTATTTTTCCTTATACCATGACATATCCTTGGGCCACGATATTCTCACCTGACAGTAGAAAAACAAGATGTTTCAGTCATCCTTAAAAGCTGAGAATTACATACAAAACTCTTACGTAAATTAAAACGGTGCATAAATTTGCAGGTACAAATACAAATTGTTTTGCGACTGTAGTGAGTAATTTAGCCCCATGATATTCTGCTGGAAAAACATTGGATAAAAAAGAAAATGGAGTCTGAAAGCTTGGGTTAGCTATGTTTCTTAGCTGTGATGGAAGACTGCAAGAAAGAAGTCACAATTCATTCAAAAATTCTTGCCCGCCTCTAGAGAAATCCAGAAATTGTCATTAGTGCTCTGTTCAGATCTGATCAGGCCCCAGAGGGGTGAACAGCTCACAAGAGATTGTCATCAGATCAGGCCAAGGCCCTTGCATAGACACATTACCCTTTGCTTCCCTTGGTTACACAACATCTTCGACCAGATACACTAATCTTTAAACCAAATGTATGTACAGAATTTCAGAAAACATGTTGTAAATAGTTGAGTACAATGTGAAATGGTGCTATTTGCCTGCCTATCAGGCAAGGGCAGGTGTCTTTTTAAAAAAAAACACATTCGGGTAGATGAGTCTGACATAAGATACGTGCCTCTGCCAGGGCAAACTCGTACTTGTGAACTAAGTCGTACAGCAAGTCAGTGTATCTGCCAGCAGTCCATTTAAAAGCATTTGCGGGCTTCCCTGGTGGCGCAGTGGTTGAGAGTCCGCCTGCCGATGCAGGGCACACGGGTTCGTGCCCCGGTGCGGGAAGATCCCACATGCCGCGGAGCGCCTGGGCCCGTGAACCATGGCCGCTGAGCCTGTGCGTCCGGAGCCTGCTCTCCACAACGGGAGAGGCCACAACAGTGAGAGGCCCGCGTACCACCAAAAAAATAAATAAATAAAAAAGTAAAAGCATTTGCAGTGGCCAATGCCGGACTCATCAGAGCCCTGCTTGCGAGTCCACATCAGCTGGAGTAGCCAGATACCATCTTTGCACTCAGAGGAGTGATCATCTTAATTGTCATTGCGGTTGGTTCCAGGGCTGTGCATCTGTCTGTGTTCTAAAGGCACTAACACCAAGATACCTTGGTGATCCCACCAGACCACACAGTGCACATCGCGTTGGCATATAGGTCCTTTCCAATATCAGCATCACACCTTTAGGTTGAATTGGAAACATTCCCGTGAAGGCCAGGATTCCATGCCCAAGAAGAATGGCTGGAAAGAGCTCCCGGATCTAAGAGCCTCCCACGGCTGGAGAGCCTCAGCTGACGTCAGGGAGCTCAGTTCTCTTCTCCAGGGGGGACGGTAAGCAGCACTAGATCCTGTTTGACAGCCAGGATGGGGTAGCACCTCTTCTCCTTGATGGCATGTACAATTTCTGCTCTGGTAGGGAAGCTGTAACATCTTTGTCTCACAACCTTTAGAAATATTCTGCCCAGCATGAGCTAGCTCGGTCCGGAAACAGGATAACACGGAGCATGCGTAACCCTCATAGATGGGCATCGTGTGGGGGACAGCATCACCCCAAGTCTGTACACGCAGCAGTGAATGACCAGAGGCGCACAGGGACGGCACAGCTGGAAGAGCAGTATGCACAGCTGGTTACTGAAGGGGTCAATCAGGACCTGTGACGAGTGGCCTTGAGGTTCAAGGGAGCTTCACTAAGGAGAGCCTGGTGTTTCCCGGGCGCAGCAGGAATCACTGCAGTGGGTGTGGTGCCAGATTCCCCTTCTCAGCCAGTAGGAACGGAGCTCCGTTCATCAGCGTCCTTCTCTGACAGACACCTCTCTTGTTCTGGGTTCACCGCCCGCATGGTTTTCCTTCTGCTCCATACCTACCATTACGTCCTGTTACCTTTGGTAATAAATAACAGAAGGTAACCAGGCACAGGGGTTATCGTCCCCAGCAGAGACCCCTTTGCTCGCACCCGAGCCATTGTTGAGGGAAAGAACAGTGAGTTCTTGATTCTCCCTGTGACTTTCATTTGCTGCACGCATAGATGCAGAAGAACTGGCCGTGAAGCAGTGACGGTACCATTTCACGCTGTACTCTGAAATTCTGTACATACATTTGGTTTAAAGTTTAGTACATCCAGCTGGAGGTTTTGTGTAACCAGGGAACGCTAGGGGTAATGTGTCTACGGAAGGGACTTGGCCTGATCTGATGGCTCTTCAGCCAGCGGACAATTTCTTGTGAGCTGTTCACCCCTCTGGGGCCTGATCAGATCTGAACAGAGCACTAATGACAATTTTTGGATTTCTCCAGAGACCCTGTGAGATCTCGCCCCTGCCTACCAGTGCTATACCTCCTCTTCCCATCCTTGCCCTCCCACCCCCCACCCTCCAGCCACACTCCACTTCTTTCCATCCCTCAGAGCTGCCATGCTCTTTCTTGCCTCAAGACATTCACACATGCTCTTCCCTCACTGATCACATGATTTCCAGCCCAACCCCTTAACCTACTGAGAGGTTATCTACCCACCCTTGGATTTTTACCTTAAACATCACTTCTTCCAAGAAACCTTCCCTGATTCCTCACCTAGTTTAGGTCTGTACTGCTTCTTCCTTCCTGCTTCTTGCTTATTTGGAATTACTCCTTAGATATCTGGCTTTCCTAGTGGACGAGGATGTCCTGAGATTGGAGCTAGGCCTCTTCTGTTTTTTCTGTATCCCCACCTCCTAGAATAATGTTTTTGCAAAGCGATTGTCAAGAGGGAAGAGATGTGGGGATATATATATGTATATGTATAACTGATTCACTTTGTTATAAAGCAGAAACTAACACACCATTGTACAGCAATTATACTCCAATAAAAATGTTAAAAACAAACAAACAAACACAGAAATGAAAGAATGAGGAAAGGCTGTAAGCAGATGTTAAGGTTTGGTGACCACAAGCTGAGTAAGTTATCTCTTGATTTCTGTTTTCATTGTGACGTGAAATTATCTAAATGCAAGGAGAAAGGTGGGTGACGAAGAAGGGGGTTTTTGTTTTGTCTTTTAAAAAAAGAATAATATAATATAACCTTCTTATCCATCACTTAGGTTCAACGATTATCAATATATTGCCAAACGTGTTTCATCTACACCTCTACCTTGTTTTTTTATAGATATAATTTACATACCATAGAATTCACCCTTGTAAAGTGTACAATCCAGTGGTTTTTAGAATATTCACAAAGTTGTGCAACGATTACCCTAATTCCAGAACATTTTTATCACCCCCAAAAGAATCCCTGTACCCTTTAAGTAATCCCTGTCTCGTCCATCCCCTCTTCCCCCAGACCCCAGCAATGACTCATCTACTTTCTATCTATATGCATTTGCCTATTCTGGACATTTCGTATAAATAGAATCATACAAAATGTGGTCTTTATGCTGGCTTCTTTCACTTGTCATAATGATTTCAAGGCTCATCCATGTTGTAGTACAAATTCATACTTCAGACATTTTTATAGCCAAATAATATGTCATTGTATGGATATACCACAATTTGTTTATCCATTTATCAGTTGATGGACATTTTTGGATTATCTCCACTTTTTTGGCTGAAGATGGAAATGTGAAGGTGTAAGGTATCCACATAGTTAGAGGGAGAAGAGCTAACAGGGAAGCGAAGGATGTCAGGCCACAGAGAGGACCCATTTGAATTGAGACCAAAAATAATGCTGCACAGGCATGTAACTTTATGGCACACAAAACCCTTTAAACGTGGGCTATGCCTCTTCTCCAGAACTGCACAAGCCAGTTCTACTAATCTTCTTGTTGTTCCCCAAACCTCCCTTGGTGTCTCTTGCCTCTGGCATTTGCAGTATTCTCTCCATGGGGACCATTTTCTTCCAGGCTTTACTCCCACATGCAGTCTATCTTTGAGTCTCAGATCAGATGTCACTTCCTGCAGGAAACCATCCCTCTGACGCTCTGGGTTGGTGTTAGGTACCCCTTTCCAGTCCTCCCATGGCATCCCCCCAGTCACTCATCAAAACACTCACAGCACTGCTCTGCAATCTCATCCCTGCCCCACTGCCAGGCTGGTGGGCAGTAACTACTATGACATTCTCCATGTGATCCTTAGTGCCTCAGACAATGCCTGGTACATAATCAGGGCTCAGTACATTTTGAAGGAATAAATGAATGAATGAGTGATGCATACTTTCAAAACCGTGAATCCATGAGGGTCAAAGATGCTAAGAACTGGGGTAGGTTAGTAATATGGCTGTCTTTCCAACACACTGATGGTTGCAATTCCTCAGAGATAAATTTTCACACCCTTGATAAGTGAGAACTAGAGTGATTCATGTTTTTCAAAACATATTTATTTGTATTTCTGAACAAGTTTTCCATCAAAGTTGGAAATAAATATTTCAGAAATATTAGTTCATCAATTCTTCCATTTTCTTTCTTTGTCCACATTTGGTATTCCATTCTTGATTGAAGTTCTCTAGCATATAAATCAAAGTGGCAAGAGGCTGTTCACCCAAGTGAAAACAGGTAAAGAAGAATAGGGTACTAGCCAGGATTTCAAATATAATCTAGCATTAGAGAGATAGACTCTTAATTGATACTGAAAAGGGTAAAAGTACTTTCTCAAAAGAAAGAAAACTATTAGTTATTATCCCCCCCTGGGGTACCATCAATTTTGTTAACTCAATTTTTTATTCCTTTTGTTAACTCAGTTAAAATTTTGACTATGTATACTCCCCTCAAATATTAAATATTATGGAAAATTAAAAATTTTACTAGCATAGTGAGTTAATAGGGATAGTCCCTGAACATAACCAAATAAATCCTTCTTTAAAATATTTATGCATATAAAATTCAGCAACATTTAAAACACTGTATACTCCAAGCCTTTGAATTAATTTTCCTTTGAGGAAGGCACTGTGTAGAGGAAGCAATATTGGACACATGCAAATTAAGTGAGGTTGATCTATTGAAATGTAGCTGGAAACGATCCAGCTTCCTAGTTTGCTTTCAGTAGTTTATTTCTGAGTGCATGCATCTTTAAACTAACTATGTAGCTTGTTTTTACAAGAGACAGATAGTGGGAGATGGCCTTAAATTGACTCTTGCTTTGCAATCCAAAGTATATCTTAATGCAAGTTCCCCTGTGTTTATCTAATAATGAGGTTGGACAAGAATAATGCTGCCTCAGATTGCAATGTCCAAGGCATTCATTAAAGTTAAATCAGTGCTCTTGCAGAGAAGCTTTATGCCTAATGTTGATCAGCCCTTTATTGTGTGGAGTTTGCGTGTATTCAAGTAGCAAGGAGCTCACCACAAAGGCCATCAGGTGGGTTTCCATGGTAGCAGTGCTTCTTTTGTTACTCCCATTTGAAACATAGACAGTATCCAAATACTCACCATGTCACTGCTTAATGAAAAGAAATAGAATATTGGTAATGCCAGTAGAGTCAGGAAGCTGGCCTTCGGGTGCAAACCAAAGGGAGGACATGCTGTCCCCTCAGGTTTTCTTTTAAGCAGCTGTCCATGAAGCGGGACTAGTGTCCCTTTGATCTTATATTATGTCCTATTAATGACATTCAGTGGCCTCATATCATTGCTCTAGGGACAAATAGAGCTAAATGATGACCAGGATAGTGCTGAATCTTATGAAAGACAAGTTTGTGATTGTAACTAACAATGTGTGACATTTCACATTGCAATGTGAAACTAGCAAAAAAAAAAAATCAGCTTTTTAACATATAAAGGTTAACACTGTGGAAAGAAAATTGCTTCTGGATTTTTGTTGTGTTTGGGTAGGTGGTCATCTTTCCTAGTTACTCAACACCTGGATTTGCCCACTGTCTTTGTTGTTTAAAAATAAATGTAACTGGGAACTGTCATTCCCATTGGTTGTGAATCAGTTATTGGAGTTCACAGCAGCACATGGGAGCTCTATGATGCAGCCTGGCTTGTTCTAACAGAGATCGCTGGAGAAGTCAACTGGTACTCAGTCATTCAAATAGAAGAATTTACTAAGGCTTAACATTATTTTTCTATTCAGTCCTCCCAAAACATCATTTCTGCCACTTACTCAGGAGAGAATTAAAAAACTGTAACTCTTAATTTAATTTACTTTTCTCCTTCCCAGAGACTAGGAGATCCAAAAACGTTTATGAACTGGTAAGACTTTAGTGCTTTAATTTTAGCTATTTTAATTCATGAAATCTCCACAGGGCTCTATAGGGCTTTTCCTTGTAGTACTAGCCTTCATCATAAATGGCTCAAGTAAGTGTAAAATACGTGGAGGTATGTAAAATTATGCCAGATATTAAATATATTTTTAAATACATTAAAAAGAAAACTTCAGTGAGATCGAGAGTAGGAATTACTATGGAATTGGATAAGACTGTGGCTGGTGAGACAGAAATGGAAAGGACCCAGGACTGAGATGGAAGAAACTTAAACTGAATCAAGGGTTGAAGGTTTCCAGCTTGCAGTTGTTGGGAAGCATCCATTTACCTTTCAGGTGGGGTGGATGATAGAGGAAATGTGGGCTTTCCCAATGAACAGACAAGAATGAGTCCAAGGGAGAGATTCAAAGTCAGCAGGACTAGAAACTGGGGTCTTACTGAATACCAGAAGGAGAAAAAGCTAGGGCAAGCAATTAAGGTCTTGCAATAGAAAAAAATTCTGAGGTCAGTGTTCATTTATCTATAGTTTCCATTGCTTTATTTAGAATTAACTTAGTTTACAAAATGTTGAAAGGAAAAACCAACAACCTAGAATTCTTTATTCAGCAAATTTATCCTCCAAACGTGAAGGAAAAATAAAGATTTTCTCAGACAAAAACAAAACAAAACAAAACAAAACTGAGGGAATTCATTGCCTGCAAACGTGTCCTAGAAGAAATGTTAAAAGGTATTCTTTAGGGAGAAAGAAAATCATGAAGGTCAGAAACTTGGATCTACATAAAGAAAGGAACAACATAGAAAAAAGAGTAAGTAAAGATGAAATAAAATATTTATTTTACTTACTCTTCATTGATCTATTAGAGAAGTGCTCCTCAAAATTATAATAGTAACAATATATGTGGATAAATGAAATGAATGACAATGAAGTTATAAGGGATGGAAAAAAGGAAGTGAGAATACCCTGTATTAGGTATCTGCACTACCTATGAATCAATATTTGGAAGCAGACTTATATTAGTTATGAATGTGAAACACTAGAAAAAATTTGCAAAAAGAAGTATAATTGATATTCTGAGAGAGAAGAGAAAATGGAAGCATATAAAATACTTAATTAAAACCAGAGAAAATGGAAACAAAGGAGAAGAAAAAAAGAAACAAAAAACAAGTACAATGAATAGATACTACAAACAACTATATCAATAACAACTATATCAATAATCACTTTAAATGTAAATGTTTAAATACATCAATTAAAAGACAAAGATAACAGTAACCAAATATGTGTTGCCTACAAGAAACCCACTTTAAATATAAAGACATAGATAGGCCAAGAGTAAAGGGATGGAGAAAGATTTAACAGGCTAATACTAATCAAAATAAAAATGGTTTAGCTATCTTTATTTCAGACAAAGCACACTTCAGGACAAACAAAATTATCACAGATAAGGAGAAGCACTATATAACGATAAAGGGATTTATTCTCCAAGAAGACATAACGACCTTTAATGTGTGCTTCTAACAACAGAACATCAAACCATGTGAGGGAAAAACTGATAGAACTACAAGACATATTCAAATCCACTATTATAGTTGGAGATTACAACAACTGTTTTTCAGTAATTGATAGATCAATCAGGCAAAAAATTAGTAAGGATATAGTTGACCTGAACAGCACCATCAATCAACTTGATCAAACTGACATATATAGAATACTCTATTCAACAAGAGCAGAGTGCACATTCTACTCAAGCTCACATGGAACCTTCACCAAGACAGATCATATTCTGAGCCAGAAAACACACCTTAAATTTAAAAGAATAGAAATCATACAAAATATGTTCATAGTCCACAATGGAATTAAACTAGAAATTAATAACAGAAAGATATCTAAAAGATCCCAAAATATTTGGAGTTTAAGTAACATGCTACTAATTTACACAGGTCAAAAAAGAAGTGTCAAGAGAAATTTAAAATACTTTGAACTGAAAGAAGGTGAGGATACAACTTATCAAAATTTATAGGATTCAGAGAATGCAGTGCTCAGAGGTTAATTCAGAACATTAAATGCATATATTAGAAAAGAAATAGATCTAAAACCGATTACCTAAGTTTCCACTTTAAGAGACTAGAGAAAGAAGAGCAATTTAAACCAAAATCAATCAGAAGAAAGAAAATAATAAAAAATTATAGGTGAAATTGAAAACTGGAAATTGATAAAACCGAAAACTAATTCTTTGAAAAGATCAGTAAAATTGATTAAGCTCTAGCCAGGCTAACCAGGAAAAGAACAGAGAAGACACACATTACTAATATTAGAAATTTAAGAGGAGTCTCACTACTGATCCCATGGACATTAAAAGAATAATTAAGAAATATTATGAACAACTCTGTGTCCACAAACTTGATAATAACTAGATGAAATGGACCAATTTACCAAACCTCACAGAGGAAAACTAGACAATCTGAATGGGCCTATTTCTACTTGAGAAATTAAATCAATTTTTAGTGACCTTCCAAAACAGAAAGCTTCAGGCCCAGAGGGTTTTACTGGTGAATTCTATCAAATGTTTAAGGAAGAAATGATACCAATTCTTTACAATCTCTTTCAGAAAATAGAAGCAGAGAAAGGACCCTCTAACTCATGTTATGAGGCCATCAATATCAATACTAGAGAAAGACATTACAACAAGGAAACTTACAGACACATATCTCTCTTGAATATAGATGTAAAACTTCTCAAAAATATTAGCAAATCTAATCCAACAGTGTATAAAAAGTTTTATTCACCAAGACCAAGTGGAATTTATTCTAGGTATGCAAGGCCAGTCAACATTGAAAATTCAATTAATGTAATCTACCACATCAACAGACTAAACAGGAAAAATTGTATGATGATATTAATAGATGCAGAAAAAGAATTTGACAAAAGCCAACACCCATTCATGACTTAAAAAAAAAAAAACTCAGCAAAGTATGAATAGAGGAGAACTTTCTGAGGTTGATAAAGAACATCTCTCAAAAAAACCCACAGCTAACATCATACTTAATGGTGAAAAACTGGATGCTTTCTCTTTAATGTTGGGAACAAGGCAAGGATGTCCCCTCTCATCATTCCTGAAGTCCTAGTGCATCATAGCTAGTGCAGTAAGACAAGAAAAGAAGGTAAAAAGTATATATAGATTAAGGGAAAGAATAAAACGGTTTTTGTTCACAAATGACATGATTGTCCATGTAGACAAAAAACTGGAACTAATTAGTCACTGAATACAAGGTCAATTGATTTCTTGTATACTAGCAATGAATAATTGGTATTTGAAATTGAAAACAATACCACTTACACTAGCATCAAAATAGTGAAATACTTAGATTAAAATCTAACAAAATATGTACAAGATTTATATGCAAAACACTTGTGAAAGAAGTCAAAATGATGTAAATAAGTAAAGGGAGAGTCTGTGTTCATGGATTGGAAGACCCAATATTTTTAAGATGTCAGTTCTTACCAGCTTGACCTACAGATTCAACACAAGCCCAATTAAGATCCCAGCAAGTTATTTTGTGGACATAAAAAACTGGATCTAAATTTTATGTTGAAAGTCAAAAGACCCAGATAGCCAATGCAATATTGAAAAAGAAGAAAATTGGAGAACTGACACCACCTGATGTCAAGACTTACTATAAAGCTACAGTAATCAAGACACTGTGGTCTCGGTGAAAGGATATACACAAAGATCAATGAAACAAAATAGAGAGCCCAGAGGTAGAAATCTAGTCAACTGATACTTGACAAAGGAGCAACGGTAATTCAATGAAGAAATGATACCTTTTCAACAAGTTGTGCTGAGACAATTAGAACTCCTTATGAAAAAAACTGAATCTAGACACAAACCTTATACCTTTCACAAAAAATAACTCAAAATGCATCATAAATCTAAATGTAAAACTCAATACCATCAACTCCCAGAACAAAACACAAGGAATTTGGGTTTTAGATACAACACCAAAGCATAAGGAAAAAATACTGAAAACGTATTCAGCTTCCCAAAATATGTTACAAATGCATTTGGCAGGCAAAAAATAAGAAAAAAAGAGAAAAGAGGTTGTAACAGAGCTGAACCCATATCTTTCATCTTAGGAAGTCAGAAGATAATATCTAAAATTGATAAGTCAAGAAACAGCAATATATGGGTATTTTTAAGAAACATGGGACTAAAGATAAACGAAACAGCTGAAATTGTTGAAATGTGGCTTCCTCTGGAGAAGAGGATGGGGCATGGGAATAAGACTAAGGGCTGCAGTTGGATGGGGCAGAGAGTTTCTGCTTTTTTAACTTCAGTTTTATAGAACTTTTGATGGTTTAATTTGGACAAAAATTAAAATGAAGTTGAGAAATGAACACTACAACTCAACTTAAAAATAGTAATTGACTCTATTACTCCTCCCTCGTGCATAATACTAAGGTGTCATCTAATGTCTGTGTTACTGTTAGACTTGGGACCCTGTCTCAATGGCAGGGACCACATCTACTTCACATACTGCTATATTCATGTCTGACACATCCAGGCCCTGATATGTATTTGTTGAATGAAAAAAAAATAAAAGAAACATTTAGCAGTTGTAGAAGCAGCACACAGAGGGCAAATGTGACAAATAATGCAGAGATGGCCTCACTATAACTTGACACAGGGCACTGGCGCAAAGAAGGAGCTCAAGAAATGTCTGGAAATGTTGCTGTTTATTAAAGAAAGTTGGCAGTTAGAGAGAAATTGGATCACAGAAGATGTAATCATGGCAGGGATAACCCAAACATTGTTTGTAATCCTAAAAATAAGAATCTAGGAGAGGGAGATGCATGAAATGTGCTAGAGAGACACTAGAGATCATTTCTGCAAAATATGGAAAATTATGATTTTCAGTTGTGGGTATAGCATGTTCTTCCTCCTCCTTTTCCAGAGGTAGTAGTTTAAACGCATGGCTTTCTCATTCCTGCAGCCAATTCTGATGATTGTTTGGGCCATAACAGTCCCTTGCTGACCACACTTCCCACCTCCCTCCAGAAAGAACACATGTTCCCTATGGTGTTCAGAAATGTGTCAACTTGATGTTTGGTACCTGTATGCTTTGAGAAGGTCCGCCCAAATGATTAAAGTTAAGCAAAACCAGTCATGAATTTTATTAAGGGAAATTTGAATTGAATTCTCTCTGGGGCAACATCACCATAAGACCAGGTGGGCTGTAGAAAGTGGGACCCAAAGGAAGCCAATCATTTGAAACCAGTTTAGATGTGTGCCAGGACATTTACTGTGGGAAAATATTCTGAGGTAGCTTATTGGCCTGCCTTTGTGGATAAATTACTCTGATATTTGTGATTTCGAATCAGGAAGAAAACACATCCTCTCATTACCTCATTACAGGAATTCATTTTGGGAGACACACACAATTTGCCTGTTTCCCCAGGGATGGGTGGAGGACTAGTAACCTTGAAAGCATCTTTGTGAATGAGAAGTTCTGGAAAATATTCTGTATTTCTGCATAAAGAGAAGCAGTGGAAAGCTTACCCGTTTGTTTGGTTTGCTTGTTTTTTTGTCTAACCTAAGTTGACTGTGCTAAGAACTTCACACTATCTAACGACTACAGCTCTGAGGGAAGCAGTACTGTTTACACCCTTTACCAAAGGGGAGACCGAGGCTCAAGAAGTTCAATAAAACCCAAGGTGACCAGACTACCACGTGAATGATCTGGAAGTTGATCTGAAGTATAAATGGCACAACTGTATGAACAGGACCCGCTACCTAACTGGTGGGGTCCAGAGCAAAACAAAAGTGTGGAGCCCCTTGTTCAAAAATTGTTACGAATTTCAAGATGGTGATAGCAGAGCATTAAGCCAACTGTGAGGCCCTTCTGAACACAGGGCCCCATGTGTCTGCACCCATAAACCTTGCTCCATGCATAGATACATCCCAGGTTCTATAAATTTGGGCTAGCTCTAAGGAGAACATTGAAAAGACTTTGAGGAATCTTAAATTATGATTTTACCTTAAAAGATTGTCTTGAAGAATACTCTATGAAACCTGCAGTAAATGAAGAATTATATAATGATGTCTGTAGCTTCTAAAATTATGTCTGTAACTGAGCTAGAGGATGTTTCAGCACTGCTTCAGATGGGATGCCTCCATCTGGTATTTGCCTGTGAATTAACACATTAATTCTCTAGCACCACCATACACATCACCAAGGAGAATTTTTTGAGCCCCGTTTTCAGAGCCTTTTCTCTTCTAGACAAATGTCCTTTGTCATAGTCCCTGGGACCTACAGCCTTTTCAGTGGGAAACTTGGCACCCCTCCTCAAGGGCCCACCTTTGCACCCCGACTGCTGCTTCCTCCCACCTGGCACACAGTGGGGACTCAAGAAATGTTTGTTGAATAAATTAGTGAGTACCTGAACTCCAGAACACTTCAGAATTCTAGATGCTCAGAAATGTAGCAAGAACCAGTCTCCATGCAATCAATACTCAGGAGATGTCCAAGGGGCCTTTAGATTGGCCCTAAAATGAGACAGTTAGATCTAAAGAGAGGGCTAGGTCTAAAGTCAGTATTTGAGCCAAAGGTCAAAACTACCCTTGAAAAGCCCTTCAGAAGCATCGCGTTGGAGGTACCATGTGAGACACACAGAATCCACTGGGCAAAAAGCTGATGTACATCCTTTTTCTAACCCCACCTTGGGGCACAGGCTCATTGCCTGCCAAGCAGAATCATAAATTCCAGTAGGCTAACTGCACATATGACGTGACTGTTTCTTAAGAGGTAAGTCAAAGCTTTGTCTGAAGGAAGTGTTTAATCATTTTATCCCTGCAGTGCCTTTTCTCCCCTTGGGAGAAATAGTAAAATTCGATTTCTGAGTTTTATAAGAGACTCAGTCTTGTGTTAAAACGTCACCAAAACTGATTTATCTTACGTCTTGTAAAATTTCTGTATCTCACACATTCTCTACACTGAGCACGAGTTTCTTTTATAGTCCGGGGGGAAAAAAAAGAAAAAAATTTACACAGAGATTTCAAACTTGGATCGTATTTTTGGTTCCGAGCACATTAACAGCTGTTCCCATCCATTGTATCCTAGTCTTCAGAGCACGAGGGGAGCCTGGCAAACAGGCTAAGAGCTAAACCGCTCAGGAGGGTATCTCCGCTTCTCCACTTATTGACCCTCTCAGGGCCTTGGTGTCTTCATCCGTAAAATGGTACTAATATAATCCCTTCCCCAAAGATTTGCTCCTATAAAACACTTAGCACCGTGCCTGTCACTAAGAATTCAGTGTCGTTAGCTATTAGCTGTTACTGCATATGAGTCTGTGTCCTGTGTCTTTTGCACTAATAGCCCAGCTGTCAAATAGCCTAGCTCCTTATCTAAATGTGAATAATAAAATCAGTTTTTCAATCCTCCTTCAAATCAACTAATCTTAAGAACTGAAAGGTTATCTGAGGTAAGATAGGTACATGTGTCTATCTAGGGTAAACAAGGGCAACAGAGCCAAAAAAGGGAAGGATGATATTTCTCCCTTACTACAGCTCCTCAAAGGCTCCAGTGACCACCGCAATCATGGTCTATATGATAGGATGAAATTTGGCCATGGGACAGAAAGAGCTACTGAGCTTGACAAGGGCAATTTTTCTTTACTTATTATTTATCTCATATCAGACAAAATAAACTTTAAAATAAAGACTATCACAAGAGACAAAGAAGGACACTACATAATAATCAAGGGATCGATCCAAGAAGAAGATAGAACAATTGTAAATATTTATGCACCCAACATAGAAGCACCTCAATATATAAGGCAAATACTAACAGTCATAAAAGGGGAAATCGACAGTAACACAATCATAGTAGGGGACTTTAACACCCCACTTTCACCAATGGACAGATCATTCAAAATGAAAATAAATAAGGAAACACAAGCTTTAAATGATACATTAAACAAGATGCTCCAATAAAGATGTTAAAAAAAACCAAGATGGACTTAATTGATATTTATAGGACATTCCATCCAAAAACAACAGAATACACATTTTTCTCAAGTGCTCATGGAACATTCTCCAGGATAGATCATATCTTGGGTCACAAATAAAGCCTTGGTAAATTTTTAAAAATTGAAATCGTATCAAGTATCTTTTCTGACCACAACACTATGAGACTAGATATCAATTACAGGAAAAGATCTGTAAAAAATATTTGTCATTTATACCTAGTCAAACAAAGTAGATTTCAGTGATACACATACCACTTGGAATCTGAAATTTTTCTTGCTTCCGCCTTGTAGGTGGAAAGTCAGTTTTCTAATTATTCTCAATTCTCAAAGATACTGTGATAATAGATGCCTACTCTACCCTGGAACCACTTGTCCATTGGCTTCAAGACACTACACTTCTTTCTTCCATGTCTCTAGCCCATCTTTTTCAGCCTCTTTTTAACCTCATCCTCCTCGAACTACCCCTTAAATCTTGATCTTTTTCAGGGCTCTCTTATGGACGTACTTCCTTCATACTGTGTACTCTACCTTAATCTGTTCTGATGGCCTCAACCACCATCTTTTTGCCAGTGAACCCAATATCTGTATTGCCACATCAGTCCTTTCTCTACAGTCCAAACCCATGTAACTGCCTTTAAGATATCTCCACTTGGATATCTTACAGATGCCTCAAACTCAACGTGTCCAAACTGAATTCATCATCCCCCCAAATCAGCTCTCTGACAGCATTCCCTATCTCAGGAAATGGCAACACTGTCCACCCAGTTAATCAAGCCAGAAATCTATGATTAATCCTTAACTCATCTGAGTTCCCTCATTGCCTAAATCCAATCAATCACCAAGTTCTCTTAATTCCATCTCCTAAATCAGTGCCTTTCAAACTAATTTTACTGTAAATAAATGAAACATCCTTTGCATCATGACCCAACCAGCATGCGCACACACACACACACACACACACACACACACACACACACACACACACAAGTGAAACGGAAGTTCTGAAAAAAAAAATTTTCTCACCGTTATATGCAAGGCTTTCTGATATTTTCTATTATGTTTTCTTCTGTTGTTGCTTTTTAAAATGCTAGTAACCAGTGGGTTACTGGCAAGTGCTTAACAACCAGATCTTCTGGAGGCGAGGCAAGGAGAGCCAGATATGTAGCATTTGGCAGTTTTTGGTATAAATACTCCCACCATGCTTGAGTTTAAGCCACCAACTAACAAGCCTGCAAACATCCTAAAGATACCAGCTCTCCTGACCATATACAGCATGCAACTGCTTATGACCTATAGTTTTTGATGGACGCTGGTCTAAATAGCCCTAAATCTACCAACTAATTTTCATTCCCAATGCTACCATTCCAGACCTGGCCACCACCGTTTCTGATACAAGTGTTTTCCAGGTCAATCTGATCTGTTTCATGTTTATTTAATACCCTTCAAGGACTTCCTGTTATCCACACTAGGACAGAGTCTATCATTCTTACCATGGCTTAAAAAGCCACCCACGGTTTGGCACCTGCCTGCCCCTCATGCCCTCTCCCTTGATTTCAATAAGAATGGTTTCTTCTTGAACATCTGGGAATTCACCCTTGCTTTCATGTCTTTGGACATACTGTTCCATTTGACTAGAAAGTTCTTGCCTCCCATCTTTGTTCAACTAACTGTTACTCATTCTTCCCATCACAGCTTAAATGCTACGTTATTCATTTATTCCTTCTCCTGCTATGTAACAGGCATTGTGGTAAGCCCTGAGGATACAATGATACGTAGAAATAGACTTAGTCCCTCACCTCACAGAACTTAGATATGCTAGAAGGGGAGAACCGTTATGCAAATGAAGATAGCATTCAAATTTAAGTACTAATAGAAGAAGAGCTTAAAAATAAAAGAGATTCATGGTTCTATAAGAATGTATAAAATCTGACCTACTCTAGCAGATCAGGGAAAACTTTCCAATGTGATGGCTGGTTAGTTATAATCGTTGAGCTAAGCTATAAAATAGAAATATAACTTAATGAGTCTAAGGGGTGGATAACTAACAGCACAGGCAGAAACAGAAGCATGTGTAAATCCACATGGCAGGAAGGTAAAATCAAGGAACCAAATGAAAGCCAGTGTAAGAAGAGCAAGGTAGGAGGTGGGGGTATGAGACAGGTAGAAGCCAACTCTATGAATGGCACTCTAGTCTTCATTAAAAATAGGGGTCTTTTGCAGAGAATGGATGTGAGGACGTAGGGAGGGGGAAGGGTAAGTTGGGACGAAGTGAGAGAATAGCATGGACATATATACCAAATGTAAAATAAATAGCTAATGGGAAGCGGCCACATAGCACAGGGAGATCAGCTCAGTGCTTTGATTCCACCTAGAGGGGTAGAATAAGGAGGGTGGGAGGGAGATGCAAGAGGGAGGAGATATGGGGATGTATGTATATGTATATTTGATTCACTTTGTTACACAGCAGAAACTAACACACCATTGTAAAGCAATTATACTCCAATAAAGATGTTAAGAAAAAAATTTTAATAAAAAAAGATAGGGGTCTTTGAAAAAGAACAATGGAAAGCCAATAACGTGTTTGAAGCTGGCATGAAATGTGTCAGGTTTCTAGTTTGAAACACTCACTCTGGTGGTTATGAGAATGAACTGGAAGGAGGCAAAAGTAAATGCAGAGACAAACTAGAAACTATTACACTACTCTAGACAGAGATGATCACAACCAAATTAAGATGTTCTTGGAGATGGGAAAAACTGACTTATTAGAGAGATGTGTGAAACGACCTTAACAAGACAAAGTAATGGACTGAACATATATACGTGGTGAAAGAGATGGACACGGCAAAGATGACCCCCAGGCTTGAGTTACCAAACTGAATGAATGGGGCTTCCCTGGTGGCGCAGTAGTTGAGAGTCCACCTGCCGATGCAGGGGACATGGGTTCGTGCCCCGGTCCGGGAAGATCCCACATGCCGCGGAGCGGCTGGGCCCGTGAGCCATGGCCACTGAGCCTGCGCGTCCGGAGCCTGTGCTCCACAACGGGAGAGGCCACAACAGTGAGAGGCCCACGTACCGCAAAAACAAACAAACAAACAAAAACTGAATGAATGATAGTACCATTGAATGAAATGGAATACCAGAGGAGGACCAAACTTGTTGGAGAAAAGCATGACTTTGGCTGTAGCTGTATCAAGTTTGAGGTACCATTAAGATGTGTAAAATGAGATGTTCTGAGGACTATTTGATCAACTGTTCTGGAACAGGGAGAAATCTGGATTAGGACATAGATCTGTGGAATATCTGTATAGGTGGTAGACATGCAGCATTGAACATGGAAGAACTCATCAACCAAGAAGACATAATATGAGAAGAGTGATTAAAAGCCAATCCTTAAGGAATTTAACGTTTAATGGCTGGAGTAAAGGGTGGACTTAGAAAGGAAACCAAGAAGAGCAGCCAACAAGGTAGGAAGAAAACAGGAGAAATTGAGGTCGAAGAGCCAATATGTTTTGGTGAAGCATAAGAAAAGAAGCCAGACTGTTGGAGGAGGAGGAGTGCAGAGTACAGACCAGGAATCAATGAGTGTAGACTCACTGGAGAAGTTTGTCTTTGAAGAGAAGGAGAGATATAGAGCAGTATGTGTGAAGTTGATGGAAACTTTTTGATTGTGTTTGAATGAAAAGCATTTGAGCATATTCATCAGCTGTGAAAAAACTGTTTTGAAAGGAAGGTGAATACACAAGAGAAAGAAAACCTAATGGTAAGTGTTACGTTCACAAAAAAGCAGAGAATGATGCCTGTGTCCCCGTGACACTCCTACACTTACCCTAATTCTGACTACGCTTGTATTTTCTCTGTGAATATCTGTATTCCTCGTTAGACTGTACTGCGTGAGAACAAGACTCACTCTTGCCTCATTTGCTTCTGTATCCCTAGTGTGCAGCACAGCTCAGACAGGAGGCATTAATAAATTTCATTCTTAATAGCACATTCAAGTGAATGAAATTGGAGGTACATTTAATAAAATAGTCAACCCCAGAAGTCTCATAATACTATAGCATATGCGTATATATGTATGAACATGCACACACACTATGGTTATCAATCTTTTTAGACTAAAATCTAAATTGACATCATTACCTTAAGCATAAGCTGTTTGGGCACTAAGATGAAAAGGTCTTAGAATGAGATAGAAATTGAAAGTCAACCAAGAACTGAGAACTCTCCACAAATAGATGAGGAAGGCCGTGAGTCATTTTTGTGCAGAAAATTGAGCCCTGATTATATCAAGGAAACAAATTGTGAAAGCACACAACCTGTTAAGACAAGTGGATGCCTCATTC
Source organism: Kogia breviceps (assembly GCF_026419965.1). Lineage (NCBI taxonomy): Eukaryota > Metazoa > Chordata > Mammalia > Artiodactyla > Physeteridae > Kogia > Kogia breviceps. The sequence continues at coordinate 70,671,285 of NC_081322.1, forward strand.
ACACCAATCCAGGTGAAACCCCACATAACAGGACTTCTATACCTGAGATGGTATGATGACCTACTAAGTCAAAACAACTTAAAAAAAGAAAAGAAAACTTTCTCTTTGTTTTTGGAGACAATAGTAAATGCCTCATATAAAGAAGCAAGTCCATGCAGGAGAAAGGAAATCAGCTTTTCCAGCTTTGCCATTTTTAAAGACAAGTTCTTTAGTCTCAGTTTCTTTATCTGTGAAGTGGGGATAATCGTACTTCATAAGGTGCTTGAATAAGTTAAGGGGGATTATATACTCAGAATAGCTATCCACTTCCCTAACCTGAGAATTTCACATTTCCATTGTCCGTTCTGACATATTCTGACTATACTCTATAAATTCTGATTTTTACCTCAGTAGAATTAGGAAGACATGCTATATCTGGGATTGCTGAGAAGACTAAATAAGATAATGTACATGAAGGTCCTTTGTGAAATAAAGAGAACTACTTTTTAAAATTGAAGTATAGTTGACTTACAATATCATATTAGTTTCAGATGTATGACATAGTGACTTGATATTTTTATAAATTATACTCCATATAAAATTATTATTACATAGTGGCTATATTCCCTGTGTAGTACATTACATCTTTGTAGCTTATTTTGTACCTAGTACTTTGTACCTCTTAATCCCCTTCACCTGTCTTGCCCCTCCCCTCACACTTCTCCCTTCTGGTAAACCACTAGTTTATTCTCTGTATCTGTGAGTCTGTTTCTGTTTTATTATATTAACTCATTTGTTGTATTTTTTAGATTACACATATAAGTGATAACATGCAGTATTTGTCTTTCTCTAATTTATTTCACTAAGCATAATTCTCTCCAGGTCCACCCATGTTGCTGCAATGGCAAAATTTCATTTGTTTTAATGACTGAGTAATTTTTCATTGTGTATGTATACCATATCTTTATCCATTCATCTGTTGATGAACACTTAAGATAGTTTTCATATCTTGGCTACTGCCAAGATATGCCACTATGGACATTGGAGTGAATATATCTTTATGAATTAGTGTTTTCATTTTTTTCAGGTATAATTCCAGGAGTGGAATTGCTGGATCATATTGTAGTTCTATTTTTAATTTCTTGCGGAACTGCCATACTGTTTTCCATATTGGCTGCACCAACTTACATTCCCACCAACGTATATTACGGTTCCCTTTTCATTACATCTTCACCAACACTTATCATTTCTTGTCTTTTTGAGGATAGCCATTCTGACAAGTATGAGATGATATCTCATTGTGGTTTTGACTTGCATTTCCCTGATGATTAGTGATGTTGAGCACCTCTTCATGTGCCAATTGGCCATTATACAAAGAACTACTTAAATTAGGGAGCAGCAAACTACAGCCAGGGGGCCATATCAAGCCCATCCACCATCTGTTTTTCTTTTTTTGTTCTTTTATGACCCAGCTAAGAATGGTTTTTACATTATTTAATGACTAGAAAAAAATCAAAAGAAGATGAATATTTCAAGAAATGTGAAAATTATATGAAATTCAAATTTCAATGTCTATAAATAAAGTTTTATTGGAACACGACCATACTCATTTGTTTACATACAGTCTACAGCTGCTTTTACACTGCAATGGCAGAGCTGAGAGTTGTGACAGAGACAGTAAGGCCTGCAAAACTGAGAATATTTACTCTCTGGTTCTTTACAGAAAAGGTTTGCTGACAAAGGACATAGAGGAAAACCTAAAAGACACAAGAGAGCCCTGGGAAAACTGGGGGAGATGGGAGTAAGAAGTAATGTTCTGGGCACAGGAACAAATACAGCATGCTTTGTGTGCTCAAGGAATAGCAGGAAGTCACTGTGGCCGGAGTGCAGTGAGTGAGGGGGAGATTAGTAAAAGAAAAGTCAGAAAAATACCCAGCCTGCTTAGGCAGGGCCTTGAAGAACCATCTAGGGACTCTTGCTTATACTCAAGTGAGAGAGAAAAGCTACTTTGAGCAAAGTAGTGGCAAGACCTGACTTTAATTCAGATCAGCCTGGATGCTCCAATGAGAATGGGCTATAGCATAAACTGTAGCAAGGAGAAAAATGAGTTAAGAAGAGATTGCAGTGGTGCCAGTGAGAGGTGATGATGGCTTGAGCCCAGATGGCAGTGGTGGCAATGGTGAGAAGTAGATATTGGGGGTATATTTGGAAAGTAGAGCCAGTAGGATCTAAGGATGGATTGACTGGATGTGGATTTTGAGGAAAAAATGTCAAAAATGACCCTATATTTTCTGGCCCAAGCAATTGCTGGAGTAAGGTTGTAGTCGTTGATTTGAGAAGAGAAGGATGGGGGAGACATATGTTTGCTTTTGGATGACAGAGGGAGGGGGTAGATATGAAGAATTTAGGATGCAGGAATGGTGAGTACATCATGGAAACGTTAGCTTGGAGATACATCCTCCAAGGGGAGATGTGCAGTGGACAACTGAGTTTGGAACTCTGGAGATCAGGCTAGGCCAAGGCTGGAGATATGAATTTAGGAGACCTCTACAGATAGATGGGATGTGGCTATGGTTGTTTTATCTATTCAGTATTATAAGATGATTCCATACAGACCAAAAGGGTATTGCAAACAACTTCTGAGGAATAGCGGCCTGGCATCAGAGACGTTACCAAAAGCTGCAAAGGAAAGTTTCATTCAAGTGGAACAAAAGTAGAAAGCCAGGAACAAGTATAAAAATATAACTAGCATTCATAATTAGAACTACTCCTAATTTGCCTAATTGAGGAAACAAGTTTACAGTGAGTCAGATTATAATTTTATACATTGGTTTGCAAAATCAATTACAGCTCTATGATATTACATTTTGGGTATATTGCATATTATCTCCATAGAAATTAAGAAGCCCTTTGATGGGTGCACAACACCTCCTTACAAGACAAGATTAGGACAAGATTAGGAAAATAAAACTGTCTGTAACATACGGACAAACAAAATATGATGCATCAGAATCCTTTAGGTTAGTTCAACTTAACTTCTGTTGACTCTCACAAATGCTTCAGTTTTTTTGTTTTTTGCTTTTAATTGTGACTAGCTTGGCTTCCTCTTCTGGTAAAAATCTTTTAGTTTGGACAATTAATCAAGGTGACCTGGATGGGCTTAATGAGTGCCTCTACCCTCAGTGTTTCTCAATCTTTCTTTCATTATTGACTCCCTCCACCAAGGAAATTTTTAGATATTTTTTCCCTAATTTCCACCCCATGGAAATGTTTTATTGTGGTAAAATATGCATAACACAACATAATACTTATCATTGTAAGCATTTACAAGGGTACAATTGAGTGTCATTGAATCCATTCACATTGTTATATAAGCATCATCACTGTCTATACCCAAAATATTATCATTATCCCCAACTTAAGCTCTGTACCATATATAATAATTCCCTATTCCCCACTCCCCCCAGGCCCTGGTAACCTCTATAATACATTTCATCTCTATGAAGTATTCTAGGTATTGTAGTATCTTATATAAATGGAGTCATATCATATTTGTCCTTCTGTGTCTGGCTTATTTCACTTGGTATTAAGTTTTCAAGGTTCATCCATGTTGTAGCATGTATCAAAATTTCGTTCCTCTTTATGGCTGAATATTATTCCATTGTATGTGTATGCATACCTGCTCATCCATTTATCAGCTGACAGACACTTGGGATATTGGGGGGTATCAGAAGCAAACGGCGACTGGCATTGCTGAAGCATGTTTGTAGTAGGGGGTCTGTATTTGTAATATCAGCAGCTTTAAAGTCTGACATGAGAGTAACTCCTGTCCATGTCTCCTTTCGGATTCCACTGCAGGGTGTGTTGGGTGCATCATGTAACAGGGATGTGGGTGTACCCTTTCCTGGAACACATTGGCCCGGGAGCCAGAATCCTCTTCTTTGGGTCTACAACCATCTTAATGAACTTTTTGTACCTGCTGGGAGAAGTTCTGAACAGCTATATCTGGGATACACAGAGAAGTAAGTATTGTTTGGGGGAGCATAAAACAAAAGAATTGCTGCCAAGAAGAGTGTGTGCAGAGACGGATGGAAAATTCCACTGTAGCACAGGATCCCTTATGAAGAGTTTCATTTTTATAACTACCATATTAATTTGAGCTGCTGGCAGTTACCTGAAAGGTTTATTACTCACTTTGTCATATTAGCTAGTAAAATATCCAAATCTAAGACAAAAGAAGCATGTCTATAAAATTTTACAGAGAGAAATGTAGTGTTAGCAGAAAAAAAAAAAACGTTTAGGAAGTTCACTGTGATTAACAAAACACTGCTGTAGCCAAAGGGACCCCCCCCCCGTGAAATAGACAAATTATTAAATGTAACCAAACAGTCTCATTAGAAATCACCCAGATCTCCGCTTCTTACATCATCCTTCTCGTGGTCGCAGCAGCTTCCAAGAGGGCTTGCCACCACTCTGCCAGAACTCTCAGCAGCGCAGAATACCTCTGGCAAGTGTGATGAAGCAGTGACTGTCATATTCAAGACTTGACGGTGGCAAAGAGGGACGGGCAGTAAAGGGTAATACTTCATTGCTGCAAAAACTGTCTTAACCTATGATTTGATTTCCCTTTTGTTTCTATTTATGGCAGAGCCTCCATCTTGGCAAGGCACGTAATCTTACCCCAGCAGTGCAAAACAAAACTTGTCCAAAGTGTATGTCAGATAACATAAAAATGGGAAGGTGGAAAAAACGACAGCACAGATATGTAGTGATTTGAGTCCTGCATGAAAATACATCCAAAGGCAAGATGGTTTGGGGATTTTAGAGAGCTCTGGGTATCGCCTCCGATACAGTCACAACATTGTAGACATCATCCTCAAATGATCTCTGACCCACAAACATTGAGCACCCTACTTTGTGCCAGATACTATGCCGGGAAGTTGATCTAATTAGACAATAAAACACAGTCATAACATAACACAGTCATGTTATTGAATTGGACTGCGTCTGTACATTGATCTTCTAGGACTGTATGCATCAAGGTGTTAGCCAATGTTAAATGGCCCAGAGGAATCTTAGGATTTCCTTTCTCAGTAGCTGGCTTGATTTTAGACAGTGTTCTATTAGAAAAAGTGTTAAATATTTTTACCAATTCAGGCTACAGCTTGGGGGACCAGAAATTATTCTTTTAATAATTTTCTTCTGTGTTCAATGGGAATTGTAATCTTTCTCTATTAGATAACTTATAAAAATATTTAGTTAACTTACAAAAATATTTTCAAAACAAAATATAAACTTTTCTCAGCTTCTTGGGAGAATGGCCATATTTAAATTTAAGCTAATGTGTCCAATCTATGTTATTCAGGAAGTACTTATGACTCCTGTTTCCCCTTGATTAGCTTGATTCCAACATTCATTTGGCCGTTGTTCTACTACTTCTAAGGGAAGATTGCCTGAAAACAAGGAGAGAAAAAATCCAGTCTAGATTAATAGATTATTGCTTTTTAGCAGCTTTGAGTTAGACGTTAAAAATGAATAGTGAAGCTAAGGTTTTTTTTTTTTTTTTTTAAATGATCAGTCCAATTTAATTTGTGCCATTCTCTTCATAACGTGAGTTAAGGTTGACTAACATTTTGTAACTCAGATGTAGAGATTAATTTTATCTACATGGAACCATCTAGTTAATTCCCCAGAGGCAGATGTTTTGTGTCAAGTGCATCTTTTTTGTTTATGAGAGTGATTGCAAACTGATGGCCTCCCCCAAATTTTACCTGCCAAAAAGTTTTGTTAGGCCTACATAGGATTTTTGTTTTTGAACCGACATTTAAAAATTGGGAGATTTCACATAAAGGCCAGACTTCTCAGCTAATCAAGTATTTTAACATCTGGCAACATGAAGCCCACTATCCTCTTCTGGCAACAATGGATTAGAAATGAGTATCAGTTGCCCCCATTAGATGGCCCTTTAATTTTCCCTAGTTCTCACCAGGCCATTTTGCTCCCTCACAGTGGCTTGGTTCTGTAGGTAGTTGAGTTTGAAACTGTTGATTAAAAGCAGTCGTTTCTGTGTGTACGTGTGTGTGTGTGTGTGTGTGTGTGTGTGTGTATTAGAAGAAATTGAATACAATCAAGTACAATATTACAATCCTGAGTACATTTATTACACCCCAAATAAAACCCCCCAAGGAGCAGGAATACCACATTTGAGCCCCCTTCCTTGGATCCATCTCTACATATTTTTAATGGCTCAGCTTCCTTCATTTGGTTATGTTGGCTTCAACTTCAAAATAAAAATCACATTATTACAGACTCTTAGAATCAAAAATTAGATTAGAAACCATCTATGCCAATTTTTTTTTTTTTTACTAAGAGGCAGCTGAGGCCCAGCAGTAAGCGACCCACCAAAATAAGTGGTTGCAAAGTCAACACCTTCTGACTGATATTCAATCCTCTGTTATTTCTACTAAACCATCAGAATGTCACCATTGGAAACCCACACTCATGAGAGCTCAGAAATTTTACTCAGAATCATGGATCTAGCTTATAAAATAACAAAACAGATCAGCCTGTTCATAGTTTCATGAACTATGAACAAAAAGCCCTTAAAATAGGCTAAATTAACAATGAAGCATTTGCTCTTTTTAAAAGAAAGTAACTCGGACTTCCCTGGTGGTGCAGTGGTTAAGTATCCACCTGCCAATGCAGGGGACACAGGTTCGAACCCTGGTCTGGAAAGATCCCACATGCTGTGGAGCAACTAAGCCCGTGAGCCGCAACTACCGAGCCTGCACTCTAGAGCCCACGAGCCACAACTACTGAGCCTGTGCACCCTAGAGCCCACGTGCCACCACTACTGAGCCCACGTGCTGCAACTACTGAAGCCCACACACCTAGAGCTCATGCTCTGCAACAAGAGAAGCCACCGCAATGAGAAGCCCACGCATCACAACAAAGAGTAGCCCCCGCTCGCCACAACTAGAGAAAGGCTGCGCACAGCAATGAAGACCCAATGCAGCCAAAATAAATAAATATTTTTTTAAAAAATAAAGAAAAGAAAAGAAAAGAAAGTAACTCAAGGTGGCTTTGTGGATTTTACATTGGTTTGCTAGGGAAGCTACAACAAAGGACCACTAAATAGCTTAAACAATAAAAATGTAATGTCCCATAGTTCTGGAGGCCTGAAGTCCAAAATCGGGGGATTGGCAGGATTGGTTGCTTCTGAGGACTGTGAGGGAGGGATCTGTCCCAGGCCTCTCTCCTTGGTTTGTAGATGAGCGTCTTCATGTTTCCATGGCATTCTCCCCTATACGTGAGGCTATCCCCAAATTTCCCCTCTTTGTAAAGACATCAGCCATATTTGATTAGGGCTCACCCTAATTTTAACTTGGAAAAGACCCTATCCCCAAATACAATCACATTCTGAGGTAAGAGGGGTTATGTTTGAAGAGACACAGTTCAGCCCATAACATTCTACCTCTGGCCCCCCAAGTTCATGTCCTTCATTCATGCAAAGTACCTTCCCAACAGCCCCCAAAGTATTTCCAGCATCAACTTTTATGTCCAAAAATCTCATCTTAAATATCATCTAAATCAGGTAGGGTAAGACCTGGGGTATGATTCATCCTGAAGCAAAATTGCTGTCCAGTTGTGGACCTGTGAAACCAGACAGAAATTTATCTACTTCCAAAATACAGTGGTGGAACAGGCATAGAACATACATTCCCCTTTCCAAAAAAAAGAATCATAGGAAGAAAAGGGTCACAGTTCTCAACCAAATTTGAAAGCCAGCAGGACAAATTCCATTCGAGTTTAAGGCTTGAGAATAATCCTCTTTGGCTGAATGCCATACCCTCAGGACTCATCAAGAAGGGGGGTGTGGCCCTGCACACTTGGCACTGGGTGGCGGCCCTCGGAGGCCAAGGAGCAGGCAGCTGCTGCTGAGCCACCTTCAGATTCATGCTTCCTTTATTTCATCCTGTCTCTGTCTCTTTCAGTCCAGGCTGGCTGTGTTTCTGCTGGTACAGAATTCTCCCATGTAATTCGTGGGGTTCCAAGTCATCAGATGAGAGGTCTCCCACAGGTCCTTCCTGGCTTCTACTGAGATGGTTCCTTGGATCCATGAGTCACATGCCTCATCTCTTTAGCAAATGGTTGTGCAGACACACCCTTGGCCTCCTCTCACATTCTGAGGTCCTGGATATCAGGGCTTCAACACATGAATTTGAGGGAGACACAGTTCAGCCTATAATTGCTGAACTATTCTGTGCTTAAGCTAAAAATTTATTCTAATTCCAGTGTGTTTGACTGGGGTGACCAGTCTTATTGAAGTCAAATTTTATACGACGAGAAATGCAAGTGTCCAAAAGTGAAAGGTTGGGGTGAGGGCGGAGAAAGCAGGTAAAAGAGGAGAAGGGAGAGGAGGTCTGAGCCAGGCCCATGTGACAGAAACCTCCGCCTTTGTTCTCCCCCAGTCTTCCATCCAGCTCATGTCCCACACAGGCCCACGCAGGCCTCCAGGGTTCCAGCGCTGCCCTCCAGGCCCCTCTCCCAGCATGGGGGAGCTACATGTGACTGACTCTCAGGGTCAGTCAGCTCTTGCTCTGCGTTTGCCTCAGCTTTGTGACAGGTTTCTTTCTGCTAGTTGTGTGGAAATTATACCTCTCGTTCTTCCAAATATTATTTACAGCTGTCGAATTTTTTCCCTCCACCTCAAAGCTGCCAAACTAAAGTAGGTGGGGAGCCATTTTCCCTGTCTGGGTCAATGAACACCCCCTGTTCTCCACCCCCGCTTTTTAAGATTCCACTATTGCTGCCAACTCAACCCATCTGCAGGAGAACACTTAGGAGAAAAGAGACTTTGAAAAGAAAAGCAAGCAGTTATTAGCTTCTCCACAGGAGAGGGAACATGGGACAGAGCTGGGACCCAAGTCATGTGTGCTGTTTGAACAGAATCTATGTTGTGTTTTTCGGCCTTCGCCTTGGTTACCCAACAACTAAGCCATCTCCTGCCTTCTCCTCAACCCTATTCCTCCTCCCTTCAGACGTCCTTACTCTTCAATTTGAAGTTTTTCTTAACATGATTTCTGAGAAGTACTTTGGAAAAAGTGTTATAGATCTCTGCCAGTTCCTTAGTCATGAAAACCAAACGTAAAGGACTGTCTAAGGACACCTGTTCTGAGAATCTTACCCGCGCTCCACTGCTACCACCCTGATCGCACAAACACATGGTGCAAGGAGCTGGGAGCTGGGGGAAGGCGCGGGGGTGTCTCTCCTACTCTAAGCGCTATCGTGACGACCCTCCATGTTTCATTCTACTGCTTTCCCACTAGTTCGGCCTTCTCTATGTTCACCGTTTATTAATTTATTCCATAAAGACTAATTGAACTCCTACTCTTAGACAGACACCGTGTTAGGTGCTTGGGATACAATCAGGAACAAAACAGTTAAGGGCTCGACCTTCAGAGAATTTGTAACTTATAAGAGAATACCAACAAAACCTGCCATGCAGTATCTGGGGTTCTTTTATTCCAGTAAAAAGGCTCTGAGAATTTGGTGTTAGGAGGAAGGTGTTTAAGTAGAAGCAAAAGAAAAAAGAAGTGGGGAGCATTTGCCAGATTTAATTTATGAGAATGACTTAAACATTTTCATCTCTGGGAAAATGAAATATCACTAACTATTCATTACAGACAACAGGCAAAGTCTTACCAGTCCGGTACGTATGAGTCTTTCAGGAGGAAAAACATAGTTCTACCAGGCCTGGGTAGAACAGAGGGAGAACTTGAGTTTAAGTACACGTGGGTCGGGAAATAAATAGTTCTTGTGGCTAATAAGCTCTCTGTGGGCCTTAGAAACAAAACAAAACAAATAAACAAAAAAGGTTTGCTTTTGAAAAGCCAGAGTCCTTGCCTTGGGAAGGGACAGGAGTAAAATAAAAATAAATGAGGTCTCTTTGAAGCTCATCAGCTCCACACCTCCTGTTGCTAGAAGCTGGTTACAAGGCAGTCCGGTTGGGATTTCTGTGAAAACTCAACGAGTCAAGAACTAACTTGCGTCCCTCACTCCCAGAGGCCTTAAGAGCTAGGTGTGTCTCAGAGAAGTTATGTCCTGATTTGGGGGAAAGGGTAGGGAGGGAGGTCACTGAGGAAGTTTCTGGAGAAAGTTGTAAATGACTTTTCTTCTTAGTGAGGAGAAAAGGGATGGGCCTGCAGGATGGGTGGGGAGAAGTGTGGAGAGATGAGAGTTCTTTTAAAGCAGCTTTGGCAAACCTGCTCCTAGTTTCATCTGATGTCCAAATAAAAAACTTTGCCTGTATTTCTAGGTATGGAAGAAGAGAAAGAGAAGCCTAAATTGGAATGAGATCTAAGTCTAAACCGAAGAGCAGGATGGAGCCACCAATGAAGATTCATTACCCCCGGGCATTGGTAATGTAGGAGAGGAAGCTTCAAAGAAACCAGTGGAAGCCACCTTCACCTCCCTGCCCCAGAGAGAGGGAACACCTTTTATGCAGAAATATATATATAAGAATAAAATACAGATATTTCCAAAATAAACTGCCCTCAACTGTGTTTTAAAGAATTCTTTCCAAATTCATTATTGATAATAACATCTTTTTTTCTTTTTTTTTAACCTCTTCTAATTTTTAAAACTAAAATTGGTCATTGGATTTTAATTTTTGCAATTGTAATTCCATTTAATCAAGGAAAAATAGAATCCTATCGTGTTTCTTGTTGAGAAATATGTGAAAGTCAAAGGAGCAGATGTGAAGCATAGCATTCATGTATTTATTTAATCCTTACAGGAGGCTGAAGAATGTAAGCGTAAGCCTAGAGGAAACGAGATGGATGTTCCCTATTGCAATAATGTCACAGTTGTCTCAAACAGGCAATATTAGTAATAATTGCATTGATTTAGTTAAAACCCTGAGTGTATTTGGATCTCATGATTTAATTCTGTGAAATATTTCCTAGATGCAAACTATAACTTTAATAAAGAGCAAGCAACCCCTAGCCTAATGCCTGCATGGTGCATCTCAAACCCCTAACAACACTGGTGTTTCCTTTCTTATTTTGTTTCTAATACCTGTTGAAAAATGGGTTTACTGAGCCTGGTTCTTGCAATATTTTTATTTTAAAAATATGTATCTTTTTGATAAATCCAAAAAGAATAATTTTGTTGAAAAAAAAGCAAGGGCATACTAAATGATTGAAAGGTGCTACAACAAATAAATAACTATTTGGTACAGAAAGAAAAAGCTAGATTCCTCCCTTAAAACACACACCCACACACACACACAAAACGTGCACACATACAATTTCAGATAGTTTAAATAATGAAATGTAAAAAAAGTATAAAAAATATAAGAAAATATAGATGAACATCTGGTCCTATAATAGAGATATGGGAAAAGTATGTATATATTATATATAATATGTATAGTATATGTACAATAATGTATAAATAGGTATTAGGAAATTGACATATATAATATATATGAGGAAATTGAATATAACATATATTAAGAAATTGAATCTTCAGGTCTTGTAGCTGCTATACTATAGGGTAATTGAGAGAATACCATCTAAGATGCGATCAAGATAATGAGAGCACCATTTCCTTAAATAAGAAACCTGGAGGAGAATTAGCCTGGGATGGGTTTGATAATGAACTCGACTTTGGATTTTTATGTATGTAGGTCAGGTGCCAATTCAGTGAAATTGTAGGGACAGAATCTAGATTCCAGAGAAATGAGGAGTCATTGACATTAGTTGATGGTAAAGAAGTAGAGCTAGCAATTACAGAATGCCTTTTTTTTTTTTTTTTTTTGACCACACCCCGAGGCATGCAGGATCTTAGTTCCCTGACCAGGGATTGAATCTATACCCCCTGTGGTGGAAGTGCAGAGTCCAAACCACTGGGCCACCAGGGAATCCCCCAGAATGCCATTTTGAAAGCAGAACTTAGACCTGTAGAACACAGTCTGTGAGGCGAATGTGAATCAATTGTGGATATTCCTGGTTTGTGACTATTCTGGGTTAGCCTTAGGAGGAAACACCTCTCCCACTGTCACAGGAAAGAGGAAAGAGACAAAAGTCCTTGGAAGTGAGTTTGCAAGACAAAGGGCAAAGTTCATGGACTTCTTTTTGGTGGCTTTGATGGCTGCAATTTTTTCCTCAGAGAATTGTCTGAAGAGAGTGAGAGAACAGAGAATGGAATTGGAGTCTATAACGTACCCTAAAAGAGTAGCCTAGACTATGAAAATATAGAAAGCTGTCATGCCCACACTGAGGGCCCTCAAGGATCATGAATTTACCTTGGTGATAACAAGGACCATTTGGGGATTTCCTCCAAAAGACTTCAACAAACCAGGCATCATATAGAAGTTGAAAGTAGGTGCCACAAAAGAACAAGCAGGTGTGAGCCAAGGGCATTGGCAAGGTTGGTTGGAAGGATGAACCATGGGGTCTAGAAGGAACTGAGGAGGAAAGACAGAGGACCAACATTGGGACACAGTAGAATGGTCCAGAGATTGGCAGTCTCAATAAGGTTGCAGACAGGGAAATGAGGACAATAGACAGATAGGAAGTCATGATCATAACAGTTATTGGAATTTAACGTTTTATAGGTGCACGAGATCATATGATTTTTTGCTTTTTTAGTTAATGTGACATGGTAGTAACATCCGCCAAAGATGTCCACATCCTCTAATCACCAGAGCCTTTGAATATCTTACCTTTCATGGCAAAAGGGACTTTGACATAGAATTAAGGTAAATATTTTGAGATGTGAAAGGTAAAGATTTTGAGATGTGATAGTTACCCTGGATTATCCAGTGTATCCACCGTAATTACAAAGGCCCCTGTAAGAGGAGCAGGAGATTCACAGTGATTGCAACACATGTGAGCATGGTAACAGAAGTTGGAGTGATACAAGGAAGAGGCCACAAGCCAAAGATTGTAGGTAGCCTCTAGAGGCTCAAAAAGGCAAGGAAACAGACTCTCCCCGAGAGCCTCAATACTGCCCTTATTAGCACCTTGACTTTAGGACTTCTGACCTCCAGAACTGTTAGGTAATAAATTTGAGTTTTAAGCCACTAAGTTTTGATCATTTTTTACAGCAGCAATAAGAAACATATGTTATCATTAAGCATTTTTATATGTTTATGTGGGCTAGACTTGGGCTATGCTAAACACACACACACACACACACACACACACACACACACACACACCTTTACACATAGAGTAATAGCCACAAGGTAATATCTAAAACTCATATTTGTGACTTTCTAATCATTGAGTGACCAACACTGCTGTCCTTCACTAAGGCAAACCAATTACCCAGTGCTGAAAGCCTGTCAAAGTCACTCAGAATGTGACTTATTGAAATGGAAGTGCTGAGAAGAAGAAGTCCCCATGGAAACATCCAAAGACATTTGATGCTTTGTGTCCTCGTCAACTAAGCAATGAAAATTTGGGGGACAGATAGCTCTAATTTCAAGCACAATTCGAAGGATTTTGGAGTAATAACAAATGCCTATGTTAGCTACAGGGAGATTTGCCAGGAAGAGAGGTAGCCATCTTACGTCCAAGCTTTATTGAAAATATACATTTTCAAAGCCCCAGTCAAATCAACCCATGCAGTAATATTCTCTCAAGGGAATTTTGCAAGCATGTAAAATCAAACACAACGTAAGAGCTTTTTTACTGCTATCTCCAGTTTTACATACATGCACAAGCATATTAATAAGTTTGAAAGAATAGTCTCAACATAGATATTTGCAAGAATGGAATTCGTTCATTATCAAGCAGCGCTAAATGTTCTGGGCCCTCAACCCTACATCCTACCTGAGCCAGACACCTTATTTCTTCATCCCATTCAGGTTTAATATTTCATCCTGTGCTTTTTGAAATCCAAACCGTCAAAACCTCCCCATCCCCCTCTCTCTCCTCCCTGTGCCTGGGGAAAAAGGGAGGGATTTCTGCTTATAGAGAAAATGACATCAGAGCTGGCAACTCCCTTCTCTGCCGTTCAGTCCGACACCAAGGGGCTGGAAACAAGTGTCGGCTCTGGCTTTAGAGTGGGGATGAAACTGTCAGCTCTTTAGGGAGCTCCACGAGAGTCCACCCTCTGCTCCCCTATTTCTAAGGCAACAAGCAATCCACCCCGAGGTCTCTGCTTCTGTCCAGCCCCAGCTACCTTCTATGACAGGCACTCCTCCATCCTTGCCAAGCCAAGGGTGGGTACCCAGGCTGCTCTGGGGCACTCTCTCTCACAGCTCCAGCAGCAGCACCAAATGCTCTGTCAGCTCCATGGCACACAACCTTACCCCCAACCCCACAACTCTTACTGAGGGTAGAGGAAATTGGGGAAACAGATTTCAACAGAAGAGGGTGGAACAAATAGAAATCTCCCTGTTTTCTGTCTCCCAGCCTCTCCAGCAAGGAAGGAAGGAAGGAAAAGGCATTGTTAATACTTCATGAACCTTCCTTCAGAAGTCGAATACCCTTGTCCCCCCTGTGTTCTTTATTCTATAAAGACCAAAGTCGTGGGGTTTAAGAAACTGGTTCTGCTGGAGACTTTCCGTCAGCACATCTCACAATGTAGGACTGGCGTCAAGGAGGCGGTTCTCGGAACCGAAAAGGTGAGACACTTGGCAAGTTTTATCCTGAACCATAGATTCTGGTTGGCAGTTCCAAGGAAGCACAAATGTCCTTCATCACCTTTTTACCACTCCTTTTACATATATAAATTCTGTAGTATGGTTACCAGTAATTTTGGAATTTTTATATTACAAAATGGTTTTCCAAAGACAGATCCCCTAAAAGATTGTGCCTCTAAGAAGTGAATTTTCCACTTAAATTGGCTCAACTGGAGACTATAATCTTGGCACTAGTTAAATTATCATTTAGGAAGTCCCTATATTGATTTTTAAAGTCTAGTTGAAAGTCTGGGTAAAAGTTTCTGAGGGGCTACCCTGGTGGTGCAGTGGTTGAGAATCTGCCTGCCGATGCAGGGGACATGGGTTCGTGCCCCAGTCCGGGAAGATCCCACATGCCGTGGAGCGGCTGGGCCGGTGAGCCATGGCCGCTGAGCCTGCGCGTCGGGAGCCTGTGCTCCGCAATGGGAGAGGCCACAACAGTGAGAGGCCTGTGTACCGAAAAAACAACAACAACAACAACAACAAAATAAATAAATAAAAAGTTTCTGAGAACTGAGGGTGGTAGGGATGAGGGGAGGAAGCCCAGTAATAGAGTTTGCATTTGTGATAGAACCTGGCAATTTGCAGCATGTATTCTGCACTCAAAGCAGAATATTAAGGCAAAGTTGGAAGAAAGTATATTGTGTCTAGAGGATTTCTGCTTCCAGCCATGAAGAAGTGATAACGTCTGGAATTATCTCCCCCACGCTGTAAACTAGAAAAGATTGTTAAAATATAATAAAAGAACTAATTTTCAGACATTGGTCAACAGAGCTGCTGGAGGCTATGATCCCTGAAGGAAGAGAATTAACTATGTGTGCCCTTTAATCGCCTTGGCTTTCTGCCTGGAGGTGATCCCCAGATCATAGCACTGGTAGGGGGATCTCAAACAAAGCCCTGGGGGTCTCACTGAGTTAAGGAGCCCAGAGTTCCGAGATCCTGAGGTGGTAGAATTTGTGGAGAGAGTACTGGAACGTAAGGGAGCTCTGAAGAGAAGGGGCTCCAAAAATCTGCATAGAGTTCCTTCTAGTCTTTGGCTGAATATCAGTCTTCACATGAATAGGATGAAGCGCTACAGTTAGAGGAAAAGAACAATTACTGAGGGTCTATAAACTGAATAAATCCAAGAGCCCATTTAAGGCCAGGAATAATTCGTGTTCCCACTAGCCAGAGTAAAGAGACATCATTAAACAGAAAGGGCATGAAGGGTCAGGTATGAGTCACTGTTCTTGAGTAAATGTTACTCAAGTCCCACTCTTTAAAGCATTAAAAGTAGCTTCAAAATTATTAAACTGATCTTCAGAAACTAACTGCCTGAGAGAAAAAAGAACACTACCCTTTAAGGAAGAACAAAACAAAACAAAAATCCAACGCTCAAGACAAAATTTATCATGCCTGGCATCCAACCAAAATTTCTAGACATGCAAGATGCAGGAGAACTTGACCCCAAACCAAGGGAAAAGTCAGTCAATAGAAACAGACTCAGAATTGATAGAGATGAAATTACCTGACAAGGACATTAAAGCGACTATTATAAATGTACTCCATAGGTCAAGAAGACAGAGGGAAAGTTGACATGACTGGGAGAAAAAAGGGAAGATGTTAAAAATGCAAACAAAACTTTTATGTATAAAAAATACACTGAATGGGATTGACAGAAGAGTAGAGAATGTAGGGGGAAAAGGATCTGTGAATGTGAAAACATTGCAATAGAAATTATCCATCCTGAAGCACAGAGAATAGAAAGACTGGAGGAAGAAAATGAACACAGTCTCAGTGACTTGTGGAACTATATATATATAACTGGAGTCCTATTTTTAAAAAGAAGAGAAGGGGAGGAGGCAGAAAATAGTATTTGAATAAATACTGACAGAAATTTTTCCAAATTTGTTGAAAACTATAAATCCACAAATCTGAGCTCAACAGATCCCATGCAGGATAAAAACAAAGAAAATTACATCAAGAGAAATAATAATCATGTTACTGAAAGCAAGTCATAAAGAGAAAATCTTAAAACTGTCCGTAGAAAAAAGACAGATTACATAGAAAGGGATAAAGATAAGAATCACAGATTTCTTCTCAGAAATTATGCAAGTTCAAAGAAATGTAATGACATCATTAAAGTGCTGAGAGAAAATAACAGTGAACCTAAAGTTACATACCCAGAGAAATGTATTTCCGAAATTAAGGCAAAATAGAGATTTTTTTGAGACAAACTAAAGTTGAGAGAATCTTTCATCAGCACTACACCTGCAGTACATGCAGAAGGCAAATGAAACCAGATGGGAACTTGTCTGTCCACATAGAATGAAGAATATTAAAAATGGCAAATTTGTGAGTAAATATATGTCATTTTCTCATATTATTATCTCTTTAAGATAACGAATGTTTAAAGCAAAAATAAAACAATACATTGTGAGGTTTAAAACACATGTAGGAGTAAAATGTATGAAAACTTGTAGCACAAAGAATGGGAGAAGGAAACTTTGTAAGGTTCTTCCACAATTCAAAAATTAGTATACTGTTTTTGAAGACAAACTGTCATAAATTAAAGATGTAATTAGTAAATCCGAAGGCAACTACTAAAAAGGGGAGATATGGTTAATAAACCAGTTGTGGAAATAAAATGGAATACTAAAAATGCCCAATTATTGAAGTGTTCTGTATCTTGATTGCGGTGGTGATTCAATATGTGTACACAACTATCAAAACTTATCAAATGTACATTTTAAAAGAATTCAGTTTATTGTACATGAATTCTTTCTCAATAAAGTTAAAAAAAATAATCTAATGGAAAACAGTAAAAGGGGAGAAGAAGCATAAAACAGATGGGACAAATAGAAAATAAATCATAAAATTTTAAATTTATACCCAACCATTCAATAATTACATGAATCTAAATATTTCAATAAGAGTTAGGAATTTTCTGGCTGAGTAAAAAGGCAAGACCAAACTATAGTCTGCCTATAAGAAACCCATTTTTTAAATAGTTACAGGTTAAAAATAAAAGGATTAAAAATATATAACATGCCCCACTGGTCACAAGAAAGCTGGAATAACTAAATTAATAACAGACAAAATAAACTTCACGACAAAGAATACTACCAGAATAAAGACAAACATGTTATAATGATAAAATTGCTAATTCATCAAAAAGGCATAACAATCCTAAATGTGCATGCAACTAACAATTGTTTCAAAATATATAAGGAAAAACTCGTTTTGAAAAAGAAACCAGCAAATCCACAATTGTAATTGGATATTTCAACACTCAGTAAGTAATTGATAGAACAGTTAAACAAGATATCAGTAAGGGTATAGAAACTTAAATAATACTATCAAACAACTTAACCTAATTGACAGAGACCACTCCTAGTAACAACTGCAGAATACACATTCTTTTCAAGTACACAAAGGACATACAACAAGGCAGACCATATACTGAGCAATACAATGTCTCAAATATTTAGAAGGACTGAAATCATTTTAAGTATATTCTTCAGCTACAATGGGATTAAAATGAACTAAGTGATATTGAAAACTCAGCATATCAGAATCTGTGTGCTACATCTAAAATCGTGCTTAGAAGAAAATTTATAGCTACAGGTACTTATTTTAGGGAAAAAAAAAATATCTAAATCCAATGCTCTAATCGTCTACCTTAACAGGTAGAAGAAGAAATCAAAACAAACCTGAAGTCAAAGACAGAGGGAACTAATAAGAACAAAAACGAATGAAACAGGAAATGAACAAACAATAAAGTTAAAAAACCAAAAAATGGTTCTTTGAAAATATTGATAACATTGATAAACTTCTAGCTAAACTGATCAAGAAAAGAAAAGATAAACATTCACCAATATTAGGAATGAAAGAAGGGAAATCCTACACTATACTAGAAATCCTACAGACATTAAAAGGGTCATAAGAGAATATCATGAACAAATTTATGCTAATAGTTTAAATTTAGATAAAATAGACAATTTCCTTGAAAAGAAAAAAATTACCAAAATGTGCTCAGGAAGAAATAGAAAACCTAAATTCCCTATAAAAACTGAATAAATTTAATTCCTAATTCAATTGTCACTAAGATAATTCCCGGCCCAGAAGTCTTCACTGGAAAACTCTATGAAACACTTAAAGAAGAAATAATATAATCCCCACTTTCAAGAAGTCTCTCACACAGTTCTGGCCCGGGGCAGGGGACTGGCCTAGGTACCTACACTGGGAAACTGGACCGCATTAGCCTGGGGCAAGGCTGTGAGCAGAGCGGCTGGGAAACCCAAGGGCTGTGACCAAACGACCTCTCCGGCTACCCACGTGGCCGCGTCGCAGGGAACGGAACCAACTCTGCTTCACACGTGGGTGGTAGGAACCGGCCCTGGGGCAGTCCCTGGCACCCCGTGGGTCCTCACTGGCCCGTAGAGTAGAGGTAAAGGAGGGATGACGCTTTGTTTAGTGGTTTAATGCCCTCCTGGAAGGCCGGGCTGCGTCCACCGTGTTCTCACTGTGTCCTGGGGTCCTCAGCGTGCCTGGCACGAGGCAGCCTTAATAGCTGTTGTACCGATGAACAAATGAATGAATCAATTGGGAACATGAAGGAACCCTCCAGGTGAGTAAGGATTATAGACAATGACATTGAGCCTGGAGAGGATCAAGAGCCCCAAGTCATGAAACGGATGTTTGGGGTCCTAATTCCATAATGAAGGCGCTAAAGTACAAAGAAGAAGAAGGAAAAAGAGAAGGAGTCATCATCTCTCACAGAATGGGGGTTGCCAGAAGTGGGGAGTAGAACGTGGAGGAAATGGATGAAAGTGGTCAAAAGTTACCAACTTCCAGTTAAAAGATAAAGCAGTTTGGGGGATGTAATGTACAACATGGTAACGATAGTTAACAATATTCTATATTTGGAAGTTGTTAAGAGGGACTTCCCTGGTGGTCCAGTGGTAAAGAATCCACCTCTCAATGCAGGGGATGCAGGTTCGATTCCTGGTTTGGGAACTAAGATCCCACATGCCGTGGGGCAACTAAGCCCGCGTGCTGCAACTACTGAGCTCACGCGCCACAACCAGACCCCCCCGGGCGGTAAACCACAGAGCCTACGCGCTCTGGAGTCCACGCATTACAACCAGAGAAGAGAAAACCAGCAGGCCACAGCTATAGAGGCGCCCATGCACCTCCCGTGTGACACAACTAAGACCTGACACAGCCTAAAATAAATAAATGAATAAATAAATAATCTTAAAAAAAAAAAAAAGGGTTGTTCAGAGAGTAAATCTTAAAAGTTCGTATCACAGGAAAATAAATTGTAACTGTGAGGTGATGAATGTTAACTAAACTTACAGTGCTATTTATTCTCCAGTATATAAATATATCATATCATTATGTTGTACCCCTTAAACTAACACAATGTTATAGGCCAGTTATATCTCAATAAAACTGGGGAAAAACATTTAAAGAACAAAGAATACCAATCCTGCATAAACAGTTATAGATGACAGAGGAGGGAGGAACGCTTCCCAACTCATTCTATGAGGCCAGCATCACTCTGATATCCAGCAGATATCCCTTACTCCTGAGCAAGCAGTGTCCTTGCTCTGGACTCTTAAGCCTCAGGTAGCCCCATACACTGAAGTGCACTCCTTAAGATTTTTCTAAGTCCCCTCTGGTGCCTGGGATCAACTGAGGCTAGCAATGACACCTGGGCAGGAAGCCTTGAGCTTGGACTGGGACCCTCAGAAGTCCTGGCCCCATATTCTTTCTTATCTGACCCTCTACCCCTCACCCGGGCTCAACCATATGCCCCTATTTGCTCAGGGATTCATACCTATAGGGTCAACCCAAGACCCCAGGGCAAGGTTCCAGTACCAGGAAGGAGGCCTGGCAAGCTCTCTCTGACTGTTGCTCTCTCTCACTATTGCTTCTGAGGGATCATGAAAGCCTGGGCCTCCAGAACGGAACTGATATGCAGAGTGGGAGCGACTTTCACTGACGTCAGACACAGAGCAAGTTTAGGTCTCTGGGCTACTAAGAGTTCACTGCCAGAACGTGGCTTTGAGCCACATATTTGGAGCCATGCCTTGATTCTCAGCCCCCTACATTCTGACTGCTGTGCTGCCCGTGAGCACAGCCCCTGAAGGCAGCAGGCATCTTTTTCCTGTGGTGGCAAGAATGCCTCACCCTGTGCACTCCACAGTCTGGCATCTGGGTTGATCACCCAAACCCTTCTGTATGCCGTGTCAGGCAGTCCCCTGGAAGTGGTTGCACCTGTCTCCTCTGGGGGCTTTAAAATCATTGCTCGGCACACCCACTGCCTTTCCGATTGATGTCTCCCTCTCACCTCTGACTGGTGCGGTTGTGCTAACCCAGGATGGCTTTAATCATGCCAAACGATCAGGGGACATTCCTTGTACAAATGGCACTGCCCTTCCTGCTCTACCCACAGGCCCCCACGTCTTTTCCCAGCTCGTGGCAGTGTCTGGAAAGCAGCAGTGTGGTCAACGTGGAGAAAGATCACATGCTAGAAATACACTGATTCTAGTCTAAAGACTTCTACATCCATGCTCTAAAATTCCAAACAGTACATTGACCATGACCAGAAAAATAAATATCATTCACATTTCCCTGCACACCTGGGGTGAGACCTGCATTTGTGGCCACCATCAACAAAGCATAGTAACAACTTTACTGTGTCCCATTGGAAGCCAGTATTCATGGGTGGCAGATGGGTGACGTGACATCATGAGTAATGGTGTGATCATCATTGAATCAAAGGTAGTACAGAATTGCAGAGGTAATACTGCGAACAGTGCAAACAGTTTCCAGCTTGATGAGTAATACTAGCATTGCTACATCATCTCTAGTTGCGAGATAAGAAATAAGCCAAATGGACTATTACTCAGCCATAAAAAGGAATGAAATTGAGTTATTTGTAATGAGGTAGATGGACCTACAGTCTGTCATACAGAGTGAAGTTAAGTCAGAAAGAGAAAAACAAATACCGTATGCTAACGCACATATATGGAATCTAAAAAAATGGTACTGAAGAACTTAGTGGCAGGGCAGGAATAAAGACACAGACGTAGAGAACGGACTTGAGGACACGGGGAGGGGGAAGGGTAAGTTGGGACGAAGTGAGAGAGTGGCATGGACATATATACACTACCAAATGTAAAATAGAAAGCTAGTGGGAAGCAGCCGCATAGCACAGGGAGATCAGCTCGGTGCTTTGTGACCACCTAGAGGGGTGGGATAGGGAGGGTGGGAGGGAGGGAGATGCAAGAGGGAGGAGATATGGGGATATATGTATATGTATAGCTGATTCACTTTGTTTTACAGCAGAAACTAACACATTGTAAAGCAATTATACTCCAGTAAAGATATTTTAAAATTTTTAAAATTGAACATGGAAACTCAAAAAAATAAAAAAGAAAGAAAGAAAGAAAGAAGCCAGAAATGATGCATTTGATAATAAAGAACTGGAAGAAACAGTTCCTGGACCTAAATAGGAAGAGATGGATGCTACAAAGAAACTTTATGTGCACCAATTAGACAATAAACAAATACTTGAACACCTCTTTTCTACCTATGCCTGACAGAGGCCCATGGATTTTGTAATACATTTTTAATCAAATTGTTTAGATAGACAAAGGCCTTACAAAAAAAAAAAAAATTGTCTGGAGCCACACAGTCTAGGGGCCCTCCTGCTAATACCAAACCAAACACATCACACAGAAAAGAGACCTGGAGACCAGCATCCCTCAAGATCTCAAAGACAAAACTTCTTAACAGAACATTAGCAAGTTGAATCGAGAAATTTATAAAAAAGATAATCCATCACTATTAAGTGGAGTATATAAAAATCCACCAATAGGACTTCCCTGGTGGTCCAGTGGTTAAAACTCCAAGCTTACACTGCAGGGGGCCCAGGTTCCATCCCTGGTCAGGAAACTAAGATCCCACATGCCTCGAGGCGTGGCCAAAAAAAAATAAAATCCATCAGTTCACTATGTTAGCTGAGTAGAAGAGAAAAAGATATGATAATCTCAATAGATGCAGGAAAAAATATTGACAAAATTAAATATCCATTCATGAAAGCATCTGTGTCTGGTAGAAGGGTTTGGGCAGCAGATCCTCCTGAAATAGAGAGAGCCCTGGTCCTGGAGATGGACTGACTCATGATTGTGTACTTGCTATGCTTCATTCCAGAACTGAGGCTCAGGGAAGACCAGGAACATTCTCAAGGACCTAGCCCTGGTCAGCAGCAGAGCTGGGATCCAAATGTTTTCCTGTCTGTCTCTAGACCACATTTCTTTCCTCATACCACAGTGTCTTCTATAAAGAAGAGCTAATTTCATTGAAGGAAACTGCATTTAATACTGTTAGAAAAAAAAGTAAGAAAAATTTTAAACACTATTTCTACTAATAGCGAAATAACATTTATTTTGTATATTGAGATGCTCGTGAGGGCATTCTTGAGACATGAGTTCACTGCACAAAGATTGCTATTCTTTTTTTTTTTTTTCCTATATCTGTATCAGGAGCTAATACAGTTACGTGGGCAGCAGATTGGAGGCCCTTTTTAAGAAAAAGAATGCAATACAAAATTATACACTAAAAATTAGATGCAAACATGAACACTTATTCACAACAAATCACTAATTTTACAAAGTTGACAAACACCACAAACAGAAAATCCAGAAAAGTAACAAATATTCTTGGTCATTAATTGTCCGTGTCACCTCTATGTTACTTTTTCCTTGCCTTTTTTGACTCATACTTGGTTTTTGTGATATGATTTTTCAATGGAGAGACTAAAAAGGTAATTTACTTTTTTCCCTAACATAGTCAAATGCATTGCTTATTATCATATTAGGATTCATAAAACATGCACCTTCACATACAGATGTACTACCTGTACGGTTTTCATCACATGAACACAAAGATCCTTCTAAATTCTATTTCCACAATCCCCGTTAAACTGGAAAACAAATAGCATGTTTATATTTAAATCCACTGCATTATTGAGTATATTCCTGCAGGAGAGAATTCCAGACCAAAAGCTAAGCATCGGGATGTCTCCACCAGAGCAGCCTCTGAATTCTGTGGCCTTTCTCTCATCCTCCTCTATCTCACCAATGACTTGACTCAATCTGGGGAGCAGGCTGCAAAGCCCTGTTCTGGAATCTAACTTTCTCAATCCTTCTTGAACTCTCTCCCCTTCTCCAGCTTAGAGGTTCTTCATCTGCTCGTAACAGGGACCAGTGATGCCCAATTTCATCTTCTTTCAAACCACTCCTATCTCATGTTTGGGCTGAGGACTTTGGCACATAGAGACCAAGAACTTGACGTTCTTATTCTCAGCTTCCTGTGTGCTTCCATCCTTGTTATCTGGCCTGAGCAAAGAGTCCCAGAGATCAGGGGAAGAAATTCAATAAATAAGAGTAGAAAACACCTGGGTTGTCATCCATGAGGTACCACCAGTGAGTACCAAATCCTAGTCAAGCTCATTTTCAGGCAAATCGCTCTTGACAGATGTCCTAAGTTTTAGAGTTACTGGATTTTTGCAGATAATATTCCCTGAGTTAACCTCTTGCTACATAATCTAATTTTTAAGAAGAGTTATTTAGGGCACAGAGTGCTCTATTATTTTAATATCAATTAAGACTCCGACTAAGAGGAAAGCCTGTTGCGGGCTTCCCTGGTGGCGCAGGGGTTAAGAATCCGCCTACCAATGCAAGGCACACAGCTTCGGGCTCTCGGGAAGATCCCAGATGCCTCGGAGCAACTAAGCCCATGCGCCACAACTACTGAGCCTGAGCTCTAGAGCCCGTGAGCCACAACTACTGAGCCCGCATGCCACAACTACTGAAGCCCACACGCCTAGAGCCCGTGCTCCGCAACAAGAGAAGCCACGACACTGAGAAGCCCGTGCACCGCAACAAAGAGTAGCCCCCACTCGCTGCAACTAGAGAGAGCCTGTGCGCAGCAACGAAGACCCAACGCAGCCAAAAAATTAATTAATTATTTATTTTTTTAAAAAAGCCTGTTTCCCTGCAGGAGGGCTCGAATGTAAAGCATCTCTCCAATTCAGCTGTGAGGGGATGTGAATGGGAGCCATGAAAACAGGGCAAAGCTGTTCGCTTCCCTAAAAATACTTTTTTTTTACCTGCAATATACTCTTTCAAGCAGTCAAGGGGCAATTTTTCAATGCTCCACTCTAGGTAATGACATATCTCCCCTTGCATTCTCACCCAGGAAGAGAGCCTGTTTTACCTACTGTGTGCTTTCTCACACTTTATTTAGACATGAAATTCTAACAGCTTAAAAATAACCTGGATATGTACATATTCCTCTGTATGTATCAAATATTTAAACATTTAAAACGACAATACAGGAAAAATAATTTGGAGAAGGCTGTGGCCCATTCCCTCTCTCTTTTCTCTGGCCTACCCTCCATCTTCACAGGGACCCTCCTCCTCCTTTTCCCAGATTTCTGGCCATTTGCTAGCAAGGCAGGTTTTTAACTCATTATTTTTGCCCATTTATCAGCCTTCAGCCCCCTTCTCTTTATTCCTGTGCACATTGCCCCCCCTACCCAACAATTTTCATTCTTTCTCCTTCCTTGAGACAGCAGGTTTCATAACCTCAACAGGGACTGGTGGGCATACCCCACCGCTGGGAGGCATGGTCCCTTTTATCCAGAGGAATGACAGGCAAGGGGGGCCGCACAAGGGTGTGGACATGGGGACAGAGTGGGGCTGAGATTCTGCCAGGCCCCCTGCTAACCTGAACAGAGTGCTTTTGTGTCCCCCACTGCATGGGAACAGAAATGGAAAGTGTGGGTCCCAGGATGCTGGAAGTACTCATGTTAAATTGTTTGGGGATTGTTAGGTGATTAGCATATTGATTGTTGCCACAGACCCCCAAACTCTGGATCTCCCCAAGACCCTTCAGCCTCCCCTCATTTCTGTTGCTGTCCCAGCCAGAGCCCCTTCAGTTAGTGAAAAGGAAAAATTGTAATAGATAAGAAATGGCAGAAATGAACAGAAAAACAACATTCATGGCCTTTTGTGACAAATTCCCGAGTTTACCTTCCTAAGGCTGAAAGAAAACTATTCTGCCTGAAACAAAAAGGAAGTGAATGGTGAGCTCGAATAATGTAGTGCTTAGTCGCTCAAGCTGCAGAATCAGACAGGCATGGCTTTGATTCCCAGCTGGGCTGTTCCCTCTCTGAGGGACCACTTTATTCAGCCCTCCAAGCCTCAGCGTTCTCATCTAGAGAGTGGAGATGATAATCTGCCCTTCCTCACTGAGCTGTTGTACACATGCAGTGAGACAGTTATAATGGGCTTGACCTAGATTATAACAAGGATTCAAGAGATGGAAGGCGGTCCTACTTTTCCAAAGCAACGCAATGTAGAAACTAAAGGACTAATTAGAGAGGAAGGTATTTGCTGCCCTTTGGGAACTCACAGTCTAATAAAAGCAACAAAAACACCAAGAAAAAATAAATAACAGTATAATTCAGGAAAAGATCAGTGTTACGGACAACAGCCACTATAAGAGACAAGAGAAATTTGTGAACACTTGAGGAAGGGTTTCAAGATGGTGCAAAGGGCACAGAACATTTGCTTAACTTTAAGAAATCAGAATTATTTATGTACAGCCCTTGCCATGCTGTCTTTAGTATCCTTAAAGTTCAGAGATAGTGGAAAATTACAGACGGTTTTGGAGGACAAAAGTCTGTGACTACAATTGAAATTGGCCTGAATCTTAGCCTTCTGCCCTAATGGCTATGAGAATCCTATCAAAGGGAATATCGGAATAAGCTCTGATAAGATAATTGTGGAGACGGCCATTAGAATGCTAACCTCAGCCCCATGATCTTAGACAACTTGCAGGAATAGCTGACCACTAACCGTATCTCCTATCACCCATCTCTTTTAGGTGGTCCTCAGTCTAATCATCAAGCCAAGGCCATTGTTTTGATCCCTTGTACAGTCATGTCCTCAACTCTTATGTTGCTGCAAGGACCAATCAAGGCCCAAGGATGAAAAAATTATTTTTCCCTCAAACAAATATTTTATTATTAATAATTGTACATAATAACAAAAGTGAAATTCGATTAATAAAAAAGAGCAGCAAAAGCACAAACTTAGATGTGTAAGGAAAAAGCCAATTATGTTGCATTGTAAAATGAGGCTCAAGATTCTCTAGGTCATAGATGTCAGCTTCCTTGAGCAATTAGAAGAGGCCCTTACGGGGCACTCAGTGGGCAAGGCCATTATGAAATTCTGGAAAAATGAGGTTAATCGTACTCAGAGCATCTGGCAGGGGTCTAGTGTATACCAGATGCTGGGGCCATTCTGTTCTCTCTGCTTCTACCATGGCCAATCTGTAGCCCCTGGAGTAACCCGGAGTGTAGGAAAGAGAATCCTCAGCTGATCCAGCAGCAGAGCATGGAAAAAAGAGAAAAAACTCATCAGCACATGTCTCAGACAAGCCAGATGCAGATTAGAATCTGGGCTGGTGCACTCTGGCCTTGTCAGGTTAAACATACAGACAATGGACTAAGGTGTCACAGTCATGGCCAAACTAATCTGCTGGTCTCCTGAGTCACACTGGCTGCTGAGTACCCTTGCCCAGTGAACTGAGGGTCCCCCCAGTCCTTCAGCACTGTATCTTCTATTTCTTCTATCATATCCCATGGTTCTTTTTTCTTGGTTTGCTCCCATTTTGTACTTGCCGTACCTTCTACTAGCTTCATAAGAAATGATAAGTGGAAATGTTTTGAGACCTTGTATGTCTGCAAGCAGAAATTTTATTTTATCTTCACACTTGAGTGAATAGCTTGAGTCAGCATAGAATTCTGGGTCAGAAAGAATTTTCCTTCAGAATTCTACCATCTTCTAGCTCTACTGTCGATTAGCTTCAGCATTGCTTTGAGAAGTCCAAAACCATTCTGACCCCTGATACCCTGTAAGTGTCTGAAGCATATCAGAGATTCTGTGTTTGTAGAATCTTCTTCTCTTCCTCAGTATTTCTAAATTCTATGATGATGTGCCTTGGACTGCATCTTTTTCTTTTATAGTGCTCAGCAGGGATCCCTTTCAAATCCCTTTTAATCAAGAAACTGATGCTTTTCAGGCCTAGAAAATATTGTGAATTATTTATTGGTAATTTATCCCCTTCATTTTTCTCTGTTCTTTGTGTCTGGGAATCCTGTTATTCAGATGTTAGACAGTCTGGACCGGTCCTCTAATTCATCAGTCTTTCCTCTAATCATTTATCTCTTTGCCTTTTTGTTTGCTCTACTTTCTTCAGAATTTCCTTATTTTATCTTCCAACCCTTCAATTGAGCTTTTCAACTGCTAACATGTTTTTAATTTCCAAAAGCTCTTTTTATGTTTCCTGAATGTTTCTATTTTATAGCATCCTATTTTTTTATTTTCTGGATGCAATCCCTTCTCTTATTTCTTGAGGCTATTGATAGTGTTTTAAATATATTATTCCTTTCTATATAGTTTTTATTGACTACATGCTGCATTTGCTGGTTTTTTATTTGGGTGTCTCTGTTTCATTTCAGAGCTTTCCCCAGAAGCAAGACAGTTTTTTGTTGTCCATTCATGCTTAAGAGAGAGATGTTAAAAAATCAATCTGTGTCCCTCAGAAGGTGGGAGGGGTTGTCAACCCACCACTTCCCATTAGAGGATTTCTCTGGACAGCTTGATGCTCTCCAATTTCACCATCTGTAGGTCCTTTTTCTTTGATTGATTAGATGCCCTGAGAAGTCTCTTTCAAACTCTTGCCTGGAGATCTAACTGCCAGGGGTCTGGGAGTCAAATTAGGAAGACGAGTTGTGGAGAAGGAATGTCTCGGCATGCGGGATTGTTAGCTGTGTGCATGTGTGTACTGTACATAGATTAAACTGTCTTAGTCAGCTCCATGGCCCTCTCCACAAAAAATTAATGAGGGAGCACTTAAAATATACCAATCTTGGGAATTCCTTGGAGGTCCAGTGGTTAAGACGCCTCACTTCCACTGCAGGTTCAATCCCTGGTCAGGGAACTAATATCCCACATGCAGCATGGCGCAGCCAAAAATATACATATATATCTATCTTAAGACACACTCCTCTATTGTCTTGGCTCTGAGGTTCACAGAGTGAGTTTGTGGGAGTCTGGGCCCCCACTCTACCTGCTGCAGGACACTCTCATCTCCTGAAGTATTTTTAAAGCAAATTCTTGTAACTCCCTGAAAAACTTGTCATGTTGACTTAGGAACTATCCTTAGAGTCTGATATGGGCCTCTTCATTTAATGATAAAGATGAGGGCTTCCCTGGTGGCGCAGTGGTTGAGATTCCGCCTGCCGATGCAGGGGACGCGGGTTCGTGCCCCGGTCTGGGAAGATCCCACATGCCGTGGAGCGGCTGGGCCCGTGAGCCATGGCCGCTGAGCCTGCGCGTCCGGAGCCTGTGCTCCGCAACGGGAGATGCCACAATGGTGAGAGGCCCGCGTACCACAAAAAAAAAAAAAAAAAAAAAGACAATTTCAGGGCAAAATGGAGCTGGGTGTGGTAGGTACAACGTCATAGGCATAGATATTGTTTGCTAACCTAGGACAGTGTATTGGGCAGCTAGGGTGCTACAACCACCTTCTGGCTTTTTCCTGTGTGCTCATATTCCTGGTATTTCTCTCTGTCTCTTATACTAAGGACACCATATCATATTGGATTAGGGTCACCCTTACAATCTCATTTACCTTTATTACCTCTTTTAAGGCCCTATGTCCAAATGTCACATTAGGGGAGAGAGCTTCAAATTATGAATCTGAGGAGGACATAATTCAGTCCGTAACAGTCAACATTAATCCCTGTTTGGGGGAAGAGCTGCTCCCTCATTCTCACCCTGTGGTTCTGGCAGGGTCTGTCTATCACAGGGCTGCCCTACCTGCCCTGGCCATAAGAGTGGGCATGTGACCAAGGCAGGGCCTATGATAGTACTCCATCGCTCTGACTCTAGTAATTAGTCCACAAATGAACAGCTAAGTCAAGTTCAGCCATTAGAGTTCCCCTCTCCAGGTTTTAGCTTTTTAAAAACAGGAGCTTCCCTTTTATTTATACAACTGGAAGGATATGAATCTGGAACAGCCATATTTTTACCACATGTTTTTACTCCATGTTGAAAGCCTTTATGTCGGAGGAGAGAATTAAACTGATGTAGAAAGGAAATGGAGAAAACAATATGGGAAGGAGAGGGTATGCGATGTTACCTAGCCCCTGATTCTAGATCTGTTGCTGCAGGAGCTAATCTGACTCGTGGTTTACACAGTTCTTCCTCTCTGAGAGCTACTCTGGGTCTTTCCAATAATTTCCCCTTTTGGGTTAGGCTAAATTCAGGAGTGATTTCTCTGACTTAACTGAATATACATGAGGGCTAATATGGTCCCCCAATTCCCACCAACCCCTGCAAGGTATACTCAGGTGGGAATAAATATAATACACGTGTAGGTCTGGGCAGCTAGGCATCCAAAACAAATACAGGTGGCTTCACTGTGGTCAGGAACTCCAGGCAAATGAGCACCTAGTACCCAGCAACTGTTGTGGAGGAATAAAGACAACACCCTCTGGAGGTCAAAGGTTCAGATGTTCAGGAAGATAGAGAAGTTTGGGATACAGAAGTTTGAAAAGATACAGAAGTATACAAAGATACAGACAGACGTTTGGGAAGAATGGTGAACATGAAGAAAAAAAGACTAATATAGTGTTTTACTTGAATTAAGAAAATTAAAGTGAATTGCTTAAGAACAACTGAATGAATTGCCTTACCACATAAAATAAATCACTGGGGCTTTAGGAATTGCATTGGGGAAATACAGATGGTCAAGATGACTCGATGTCACTGACTGTAATACCAAACTGTTTAGCAACGGTAATTGCCATCAAACATTAACAGCTGATGTCACTTAAGTATTTTTGGACACCTATTAAGGACTCAGAAAGAAGAACACAAAAGAAACAGGAGGCTCTGACCTCAAATGTTGAAGTGTTATATAGAAGACAAGGCTTGACATACCTGAAACACAAGAGTTTAAGAGGGCTTCCCTGGTGGCGCAGTGGTTGAGAGTCCGCCTGCCAATGCAGCGGACACGGCTTCGTGCCCCGGTCCGGGAAGATCCCACGTGCCGCTCCGCGGCTGGGCCCGTGAGCCATGGCCGCTGAGCCTGCGCGTCGCTGAGCCTGCGCGTCGCTGAGCCTGCGCGTCCGGAGCCTGCGCGTCCGGAGCCTGTGCTCCGCAACGGGAGAGGCCACAACAGTGAGAGGCCCGCGTACCACAAAAAAAAAAAAAAAAAAGTTTAAGAGAACATAAAGGCTAGAATATATGGTATTTTACCTCAAGATTTCAGTAACATAGAAGTAACTGAAGGCTTTTGCATCTCTACTTATGACTTTAGAGGATTCCATTTCCTAAATTGGACCAGGCTAGAAGGGAAAAGTATAAAACCCTGAGTATTACCAACAGCACTTTTTTGCCCAGTGAAACTCAATATATCCAAACCAGAAACGTAGAGAATAAAATTAATTTTGGCCAATTGGTAAGGCTTTAAACATCATCTGTATCCCCCCAGGCACTCTAACATGAAGTTGAATACAAAGAGAATGTCCCAGAATGTTGAATTACCTTTTACCCACACAGTGTGGACTTGAGATCACATGGATAAAAATGACAGCAAATAGAAAAACAGGAAAATAAAATATTACAACTTTGTGCTTTATTTAAAAATGTTAGAAGAGAGATGTTTGCTTAAATTTCACAAATAGTACTTCCTTAAGCTTTTTTTTTTTTTTTTGCCATGGCTCACGGGCCTAGCCGCTCCGTGGCATGTGGGATTTTCGTGGACAGGGGCACGAACCCGTGTCCCCTGCAGCGGCAGGTGGACTCTCAACCACTGCGCCACCAGGAAGGCCCCCTTCCTTAAGCTTTTAACTGTTCATATAATACTTGGAATCTAAACATGAAAATAAAATTAGGATAACATAAATAATTCATTAACAAAGTAAACACAACCACAATTGAATGTCTGAATGAACAAAAGTTACATTAAATGATTCCAGGGGCTATTTTTATTATTCACATGTCTTTAGAGAAGGAGGAAAGTGTTTAATCATGCAATTGCTCAGATTTTCCTGCAATGCAAATTTCAATTCTCTGCATCTTTATATAATTGCAATTTTTTAAAAGATAGAGCTTTATCAGAAAAAAAAAAGCAGTCCTAATACAATCCAGAAACATTTTCCAAGTCAAAGCTTACTTTCACATATATGGAGTGAAAAAATTTAACTTAATTGAAAATGCATCAAAGCATGCTCATTATTTTATATACCCATACACATTTTGGATGTTTCATATTACTTTTCCTGGGCATCCAGGTGGGTTCTAAGGAAAACTCTACTGGATTACATTTCATCTACACAACTAAAAGAAGGAGAATTGCACTCTCCTAACTTGGTGGTGGTTTTTTACTCAAATTTGAGATTAAAGAGGTTTAAGTTCTTGCAATCACAGCTCTCTAGACCATATCAACGAGTCTTCACAGACTTACCTTCACAAGAAATTGTACAACTGAAGAGATGAGAGAACAATGATATCCTCTTTAATTAGAGCTTTTGTGGATCCATTCTGTGGATATTATAGACATCCTTCAACTTGATTCTGACACATTTAAGGCAACTGAGGAAAAAAAGGTGAACGGATCCCCTAACAACTTTAGCTATGCCTCTCATTAATTACTATTTTCAAGGGGCCATAGATCTTCCTGTGGTTAATGGTGAACACCATCTGGTGACCTGCAGGACAAGTGGCAAACATAGACTATTAGGGCTCAAGGAGTCTTGAGAGGCCACTTACATCCATCTCTCTGCCTTTAGGCAGAAGTGGGGAAATATGAGATGCTCTCAAATTTTTGAAGACTTTCAAGAAAGTAGATTCTAAGACATAAAAAGAGTAAACTCCAAAAAAACTTCAGTGTCTAGCAACCCGCATCATCAACTCTCATTGTCATTGTCAAGATATTTTAAATCTGTGAGCCTGGAAAATAGATGCATGACACAACAACTAATCTCTGGATGTCAACACGCTTGCCAAGTGTGTGACTCCCCAGAAAATATACACAACTCATATCTGCACTGTAAAAAAAGAAGTGCTCAAAGCCCTCATCATTTCTAAAGGGGTTCTAAGCCAGAATGACTTCCATTCTCTTGAGAATAAAATATTGATTTCAGGAGAGTGAAACCACCTGTCCCATTTCTATTTACCAGGACTAGTCAAGATTTGAGATTTTCAAATGTTATTGTTCTCTTTGTTTCTTCTCTTTGAAATTTGTTTTTACATTGGAAACATCAATGTGAGCATGTGCTTTAAGGACTTGAAAAGAAACACACCCTGTAAATGCTAAGTGTGTCTATAATTATTTAGCACCTGCTCAAATAAAGGCAAGAATTGCTCCAAACAAAGAGTGTTGCTTATTTTTGTTGATCATAGGACCCTGGAGAAGAAGGTGGGATTTCGGAGGGGAGAGGAAATAAAGCCCTGAGAGTATGACAAGGAGAAACTAGGTTAAACTATGGTAGTTGCAAATCAAAAATATCACAAGCCAATGACTGCATTCTTTGTTTTTCTTTGATCACATCAAATCTCAATTCATATCACAAATTATATCACGCTGTGGAGTTCGTTGCTCTATCAGTCCCAGTTCACACCTGAGAGCCCTGGGTGACATCATATTCTTAACCAGATGTGCCTTGAAGAATAAATTGAGGAAACAGAACGTAAGACGGTTATAAACCTACAAGTCAGGATATAAAAAGATCTGTGGCTATTCCAAAACAGAGGTATACAGTGAAAAAAAGCTGCCCAAGAATATCCATGGAAAGAATAGCAGAAAGAAAAGAAGGAGAAGGAGAAAGTGGAAACATTAAAGAAGACGTAAAAAGAAGAATGGAAATAAAAGCAAAGGGAGAAGATGGCAGCATCAATTTGTGTGCGGTGAGATAGAAATGTGACTTCCAGGGAAGACGAATGCACGTGTGTCTATATGTAGGTGCGTGTGTGTGCGCGCATGTGCAGAGTATGAGGAAAAGAGCTTGGGCTCTGAAATCTGGATTCAAAACACCTGTATTTTGAACCCAGATTTAGCCTTCTCTGGTGACATGATCATAGGTACATGTGTTAGTTTGCTAGGCAAAATAAAGCATCACAGACTGGTAGCTAAACCAACAGAAATTTATTTTCTCACAACTCTGGAGGCTAGAAGTCCAAGATCAAAGCTTTGTCAGAGTTGGTTTCTTTCGAGGCCTTGTAGACGACGATTATTTTCCTCCCTGTGTCTTCACATGGTTTTCCCTCTGCACCTGTTTGTGTCCTAATTTCCTTTTATAAGGACACCAGTCATATTGGACTAGAACCTACCCTAATGACTTCATCTTCATTTAATTATCTCCTTAAAGTCCTGATCTCCAAATACAGTCACATTGTGAGGTACTGAGGGTTAGGACTTCAACATAACGTTATGTAACCTTTTCAAGGTCCTTTTTTTTTTTTTTTTTAAAAAAGAGGATTATAATAAGAAGTAACTCAAAATGCTATTGTAACGACTAAATGAAGTAATACATTTTAAAAGTTAAATGTTCAACAGCAGTAAAATGGCTCATTACTTAATGTTCAAACAACTGAATATTATACAAAAATATTAGGAAAAAATTTTAATCACATAAGAGAACACCTCTTATATTAAGTACTTAAAATGCACAATTCTTCTTAATATGTGTGTGAACATATTTAAATATATTTAGATAACAAAAAATATTTATTGAAGGACAACACAATAAGATGTTAATGGCTAAGTGTGGGTAGAGAAATTATTCAGAGATGATCTTTGTTCTTCCTGTATTCATCTATATTTAATAAGTCATCTACAGTGTGCATGCATTTGTTTTATTTTATTTTGCATCAGGATAATACTCATCTTTAATTTTAAAAATCAAGTATACTATCAGACTCCAGTCCTCCTCATTTTCAACTCCTGCTACATGAGTGACTGCTTTTGCCTGTGTCTTCTGATAGATATTTATCTCCATGTTTCTAACACAGGTTTAAACATTTTTTCTTTTTTATTTTTTTTAAATTTTTATTTATTTATTTATTTTGCAGTACACGGGCCTCTCACTGTCGTGGCCTCTCCTGTTGCAGAGCACAGGCTCCGGACGCGCAGGCTCAGAGGCCACGGCTCACAGGCCCAGCCGCTCCGCGGCACGTGGGATCTTCCCGGACCGGGGCACGAACCCGTGTCCCCTGCATCGGCAGGCAGACTCTCAACCACTGCGCCACCAGGGAAGCCCTAAACATTTTTTCTTGATATTAACATTTTTTTTTTCTATTGACTGTCTACTCTGGGCAATGAGGAATTAGGCCTCTTACACTTACAACCCCTCACCTTCCAGACATTGTCTATCTCCTAGCATCAAAATTTAGTTTTATTACATTGTTATTAATTAAATAGATATTCAGTGTTCCCATTTTATGACAAATAAAACCTCCTTTCTTAGTTCTAAAAATTTGTTGACATCTGCTAGCAATTGTCTTGTCCTCTCCCCCAAACCAGCTTTTTAAATGGAAAAGGAAAAAATTGTATTTTAATTACAACCAGTCTTGAAAAAGTAAACATGAGGATGATTTATCCTGCAATTTACTGACATATGTAAATATATACATATGATAGTGTTAATATACACATCTATGCTTAAATCTTGGCTTTGCCACCTTACTAGCTATATGGCTTTGGAAAAGATACTTAACTTTTCTGATGCTCAGTTTTTCGCATTTGATAAATAATAATAATACTGCCTGTCTTGCATGGTTGTAGTTTGAAATGAAAATGATGTGTATAAAATGACAATAATGTATTTAGAATGTACTAATGGCTCAAACCAGGAAATCAGTATATATCAATAGTTGATTTTATTAACATAAATATCAGTTATAATTTTAAGTTACTTTGTATAAATATATGATATAAAAATCTGAGACTACCATGTTTCAAGTCAAACAGTGCAAAAGGAGATCAGGAAACTACTAAGAAATTTTTTTGCCTATTTCCTGGTGGAGATATGACTTAATTAGAGTGAAACTGGCCATTTTATTTCCAAGTGTAGGTAATTTGGAGGTATAAATAGCTAGCACTGCCCCTAGTATAGTCCAGATGGTCTTATCAGATCTTATGAAGTTTCTTGTACATTAAGAAACTGAGTTTAATGAGCCAACAACACCCTAAAGCAGGCTTGCAATAAACTCAAACGTACTGGCAGCCCTCCAAGTGTGTGAAAAAGAATCTCCTCCCCTCCTGTGACAAAGAAGGAGATCTTGACTCCAGAGCATTACTTACCTTTGGCAGACAGGTGAGTAGTCCTTGGAAGGGCTGTTGTAAAAATGTTTTTGAAACCAAATACCTTAAAGCAGCTGAGAGACTTGGGCATTTTTTTTCATTTGGGGACAAAAGATCCAAAGAAGAGTCTTCTCTCCCTTAAACCACTGGCTTGAGAAAGGAAATGAAGAATAGACATTGGTGGGGAGATGGGAAGAAGGAGTTGGCAGAGGGCAGAGGAGGGCTTTTGTGAGGAAGGAAGGAAAGAAGGAAAGGAGGGAGGGAGGGAGGGAGGGAGGAAGCGTGGGTAGGGAAACGTCCTCTCTTGATTCTCAGTGTCTGATCCATCTCCCTCAAGGATGTCTCATTCCTCCCACAGACCAGAGCAAGCAAGGAGGCCCTTCCATCCTCCCAGTTCCATTAGAGGTCCGAAATAAATCGATTATATTCAATAGGAAATTATTCCTTTAACCGTAACAGAGCTAATTCTGTCTATTCTACCAGACTCTGCACTCCCTAAGGGCATAGAACATAGCTAATTGTCTTCAAATCAACAATACTTACACTCTCTGGCACATAGTAGGTACTATATAAACAAACATTTTCCTATTAAAACATTTTAGGGCCCGTATGCTCTATTATTTTCCCGTGAAGTCCATTGTTTATCCTGGGCTGGAAAAAAATTTAGCTTATGTGTTAATAATAAAATTTTCTATTTGGTCCTACATAATAAAAAGATGAGTTAAAAGCCCATTTTCTGTAAAAAAACTTGGGTCTTCCACTGATGAATGGGTGTCTGCTGGTGGACAGAGAGATGTCCTTAGCTGAGATTGACTTTTTGAAGCAGTGATGGCAATTCCTACCCTCAGAGAGGCAGGTGAGCTCAGGAATATGATTACTGTGGAATTTCATTCAGGAAGTCATTGAACTCTTATTCTAAATAGTGAAAACATTAAATAAAGGAAAGATCAAGGTACCTCATTGAATTTCAGAGTTTTGATGATATATAAAACAAATAACTATAAAGCTAAATTTACTTTGACTTGTTACTCCTTTAAGGAGAGGAGAACCTGAAAGTATTTTTAAATAAGTAAATATTAGTTAGAAAGGTTTGGAAAAGAATGATTAGAATTGTAATAAAGTTCCCCATTTTGACTTTTTCCTAGTTGGATATTGGTCAATGAAGTAGAGTTCATAACAAAAACCTAAGTAGGGATTAATCTGCACCTGCCTCTCACTCCAGAACTATAGTGGTTTTGTTTGCCTCTAAGGAATTAAGAATAGATGTTAAAGAGAACTTTTAAGACCAGGATGGGAGAATAAGTTTGCCCAACACCTGTGGGTAAGATAAGGATGTCCCAGGTGGGGGAATAGTGAAATCACCCTAAGGTAGGAGAGAATCAAATGACATGAGTTTTGGGGGAGGGGGTACTCAGTGAGGTCAGGATGAGTCATGTGGTACCTTCATTCATTCATCTTCTGGTATAGTCTTAGGTAAGTTACTCTGAGTCCTCAAAGGAGTGCTGTCACATTGAAGGTTCAGACTACATATAAGATACTGGACAAAGATCTCAGGTTACTGAGAAGCAGTGTCATCCAAGGTTGGGCTGAGAAAGCTTAGTCCATGAGTTGAGACATAACCATCCTCCATCTTCAGAGGTCCTTGGGGAGATTAGAGTCAAACATCAAACACGAAGTAGCAGCAGATGGGGACAAAGACACCAACAGAGGTAGTTGTAGAAGCAACATCCACTGAAGGAAGCCATCAAGCACCAAGACTGCAGGAAAAATTTAATGACTACCAGGGAGAGTGAGAATCCATCCCATCCGGGGAAGGAGAGAAGATAATGAGGAATCAATGCCTTCATAACTTTACTAGGTGGTTACTTAGCCGCAGAGGTTAAGGAAACAATAGTCTCATTAGCTGTCTACAATGCTAAAGTAACCAAGAAAAACAAGAGTTACGTCTATTTACTTAATCACATATGTTAAGTTTCTCAACAAATTATGTGCCAAGCACTGTGCTATGTGCTGTGTATAAAACACTTAGAGAAATAGACAAGGTTCCTGCCCTCCTTGAGCTTACAGTCTTGGGCTTCAATATCCCTCATTAACAGTGCTGCTGGTTTTATTGCGGTAGACAACCCAAGTTCTTCTGCAGTTTTAAGATTCACCCGTTATGAAAAATGTAAAGAGAAATTAACATAATGGCCACAAAGAGACCTATATGGTGATTTTACCACCAACCTAAAGATACATCTTGCTTTAAAACTAGAGTAACTTGAATTAGAAGAAAACATACTACTACTAAATGTAATACTATATCACTTCTAAAAAGAAACTGGTTTAAGTAGTAATGTCCTTGTGTAGACTGAAAATGGAAATGCACTAAAACTCCAGTCGTAATTGCACTTGGAAACTATTTGCAGCCTCCGAGAGTTCGAAAGTCATGACCTAGTACGAGAGAAAATCCAGTCTCTTGCTTCTCTTGCTCCTCTGTTTATTTATCCACTCATGTAGCAAATATTGATTGAGTACCTGCTACATGCCAGGCACAGTTGTGAGCATTTGAGATGCAGCAATGAACCAGACACACAATTCCCTCACTCTCATGACATTTAAATTCAAGTGGGTAGGAAAGACAAGAGAAAATAAGGAAAAGTAAATAAATACATTTCCAGTAGTGGTAAGTGCAAAGAAGCAGCAGCAGAATACGAGGTAGCGACGGGGAGATGGAAAGAAGTTAGAGACAGAGAAGGAGGAAGGGGGTGGGAGGATGGGGACTCTATTACCCAGAGCTGCCCAGGAAGGCCTCCTTGAACAGATGCCTGAAGGTAGCGAGGCAGTGAGCCATGCAAAGATCCAGAATTACGGGCGTGTGAAGCCTGAAGCAGAACCAGTGTAGCCAAAGCAGAGCGAGGAGAGAACGTAGGAAATATCATGGCAAGGGCTAGATCCTGTTGGACTGCGTAGATTTTACTGAGGCATTTTCATTTCTCCCTCTGTTTGTTTCTTCTGCTGTGTTGTGTTGTATTTTTTTAATGACGCGAAGCTGTTGGAGTGTGTCTGAGCTGGAGAGTGACAGCTCCTCTTTTTAGCTGCCAGGGCTTTTTCAATGGCACATTTTATTAGCAATTCTTCCAGACTGGGCTCTCTGTAAATGTTGTATGTTGCTTGAGGCGATCCTGGACACCCACAGCTCAGCTTCCCATCTCCTGCAGGTAAGAACTTCCCTCAAAACGGGCCATTCATTAGACTTTCCAATGAGGGTTCAAAACATTATGGGGGAGGGAGGCATTTACAATGATGCTGTGGCTAGAAGAGGAGTGAGGGAGCCCATGTATCCCCGTCACCACGACAATGGGAAATCGGGGTGTGACTGCCGGGGAGTAGTTTTCACATCTGTTTGTATTAACAGGGCTTCCTCCGGGACCCTTTACCTCAGTGAGTAGCAAGCCTGCTCTCCTGTCCACATCCAGGAAATATTGGTGCTTTCTCATCCTGCAGGCACACTGTAGCTGGAAGTGGTTTAACAGGCCAGGTCCATTAAATGGAATAACAATAGCTACTGTTACTGAGCTCCTATCAAATGCTAGTCACTGTGTACTTAAATATATTATCTCTAATTTTCACAACCATTCCCTAAGATTACTATCTCTATTTGATAGATAGGGAACCTGAAGTAGAGACAGATGGCAGAGCTCACCCAAGTTCACACAGAAGTGGCAATGCCAGGGTTTGAGCCCAGAATTGCCTGACTCTGAAACTTCAACTCTTTGCCTTCTACCATGCTGCCTCCAAATAGGTCAAATGACTAGAAAAAGAAGATTTAAGTTCAGAATTGTCATTGTAGATTGTTTCCACCAGTTTACTTTATGTAAAACTCCAAAAGGGTCAAATTTCATAATAAAGAAATTCAAGAGAACCTCTGTGCCATTTTGTTATAGGGCAGCTGCCTTGGAATTTGTGTCATAACTTATTATGTTGGCTATTTTTGAAATAAGTAGACCTCAATTGAAAATGGGAGGATTTATCATATATAATTTTGTGTGTGTGTGTGTGTGGTACACGGGCTCTCACTGTTGTGGCCTCTCTGGTTGCGCAGCACAGGCTCCGGACGCACAGGTTCAGCGGCCATGGCTCACGGGCCCAGCCGCTCTGCGGCACGTGGGATCTTCCCGGACCGGGGCACGAACCCGTGTCCCCTGCAACGGCAGGCAGACCCTCAACCACTGTGCCACCAGGGAA
Organism: Kogia breviceps; assembly: GCF_026419965.1. NCBI lineage: Eukaryota > Metazoa > Chordata > Mammalia > Artiodactyla > Physeteridae > Kogia > Kogia breviceps. The sequence continues at coordinate 70,711,627 of NC_081322.1, forward strand.
GCCCCATATATAATTTTTAAATAAATAGTCTCATTTAATGAATTTCTTAGGGCCTGCAATTGCTTTACTCCAGATAAATTTCATTAAAACACAGACCTATAGCTAAAGCAGTGAATAGAGTATAATTTGAGTGTTATTTACAATTAAGGATACTATGTTTCTGCTAACAGACTCTGACTCAGGACTGCCTCACTTCTCCACCCACAGTTTTGTCAATTCCATGAAATATTTTTTCCACTCTTTTTTTAAATTTTATTTTATATTGGAGTATAGTTGATTAATGTTGTTGTGTTAGTTTCAGGTGTACAACAAAGTGATTCAGTTATACATATATTTGTATAAGTATACGTATTCTTTTTCAAATTCTTTTCCCATTTAGGTTATTACAGAATATTGAGCAGAGTTCCTTGTGCTTTACAGTAGGTCCTTGTTGGTTTTCCATTTTAAATATAGCAGTGAGTACAAGTCAATCCTACACTCCCAAGCTATCCCTGCCCCTCCACCCTTCCCACTGGCAACCGTAAATTCGTTCTCTAAGTCTGTGAGTCTGTTTCTGTTTTGTAAATAAGTTCATTTGCATTATTTTTTTTAGATTTAGCATATAAACGATATCATATGATATTTGTCTTTCTTTGTCTGACTTACTTCACTTACTATGATCATCTCCAGGCCCATCCATGTTGCTGCAAATGGCATTATTTCATTCTTTTCAGTGGCTGAGTACTATTCCACTGTGTATACACCACATCTCTTTATCCATTCCTCTGTTGATGGGCATTTAGGTTGCCTCCATGCCTTGGCTATTGTAAATAGTGTTGCAGTGAATATTGGGGTGCGTGTATCCTTTTAACATTGTGCTTCTCAGAGCATAACTCTCTCTCTATCTCTCTCCCTCTTCTCTGTCCCCCCCCCCCACACACACACATCTTCTACAGAGAAATTAACTCTCCATGGAAGATTTTTGGAGCAGAATAGGATGCATTTTTCTCAGATCAACAAAACAGACAGGGGACAATTACCAGGTTCTAGATCTGGTGTCTCACTAAGTTCTTCATGTAGATAATTGCTGGGAAAATATTCTCCAGGTAAAGATTTTGCCTCAGTGGCTACAGACTTTGACCCTCACTAAACTAGTCCTCACACACCAGTGAGCACTGGGTGACAGAACTAGAATATTCAACTAGAAGAACTAAAATATTATAGTAGAAGGAACCTTGAAAATAACCTCATTCAACCTCCATGACAGAAGAAGAAACTAAGGTCTTGTATAAAGGGTTAGAGGGTGAAATGAGACTGGAACTCAGGTCTTCTTACCTTGAGGAAACTTCCTCAACACACAGTATTTTCTTTCTCCATGTTTTCTTTTTGTTGAATTCTCCTGAAACTACTTATTCTTGTAAAAACCTGAATTAGGAAGAACAGATCTGTATGAAAAGCATTGTCCTCTATACCAATACCCTGTGATTTCCCTGGATGGAGCTCATTTCTCTTTTCCCATCTTCCCAACTCAGTGATTGTAACTTTTTTCCTCTGAAATGCTGCAATGCCTGTGAACACTCACCTTTAGGGATTTCAGAATTCAGAACAAATCCTTGTTGAACAGGAAAAGAGATCAAAGGAACATTGCCTCTTCATGTGTAGAAATTTTATGGCATTTCTCCCAAGTGTGTAATATGTGTGTGGTTGTATTTTATGAAACTTTTATGAGAGCACTTCATTTCAGTTCTCCTGTTCCTTTTATGGTGGGCCTGATCCTATTATTTTTCTGTAACTGAAATTTTATTTTTAAATATTAAATTGTGATTATGAGAAAAGGTTCTTTATTCCAATGCACTTATGTACATGTAACTTCTTCTGACTTATGGGGAAGCAAGTCCCACATCAGAGCTTCAGCCCTGGGCCCATAATTTGCAAGCATCAAATGGAGCCTCATATTGCAATGCAAATTATAGTACCCAGGGATCTGCAGTATAATCGCCCAGTTACAAGGAAGGTAAAGAGGAGAGGAAATTACCATAATGGGCCACAGAATATACACAAGAGGATGCTCAGAGGCCTATATGGCAGATTTCACCACCATTCGAAAGATACGCTTGCTTTCCTCTGAAAATGTGCTCTCCTTGATAGAGAAAGATGTTGTTGGCTCCATCTTGAAGAAACTTGACCTTCAGCTTTTTCGGTAGTGATGGATTGGACTGAATTATTTATATTCTCTCATCTGAACTGTGAAGTGGCCAACTAGGAGTTGGGATCATTTTAGAAGCTGAACTTCAATGAACGAGTAGGTTGAAATATGGAAACATGGAAAGTGAGAGAGAAGAGCATTCTAAGAGGAGGAAAAAGAGAGAGCAAAGGTGTAGAGACAGAAAGACCTGTTTAAAAAGAAGCACAGGGGCTTCCCTGGTGGCGCAGTGGTTGGGAGTCCGCCTGCCGATGCAGGGGACGCGGGTTCGTGCCCCGGTCCGGGAGGATCCCGCATGCTGTGGAGCGGCTGGGCCCGTGAGCCATGGCCACTGAGCCTGTGCGTCTGGAGCCTGTGCTCCACAGCGGGAGAGGCCACAGCAGTGAGAGGCCCACATAACGCAAAAAAAAAAAAAAAAAAAAAAAAGAAGCACAGTCCCCTTGGGCTAAAGTGTGGGAGGAGACATTTCTGGCACACAGCCATTTGAACTGAGGCCCCCATTCCCCAATGGAGCTTAGAGCCTGAGCCTCTGGACCCTGATGAACAAGTTCATCTGAGGGGAAAGCTTTCTCTGATCCACAGAACATCTGTCCCTGGGCCAAGATTCCAGAAAGCCCTCTCTGTGAGGGATGAAAGAGACCTGGAACTCTTCCATTTTGATTCCTAGAATTTCTCCAATTGGCAGCAATCCCAATTTCTTCTAGGATGATACCTAATAGAATATTGAACATAGGTGACTCTTCCTCAAATCACTTGGAAATGGGCAAAGGATATTGCCCAATATTTCTTATAAGAAATATTTGTTAATTAAGTTCTTTAACTTTTTTTTTAAAAAATTATTCAACAATTATTGAGCACCTACTGAATATGGAGATAGAAAAATAAATGACACACTCCCTTCCCGGAAGTGTTGGAGATGACAATTAGATATACAACTTTAGGGAACTATGGAAAAATAAATGCTAGAGGAATGTGAATGAATCATGGGAGCCAAAGGAAGAGTGCTCACCCCACCTAGGTGGATGTAGGTGTGGAGGTCAGTGATGGGAACACCCACACTAAGTCATATGAGTAAACAGGATTTGACCAAAGCAAATGGGGGCTGGATTGAGAAAGAAACATGGGTGGGAGGGAGAGGGTATCCCAGGCAGGAGGGATGACAGCAAACTAGCAGAGGCAGGAAAGAGCGTGGTGTGGGGTGGTGAGCATCGGACAGACAGAAGTTGCAGGAACGTAAAGCACTAAGTAGGATACAGTGTTTCCTGTGGCTGCTGTGACCCACTGCCACAAACACAGTGGCTTAAAACAACATAACTTTGTTCTCTTTGCAGCTTTGGAGGTCAGAAATCCAAATTCAGTTTCACAGGGCTAATGTCTAGGTGTCGGCAGGACTGATCCCTTCTGGAAGCTCTAGGAGAGAACCTGCTTCTTTGTCCTTTTCATGCTCTGCTGTCGGTCTGCATTCCTTGGCTTTTGGCTCCTTCTTTGTCCGTCTTCAAAGTGAATGACTCCATTCTCTGCTTCTGTCATCATATCGCCCTTTCCTGTGATCCTGCCTGCCCTCCCTTTCCCTTACTTCCTCGTTGACCTTCGTAGATAAGATCCACCCAGGTAATTTTAGGATAATCTCCCCATCTCAAGATTTAATTTAATCACAGCTGCAAAGTCCCTTTTTATAAGATAATATTGACAGGTTCCAGGGATTAGGATGTGAACGTATTTGGGAGGCTATGATTCAGTCTGTCACATAGGGAAAAGCAGGAAATGAGTTTTAGGAAGCAAAAGGGAATCCAGAAAAAGAGGGTGTTGTAAGCGACGGTAGGAGCTTGACTATAATCCTGTAGTCAGTGGGGAGCCATTGAAGGGTCATAAGCAGGGGCGAGATAGCACAGTAGAAGCTGGACTGAGGGGGAACTCGCTGGAAACAGAGAGACCACCTGGGAAGCTCCTGGGAGAGTTGATAAAAAAAACACCGCTTATGGGACTTCCCTGGTGGCGCAGTGGTTGAGAGTCTGCCTGCCAGTGCAGGGGACACGGGTTCGAGCCTTGGTCTGGGAGGATCCCACATGCCGCGGAGCAACTAGGCCCGTGAGCCACAACTACTGAGCCTGCGCGTCTGGAGCCTGTGCTTCGCAACAAGAGAGGCCGCAACAGTGAGAGGCCCGCGCACCGCGATGAAGAGTGGCCCCCGCTCGCCGCAACTAGAGAAAGCCCTCGCACAGAAACGAAGACCCAACACACCCAAAAATAAATAAATAAATAAAAACACCGCTTATGCCTAAATATTGGACAAAGTGCTTCCCCATCCCCACAGAAACCTTTGGAGAAGGTAAACAAACCTTATATGTGAATGTTTATAAATCCTTATTAGGGAGTTCTTTCAATTACCTTAGTTGGAACAACAAACTGGTACTTGATGATATGATTAATGATCAAACTGGGACACTTTTTTTTTTTTTTTTTTTTTTTTTTTTGCGGTACGCGGGCCTCTCACCGTTGTGGCTTCTCCCGTTGTGGAGCACAGGCTCCGGACGCGCAGGCGCAGCGGCCATGGCTCACGGGCCCACCCGCTCCGCGTCATGTGGGATCTTCCCGGACCAGGGCACGAACCCGTGTCTCCTGCATCGGCAGGCGGATTCTCAACCACTGCGCCACCAGGGAAGCCCTAACTGGGACACTTTTGAGACGGTCCTATTGATAACTACACAGGGACAACATGCTAAAGCAGGACTGCCCCCGGCCAACTGGGCATATGGTTGCCCTATGTTTGGAGAAGGCACACTGGCCTGAAATGGCTGGAATCAGTGCTGGTTTGGGGTGTTAGAGAGGCCGCCTGACTGATTCAGTCAAAAAAAAGGCAAAGGCGACTTCTCCCTGCGAAAGCGAGTCTGTGCGTCTGCGAGTCCGTGCGCCCCGCCCTTTCCCACGCAGTCATGACCTCCGGCAACGCGCACATCGGAAAGCCCGCCCCGGAATTCCAGGCCACCGCCGTGGCGGATGGAGCCTTCAAGGAGGTGAAGCTTTCAGACTACAAAGGAAAATACTTGGTCCTCTTTTTCTACCCGCTGGACTTTACCTTTGTGGGCCCCACGGAGATCATCGCTTTCAGTGAGCGTGCCGAGGAGTTTCACAAGCTGGACTGCGATGTGCTGGGCGTCTCTGTCGACTCTCAGTTCACCCACCTGGCTTGGATCAACACCCCCCGGAAGGAGGGAGGCTTGGGCCCCTTGAACATCCCTCTGCTGGCTGATGTAACCAGAAGCTTGTCCCGTGATTATGGCGTGCTGAAGGAAGATGAGGGCATCGCCTACAGGGGCCTCTTTATCATCGATGGCAAGGGTGTCCTTCGCCAGATCACCATCAATGATTTGCCTGTGGGGCGCTCCGTGGATGAGGCTCTGCGGCTGGTCCAGGCCTTCCAGTACACAGATGAGCACGGGGAAGTCTGTCCCGCTGGCTGGATGCCAGGCAGTGAGTGACACAATCAAGCCCAGCGTGGATGACAGCAAGAAATATTTCTCCAAACACAACTAGGCTCGCAGAGGAGTGGCAAGCTTGGGCTCTTGGCCCCCATCTGTAGTCCTACCTGGGTGCCCCATACTGACCCAGGAAAGGCCCCTTCAGACTCTACAGTCCATGACCCCAGAGGGCTAGGCCAAGGCCTTCTCAAGCTACCAGCTGAGAGCTGGTGAATGGTGACCCCCTCCTTGGAGCCCACATAGCTGAGAACAGGCCTAGAGGTGACTAATAAAGTATTAGGGACAGATGTTAAAAAAAAAAAAAAAAAAAAGGCAAAGGCAATTAATAGAACTGCAGTAATTTTTCCTGGGATTATGACCTCACAATACAAGTGTTGCATGGTGTTATAAACAAGCGTTTGAAAGATTACTTTTAAATGCATATATTAAGTGATCACATAGTAAGGATTACAATACACAGTTGAAAAAAACCCAGCTGTTTGATGGGTTCTTGTGACTTTAGGAACTGTTTCCAGAGACAGAATCACATTTGGATTCTAAAAATGCTGTGTCTCAAACAACACAGAATTGACCATGATTTGCTGTAGAAAACCATCTTAATTCTACACTCCAGTGAGGAAAGAAACCCTGGTGTCAAAATTGCATGTAAGGAGTTTGAATAAAACTCTTTCAGGAAACATGAGTGAGGATGTTAATTTCTAATTAATATCTCTATAGCTTAAGTGCTATTTTAAATATACACGGGTAGCTAAATTAATAATTTAAATATAGACATTTGACTGTCGATTAAATTTGCCCCTCTCAAAAATGGTTGAGTCTGAGAGAAGATTATCACCCAGTTGAAAATCCAGGGGGCTCTATTTTAAATGCTCGTGCCTTCCGGTCTGACATATGCAGTATTTTGAGAGTAAACACTGTAGGATTTTTTAGGTAAGATGTAGGGTGAGAGAGAAGGATAGTCATCTGGATGGGTGGTGGTATCACCAACTGAACTAATCAATGGCAGAGACATTTCTTTACAGAGATAGGGTGGGCAAAAGGATACTAGAAGTTCATCGTTGGCAGTTTTGAATCTGAGATGCCTGTTAGGGCATGCAGAAGATTCTTGGATATGGAATTGGTTAAGGATACAGGAAAGTTTATTTGCATTGCATTGGAACCACAGAGGCAAGACAGCCACAGAAAACTACAATAAAAAAGAAGAAGCATAGAGATCAAGCATGATGATACCAGAGAGCCTAGATGACCATAAGGTTTTATGTTTGGGGAAGTTAATAAAATAGACCCAGAATGTGTGGCAGAGTACAATCAAGTGGCCTGGGGGTTTCTAATAGCACCAGTCTAAAGGGACTCCTATAGACATGAGCTAATACTCCACTGTAGTCAAACCTGGTAAAGCCAGCACGAGGCATCTGGTAGCCTGGGGCATGGTGAGACCAAAAGGGGTCAGGGTGAAACCAAAAGCGGTCAGGGGCCATATCTGTAGGGTTGAGGCCAGATCAGGGACATATGACTTTTGGTTTCTTGGCTCTCAAAATTGAGGTGTGAAGGAAGAAATGGGGGGTACACACACACACACACACGCACACACACACACACAAACAAGAGAGAGAGAGAAAGGGAGAAGAGAGAGCAAGTGTAATTATTGTCACAGACAGAACATTTGTCCCCCCCAAAATTCATATGCTGAAGCCCTAACCCCTAATGTGCTGGCATTAGGAGATTAGGAGGTGGGGCATTTGGAAGGTAATGAGGTTTAGATGAAGTCATGAGGGTGGAGCCCCAATGATGGGATTAGTGCCCTTATAAGAAGACTCACCAGAGCCTCCTCTCTCCTCCATGTGATGATATAGCGAGAAGGCAAAGGTGGCCATTTGCAAGCCAGAAAGAAAGCACTTATCAAGAAATGAATCTGCCAGCACCTTGATCTCAGACTTCCCAACCTCCAGAACCCTGAGAAATGAGTGCTGTTGTTGTTTTTTTATGGCAGCCAGGGCAGACTAAGACAGTTATACCTCAGGAATTGTTTGACTAGAGGGATTGTCATTCTGCCTTTTCAGTGTGTTGGGGCATCCCGGTTGATAAGGAATCGGGACAGGAGCTTGGGGTTACCAGGAGCAATTATGGGTCTACATCCCATACTCACACTTCACCATCTGTAAGACTCATTGTGATCAGAGGTGAGCATCACGATCCCCCCCCAACCCCTTCTTGCTACCCAGAGTTAGGGAAGAGCCTGCTTCTTGCCCTTGCTGGCTGGTCAGAACCGTACGAGTTCCAAGAACTTGTTATGGAGTGACTCTCCCTGAGCACTGCCCTGAGGTCACTGGCCCTCCAAACAGGCACAAGCATCCTCTCTTTCCACAAACATCTGTTCTGTTGGGCCTCCAAGTGGGAGGGTGGGTGCTTGGTGGCTGCCTGGCTCAGAAAGTACCCATTATGAGCAGTGGATCATCTTGCATTCCATTAAGCATGTGATTACAGCCAGATGCTGTGGTGATGGGCATACAACAACTCCCCATAATAACCGTAATTATGATCCTGGTGTTTCTTTAGCTCAACATACTCTGAACTTCTTAAGTCAGAGGAAATTTGAAAGAATTGCTTATTAGAGGCTGCAATCAAATGGAGAAGGAGAACTTTCTTTATAAAGGGGGAAAAATTCCTCCCTGACATTTTGGCTTATGCACAGCTTTGCGCTGACAGTGGCATGGCTCTGCAGTCCAGAACGAGCGTGGCTCAGGCTCCACATGCCTACTCTTATTTCTCTGCTTCCCTGTGCTTTGCTCTGCCTGGTTCCTTCTCAGCTGCTTCTCCTGGCTGGAAAGGAAAACAAGCACCTGCCTGCCCATCAGCTCACATGCCCCCCCACTGTGGGAGTTTACCAAGTGGGGCACCTCCTCTGCCCACTCGGGTGAAGATCTTGGAATACCCAGGGAGAGGGGGTCGTTCGACGCTGAAATTGGCTGTGTGCTGTGATGACTGACAGCCACCTGGTCCTGCCATTCTTGTGAATCCATCTATTTGTGGAACACGGAGCTGTTTAGGGGATATCTGTGCCCATGCGAAGTCTTTACTGGAATTGTTAAAGGAGCTGGAAACCCAGTCTGTGAAGAAATATGTTGCCTTCATTTTCTAGGGTTGCCAGAACACAATACCGCACACTGGGTGGCTTCGGTAAGGCATTTATTGTCTCGCAGTTCTGAAGGCTAGAAGCCGGATCGAGGTTTCTGCAGGAGTGGTTCCTTCCAAGGGCTGTGAGGGAGGGATCGGCTCCAGGCCACCTTCCTTGACTTGTAGATGAATGTCTTCTCCCTGGATTATCTTCACATTGTTTTCCCTCTATGTGCTTCTTTTTCTTCACATTTTTTTTTTTTTTTAAGTACACCAGTCAGATTGGATTAGGGGCTCACCCTTCTCCAATATTTTAACACCAATCATTTTAACTAATTACATCTGCAACAATACCATCTCCAAGTAAGATCACATTCTGAGCTACTGGAGGTCACGTTGTGAGAACATCAACATATGAATTTGGAGGAGGACATAAATTCAACCTATAACATGCATTGTGAGCCTACCATGTGCCCGGCACTGTGCTGAATTCAGGGGATACACTTGAACAAAAGGCAGTTTCTACCCTCCCATAGCTTGACAGGAATACAGGGGAAAATTACACAATAAAGTGATCAATAGATAAAGTGATCAATGGTGCAATAGGGCCCTAGGAGGGGCCATGGGAAATCACAGGAGGAGCTCCAACCTAGCTTAGGAGCCTGGGAAAGGCAGCCCCTGAGGAGGTGAGGCTGAGGCTGAGGTCTGGAGGATGATAGAAGCTCACCAGGGAAAGGTGGGGCAGAGCAGAAAGATATGCCAGGTGGATGTGACTAAAAGAGCCGAGGTCCAGAGGGGAGAAGGATTGTGGCCTACAGAGAGAACTAAAAGAAATTCCGCAGGGTTGAAGTATAGCGTGTGAGGATGTTTCCTGGGGGTTAACGAGACAAGGAAAAGGAGGACCAAGACAGTGCTGGAAGGAAAATGATGCGGGGCCTTGTAAGCCCCTTGAAGATACTTGCATATAGACCTGAGGGAACTTGGGAGCCAGTGAAGAATGCCATTTAGGAAATGACACAATCAGACTTCATTCAGATTTAGAAACACCCCACTGGCTGCTGTCTGGCGAGGAGGGGAACAGGAAAGAAGACCACTTAGAGGGACATTTCTGCGGTCCAGGAGAGAGGTGACTGTAGCTTGAACGAGGACAGTGGCAGGAGATGGAGGTTTTGATGCCCACTCGTCCTTCACATCCCAGCCCAGGCTCCTGGGATCTTACAGGGCCTCCACCCTCTCCCACCTGCCACTTCACTTGTTTGTGTGAAGGCTTGATACCAATCTCTCTTCTAGCATTTTATTTTTCAAATACTCACATGGTATTTACCATGTGCCAGGCACTGAGTGCATTAGAAATTATAATTCATGGAGGTGTCAAGAGGTAACCACGAAGCAGATGCTGTTATTATCCCCATTTTACATAGGGAGACAAAAAGACCTTGTCAAAGGTCACAGAGCTAATGGTGGCAGCGGTAGCCCGTGACCTCTGGCTTCAGAGTCTACACTCTTAACCATGACCCTCCCCTCTATCCTACAAGCAGGCACCACTTCATCATCACACCCAGCAGAGCGCCAGGCATGCAACAGGCCCTTAATAAATGCTTGTTGAATGAATGTTGGCGATGATCAGATGTGTATGGTAGGTGGCAGAGGTTGGGGGCAGGTGTCAAAGGTGACGATTTTCAGCTTGGGTGGGAGGTGAGGCTATTCACTGAGCTGAGGATCATGAAGGCGGAAGCTGTTACAGGGGCTGTGGAGGCAAAGCGACTGGGACATCCAGATGGGACACGGCGCTTCTTACACCCCGGGCATCTGGAGCCCTGGGGCCCTCTCAGTAGTTTCGTATCACTGCTGCCTTGGTGAGAATAACATCAATCTGAAACTTTTTCGGCCTTACCCCATAACAGCTGAATAACAGCTATTAGCTTTGGACTCTAGGCATTTTTATGAGATCTTAGTTCCAGGGCTTGAGGTTTGGCAAAAAGAACATATTATTCACACACAAAACAACTACATTAAAATAGCATTAAGAGTCTGGTTTACACTGACAAAACCTAGGAAATTCAGAATTATGGGGAAAAGCCTGTCCTGAGTTCACCCTCACCACTAGGCTGGTGTGGTTCCTTCTGCATTGAGGGTGGAGAGAAAGGTCCCCACTGGGAAGGAGCCACACTGGGGAAATAGGAGGCAGCCCAGGTGAGGGGGGAGGAAGAGGGGGAGGAGGGGGAGGAAGGGCCATTACAGCAAGGCCCATGGCCCCAGGGCCAGGCCCACTCCCTGGAGCCTGTATGGTGGTGATGCAGGCAAGAAGCACTGGCCCTGGAGGTCACAGCCCAATCCCGGGGCCAGGAAAACATGTCAGCACCAGCCTCTGGCTCCTCTGGGCTGGAGGCCTCCTTCAATGAGACATTCACATCTTTGCCCCATGGGGAAGAAGCCTTAGATTTCCATCCCTCTACTGAACTTGGACACAGGAGAACTCACAGACGGATACATTGCTTCCCCACCTAATTCTCATCTTTTGAAGGAATTGAGGAGAAAGAAGCTCAATAATGGGTGAACAGAAAGTGTTGGCTGTGTTTCCACACGGAAGCGTGGCTGGTTATAGCATTGGGAGACCTCTCTGTTAAGTAAGTTTGAGAATTTAAATAATCTTGATTTGGGGTTGCATTGAGAGTTGGGGAGAGAAGTGAGGAAAAGAAATTCCCTCCTCTTGGCCAAAAAAGACCTTTCTCTATTTGAGAGGAGGTGGAACCATTTGTCACTCACTTACTTGCTTGCTTTATTTATTTATTTATCTATCTATCTCTCTATCCGTCCAGGTTTATTGAGGTATAATTGACAAACAAAATTGTAAGATATTTAAAGTGTACAACATGATGATTTCCCATATATATTCACTGTGGAAAGATTTCCCCTGTGGAGTTAATTACCACGTTCACCACCTCACATAGTTACCTTTTTTGTGTGCGTGAGAACATTTTAGTTCTACTCTCTTGGCAAATTTCAATCATATGATATAGTGTTATCAATTACAGTCACTATGTTATACATTAGGTCCTCAGACCTTATTCATCTTATAACTGACAGTTTGTATAATTGGTTCTTCGGATGTACTTTGGGAAGAAATTTCTGTAATTCTAGAATTCACCAGGACATTTTGGATAAGAACTTCCCCCAAGCTTTTGAAAATAAAGTGTAATCCAAGAGCTCGAAAATGACTCAGGTTGGTTTTAAATATGGTGAGAGTTACCCCATCTAACCAATTTTAAAATGACAAAATACAGTCCTTGGAGAAGCTGCCATGGTCTAGCCTAAAGTGACAGGGGTAGCAGAGATAGTGAGACACCCCTCCATGTACAAGAACCCCAAAGGGATTTTGTAAAATAAAAATAAAATGTGATGTTAATTCTACCAAGGTATTGCCCTCTTCCAATAGCTTTTGAATTTCATTAAACTGTTCATCCTCCCAATTTCTCAGTGATTAATGAATCTCTTTTCTCTGCCCTACAATTACTATTCACCAGAATAATAACCCAATGGATGGGCTCATTTAACCCTTATAGTAATCCTATGAGGTAGCTACTCTCGTTATCCCCACTGATAACGTAACGATGTTGTTTATCATTGTGATCTGGAAGGATGTTAGGGTATTGACCAAGGTCACACATATGTGGTGGAGCTGGAATTGGAACCCCACGTTCCAATTAAGCTGCCACTTAGCCATCCATCCCCCCGCCAGACCTGAGTTGCCTGTTAAAACCAGCTGGGAGACATCCAGAGCCATAGAGCTCGTGGCTCTTCCAGAAGTTCTCATCTTAGCTTGAGAAACCCTTTTCTCTATTAACCAAATGAGGGATAGAAAAAGCAATTGTGCTCATTTCTAAATCGTCAACGTGACTTTAAAAATCATGTCTTCTTGAAAGCACCTTGAAGGCCCATTTCATTTACTTCTCTTCTCAAATGGGAAAACGAAGAGGGTTTTATGCTACCAGCTCAAAAGCTGAGCTGGGGATAAAGTGCAGGAAGACTCAGGCTTTAGCAAATGACCTGGCATCAGGACTTCCCTGGCGTGCAGTGGGTAAGACGCCACGCTCCCAATTTATGGGGCCCGGGTTCGATCCCTGGTCGGGGAACTAGATTCCGCATGCATGCCACAACTAAGAGTTCACAAGCTGCAACCAAGAAGCCCGCATGCCGCAACTAAAAGGTCCCACGTGCTGCCGCTAAGATCTGGCACAGCCTAAATAAATAAATAAATATTTTTTTTAAAAAAAAAAAAAGGAAAGAAAAAAGAAAATGACCTGACATCACTTTTCCAATACGCTATAAAATGTTAATAATTCTGAGTAATCTGACTGAAAATGCATTAAAGTACAGGACAGCAGGAGGTTGAGAGAAAGTCATCTTTTGTGCCCCTCCTGACCTGTCATTTAGCAAAGCAGGGACAACTTTGGCTCTGTCATGGAGTGCGGCTATTAAGCTGTCACAGCCGTGATTCTGTGACACTCCGTCAGAGGACACTGGTGGTACCTCCCTCTTTTCTGTTTGGAAGAAAGAGACAGGAGGGGTTGTTCAAATACTGGATGCAGATGGGGTGTGCAGAGACAGTATAAACATGGACTAGAAAAAGTTCAGAGGGACACACAGGACATGGTAACATCAGTAGAACCAGGCCTGTCAAAGCCAGTGACAGCACGTGGAATATTTCCCGTGGAGCTCTAGACAATTCTGTTCCGGCTAACAGTCCAGAAGGGCCTGTTAACTGTGACTTAACTTAAGTTTGAATGAAAAGTATACAAGTAGTTGACATGTTTCTTGGTAACACCTTTTGATAAAGGATGCATTTGTCTCTAGTTTTGTACTAGAAGTCTTCAGTTGGGACTCTCTTGAGTTAAAACTCCTCTCTGGGGGTTGAATTTCGAGCCTTTCCCACCCTCCCCATCCCACGAGCCTGCTCCTAGCACACATACACACGCACGCATACACACATGTGCACAGCCCCACCAGTCCCGGGTGAGGGCTCCCTCGACTGGGATGTGAGCTGCGGGCCTGCGCTCAGTATATCCCCACCAGACGGAAGCTGTGAGGCCCCAGTGGAGCCAACGCAGGAGGTCTGAGCCAGTCTTGCTCCCTGCCTCCCAGGAAATATCTTTCTAATCATGCCCATGGGTTGTTTTCTACTTGAGCTGTGAGGACTCAGTGAGAAGAAAATGGTAGAAGAAAGAAATGCTTGGGTATCAGAAACAGGGATGCTGAGAAATGAAAATGAAGTATAGGGTTTCACTGACCCTTTCTCGTACCCCTTTGCTGCTTTTTTGTAGCTCAAAATCCCACAGGTGTGAACATGGTAAACTATGTATCCTTGTTTTATCACATCATTAAATAACACCTCACTCTGAGACACGTTGAGTTATGAAAACTGAAGGTGCAGAAAGTCAGGTCGAGGATGGGGGGGGACACATCTGCTCTATGAAGTCTCTGGGTTCATTCCCCAGCACTTGGCATCCCGGTGAAAGACGGAGCCGTCACCGCATGACCTGCTAGCTTCTCCTGGAAATGACGAAACCCACGCAAACATTTCGATTCCACGGAAACCACAGGAAGGCAGGCTGCTCCCTGAGCCTGGGAGAGAGAACTCAGCAGCAGGGTTGGTTCGGCCCTACAACCGCCTTCCTGTGTTGTCACTTCACACGCCCCGCCGAGGTTTGGTCTTTGGAAACCCTGAAGAGAAAGTGTGTGCGGTTCTTGTAAAAGCTGTTTGTTTTTCTGTTTCGTTTGTTCTTCTTTGACTAGGGTCGGTTGGCTTTGTTGCTGCCCAGAGGCAGGAGGGAGGACGAGGTGAGTGACCTCATTATTCGCTGGCTCTGCTGTAGTGCTGGATGGCTTCACAGGGTCTGTCCTGGGCTGGGAGGTCGGCAGAGACCTCCGAAATCCTGCAACCTGTGATCACAGGAGTAAGTGCCCTTCCTCACGTCCTGCTGTCAAGGACCATGGACACGTTGTCATTACTGGAAAGGTTGAGACCATTCTGATTGGCTACAGTCACATTGGGTGTTTTAAATGTTAGTCGGTAGACAAACAAGCCTTCGTTGTTTCTTTCAGGCAACAAACTACCTTTCTGAAGATGACGGCGGGCCCATTTAATAGAAGAGGTGGCTTCTGATATCAATTAATAGCATTAAAATTTTTTTGCAGGGCTTCCCTGGTGGCGCAGTGGTTGAGAATCCGCCTGCCGATGCAGGGGACGCGGGTTCGTGCCCCGGTCCGGGAAGATCCCACATGCCGCGGAGCGGCTGGGCCCGTGAGCCATGGCCGCTGAGCCTGTGCTCCGCAACGGGAGAGGCTACAACAGTGAGAGGCCCACGTACCGAAAAAAAAAAAATTTTTTTTGCAAAGGGGGGGAAAAAAATCACAATTTTTTATTTTCAAGTAACTGAAAATATGGTTACAAAGTACCCTTGCCTGTTCTCTCCCTGCTACCTCTACATCAAAGGATAAAGTTACTTTTCTAGAAAAGGACATCAGCAAGTGCAAATTCACACATAGGATGCCTGTGAACATGCCAGCACCCAAATGTGCTGAGGAGTGAGAACGGAGGGGGAGGGACAGGCTGATGAGAAGGGCTTCCTCAGGGCAGGAGCTGCAAATCGGCTTTAGAGGAGACAGGAGAGCACGGCCAGCAGAGAGAGCGATTTCCTAGGGGACAGGGGTGGGAGGGGGTGAATGGATGCAGAAAAGTCTCTGAGATGAGGGAATTGTACTTTTTCGTTTGTCCCAAAGCAAGTGATGCAAATCTGGCGGGAAATGCGGATCTATGACATGGTTGGGACAATCGTTTAGAAGCAGTTTTATTTTCCTAGTTTAGTTCGTCGTTGTCGTTCTGACTCTCAGAACGTGACTCTCCCTTTGCAGCCGGTGCAGGTGTGGTCACTGAGTCCACACGTATGGAGTCGGCCACCCCTCTGTGCCAGGCCCGTTTCTCGGGGCTGAGCGGGGGGCCTTGAAAAACACCGGCAGTGTCCCGGCTGCCGTTGAGCTCGCTCTCTTGCCTGGGACACGGGCAGATGGCAAGTGGATAAACAGAGATCAAGTCTCAGAGTGAGAAGAAAAATAAAACGCTCATGTGATGAGAGATGGAGAGGGAGTAGCGTTTGATAGGGTAGTTGGGAAAGACCTCTCGGAGGTTGGGACATTTGGTCAGGGAACTGAATACATATCAAGAAGCTGCAGCGAATCTTGCAGAGTGAAACATGCATTCCAGGCAGAGAGAAGAGAAAGTGCGACAGCCCTGCGGAAATGAGATTGGTGCTCTAGGAACAGAAAGAAGGCCAGGGCCGCTGAGAAGGAGAGGGATTGGGCAGGGCAGTGACAGGAGAGGGGGTGGGAGGTATGGGCCAGATCAGAGGGGCCTTGGAACTCAAGCAAGGAATTTGACTTTATTGTTATAGGTAATGGGAAGGCAAGGCAGTGATCTGATTTGGGTAGAGTAGGATTATAATTCAACATGTAAATACAGTGTATGAGTTAGACCCTAGCGGGCAATCCCAGAAGCTCTCAGAGCACTGGGGACGTGGGTGAATGGATCACTAACCAAGGGTCAGAGGTGTCCTTGGGGTCTATAAAGTGGACAGATCCACACAGGATTTTTTTGGACCTTATAAGAGACTCTAGTACCTTACACAGATACATTTTCACAAGTATACGTACTGTACCAGGAGCATCCAAATGACATATGTATACTCCATTTCCTAAGCATGTGTGTGGTCATGAATGATATCCAAATTTAAAAGACAATGAATTCTACAGACTGCATCTAGCATTCGCAGTGGCTCTTCTAAGATTCCATGTCTGGCGAGCATGCTGCAAACACAATCTGAAAAGGAGAGGGGGAAATCTCAGCTCTGGTTCCAAACCAGCCGCCATGCTCAGGAAGCCCCCAGGACCCTCGGGAAGAACCAATCTGTCTGTTATCATCACTGTGACAGATCAGAATCATGGGTATCTTGTCATCATTTCGTGGCCAAGATTTTTGTCTCCAGACTCTAGCTCACTCATTTCTGACAACATGTTGAAAGTGAAATACGCCTCCCCACCCCTCTTCTTTCCTTTTAAAATGTATGAATTTTGCAGTTTTGTTAAAATTTAAAGTTGCTTGAGATTTTCAGAATGAGATATCCCTTCACCCGTCAGCATGTAGATGGCAAGATTTAAGGGGGTGGAAAATATTAAATGTAGATCATCTTGGAACATACAGAATGAGATATAACATTTTTAGAGAAAGGAAGAGGATTTTAAAATTCAGGCAGCCCACCATACACCAATGAGGAGTGTGTCAGAATTATTCTTATTCATCAATTTTGACAGCTCCGGGGCCCCAGCAGAGAAGGCACCCCGTTCTCTGTTGTCTAATGGATGCTGGTTAAAAGGTCTCTGTGCAGAAAAGTGGTATCCATCTCCAATCTTGCCCGCCTTGTTCCATCAAGTCAGGGTTGATGAGAGAGGCCCAGGTAATTTGTTCTGCGGCTCTTGTCCTGATAGCTGATCTCAGGATGGCACTAGATGTGATGTTTACTATTTGGCCACCTGCCATGAGTCTTGTATTTTAAAGGACTTTAAATAGAAACACACACACACACAATTCAGAATGCTAAGCCAGAAGACTCTTATTTTCTGTTTTAAATATTTCAACTTACAATTAGGAAACAGATCCCTGGCGAATGGTTTATTTTCCAAGGTAGCAACAGGACAGGAAGTCACATTTCCTTCTACCGAATTCACCCAGAGCCACTTCTCTGTTTTATAGTCCCCCAATAGTCTAGGCTCGCTGACAGCTCCGCTAGGGCTCAGCCACGTGGTGTTAAAGCGGTTGTAGGGGATTCTGCCTTAACGTGGTCAGGGTAGAACACAACCTCCAAATACAGTATGGCCTTTACCCTATTTTTATTCATCTTTTTCCTTCAAATCACAGTGATTCCTAATCTATCAAATTATGCTAGCCCAAACCCTCATCTACACAAAACACAGCCAGAGATCAAGAAGTAAGCACGAAAGGCACCTTTTAGGCAAAAAGAGCTCTCTTCTGGTCCACACGAAAGATGGTGCAAGCTGAGTCCTCTCAGGCCTCGGTTGGGGTCTCAGATTCCAGTTTAACAACCTTAACAAGCTGGTTTGAAGGGTTTTTCAGCACCCAGAAGCCTGGGAGCAGCAAAGAAGGAAATAGAAGAGTTGCTCCTATGGGTCAGGAGCCACAGGCCACATACTGATGGCACTGAGAAGGTGCCCCAGGCCACAGGGCAGGGAAACAACACCAATATCCACCAAAAGCAGACACACCATTCAAAAGGATGGTCTCCCAAACCTCCACAGGCCCTGGAACCAGCTCTGCCAACAGCTGGAGACAGCGATCAATGCTTTGAAGCTATTCCTGATGTAAACGTTTTAAAAGTTCACACTGCTATATTTAAAATAGATAACGAACAAGGACTTAGCGTATAGCGCAGGGAACTCTGCTCAATACTCAATACCCTGTAATAACCTAAATGGGAAAAGACTTTGAGAAAAAATGGAATTAATTTTTAAAAGGTTTAATTTTATTTATCATGCTTTGAAGAAACAGAAAAGTGCAATATGTTTTAGCAAGACTGGCGAGATTACGATGCAACGTGGCAGTAACTGTTAAAATTGTATTGTGTGACGGGTATAAAGACACAAAACCCCTCCGGTGTGTAAGATCCCCAGCGGCTTCGCGGGGTCCAAATATTCCCGATGGTCAATTCTCTTCTCTTCAGCCTCTGCTGAAATCCAGCCCCAGCCAGCCCAGGAGATCACGTGCTGATCCCCGATTTTTAGGCTAAGGAAACATCTATCGTCTTGGAAAACAGCTTCAATTACACCTCAGTGCAAATTACAGACGACGTGGGCTGTGAGCATGTTTGAGACGATGTCCGTCCCAGTCCTGGGTCTATCCACAATACTCAGCAGACCCTGAGGGGGAGGTCAATTCTTTTACATTTTCTACCTAAGCTGGACACTGCCTGTACACACTGCTCTCAACCTCCTCCCCTTCAAGAGTAATTTGTTTGGTATTGGGATTTTTTTTTTTTTTTTTAATGTGCTGGACCATGCTGGTCAGACGAAGCCATTGTCACAGCTGTTTTGTTAAAGTATGCATTTCTTGTATGGTCTTTATCCCACTCCTCCTTATAAATGAATATGTTTTTATGGTTTCTCCTCATAAAAAGCAAACTGGAAACCAAAGAATACTATTTTTAAAACAAAGAATCTTTACAAGAAAAGACTCTCTTCTGAGGACTTTAAACAGAAACACACACACACACACACACACACCCCACCCCAACCTACCCACCCCACACACACCAAAGTTACGAAACAGGAAAAAATTCTCAGTACAACTTGGGGACACTGAAGTGTTCTTTTAAAGCTATTTACAGGGCTTCCCGGGTGGCGCAGTGGTTGAGAGTCCGCCTGCCGATGCAGGGGACGCGGGTTCGTGCCCCGGTCCGGGAAGATCCCACGTGCCGCGGAGCGGCTGGGCCCGTGAGCCATGGCCGCTGAGCCTGCGCGTCCGGAGCCTGTGCTCCGCAACGGGAGAGGCCACAACGGTGAGAGGCCCGCATACCGCAAAAAAAAAAAAGCTATTTACATTCAGGGCTGCTGTTCAAACCCTGGAGTCCGGGTCACAAAATCTAAGTATGTAGGAGACACTTCCACATGCAAGAGAAGGAGCCGAAGCCCTGGCCTGGCCACCCTGCTGGGTGGACTCATAGGAGGGTCGTGAGCACACCAGTAATTGTTCTAAGGCCGAAGACACAGCCTTCGGGAAAAACAAAAAGACGCCCAAGAGCTCTCCTCACTAGTGGCTGCCCACAAAGGAAACCAGTGGCCCAGGGTGGTAACCCCTAAGATATCAGAGTCAGTTAGAAAAAAACCATGGCACCAATTAATTTCCACACCGGAAAGTTGGATTTCCACGCCCGACTCTTTCCCTATCTGGTCACTTGTAAACTGTTTTTTTCCAGTTGGACCAAACAACCCAGGAAAATAAAAATTTAAAACAAGCAAAAAAAAAAAAAAAAAATCCTCAACAAACTAGCATTTCTTAATCAAGTAGTTGTTTTCTTTCCTACCTCCCCATGCCCAATGCGGACTTACAAATAGGCACGGCCTCACTCAGACCATCCCACCAGTCCTGCCAGAAGCTGAGAGTTTAGCTAAAATGATCATCATAGTCAACTGGAATTCTGAAACCAACTAATGCTCGGTTTGGTGCTGTTTATTGGAAATGGGTGAATTATTCCATGAGCTAAGTGTTGACCTCTTTAGTGTGCCTTCCCAGACAGCTGCGTCCTTCGGCAAACTGCAAAAGAACATAGGGGAGTACAAGAACCCAGGATGGCTGAGAAAGATTTTGCTGGCACAAAAGTCAAGGGGAAAAAAGTGTTTTCGAGCAATACTGTGTAAGTTTAGCAATCTAAGTACTTATTCTCTCTGCAGACAGTGAACATGACTAACAGCCAATTATGAGTGAAGTGAGTGTTGAATAAAAGTGTAAGATGAAAGACAATTTCAATAATGTTATGTTTCTGAAATTAAACTTCTGGTTAACGTGGTAGAAGAAGTAGGGATTTTTTTTTTTTTTTTTTTGTGGTACGCGGGCCTCTCACCGTTGTGGCCTCTCCCGTTGTGGAGCACAGGCTCCGGACGCGCAGGCTCAGCGGCCATGGCTCACGGGCCCAGCCGCTCCGCGGCACGTGGGATCCTCCCGAACCGGGGCACGAACCCATATCCCCTGCATCGGCAGGCGGACTCTCAACCACTGCGCCACCAGGGAAGCCCAGAAGTAGGGATTTTATTTTACTCTCTTCTCTGAAAACTCTGTCTTCAATGAAACAAAGAAATGACCATGCCCCAAACAAAACATACTGCCAGAACTCTAAAGCCTGGACTGAGGTCGGGGAGGAGTCTAAGGACCATGTCTTGAGAGCTCAGGCAAAATGCCGATTTCCTCAGTGTCAGATCTGAAGACAAAGCCAGCATCCTTTGCAGGGCTTCAGGTGAGGTTGTGCAGGCAGGGCCCTGCAAGAGGATGCTGGCCCAGAGGGCAGGCAGAGGCGGCTGGAATGAAGCCCTTGGTCTGTTCTACGAGCAGAGCGAGACCCTTTCCCCAGATCACCCAAAGGCAGCAGCTGCTCCCCAAGCACTAGCCAGCAGGCATTACCCACAGCCTTCCTGTAATTCACACATGACCCCAGGTAGGCTGGTGACAGCCCTGGGTCTTCAGTTAGACAAAGGACATCTGGGAGCTGGACATGCTGTGGATGAAGAGGAGAAAGTCCGAGCAGAACCCAGCCCATCCTCTAAAATGACACAGAGTCAGCCTGTGCTTGAGGTATCTCCCTATATCTGCTAATTCATTTCTTTGGAAACACATCTCCCGTTTATTTTTGACCTTCAAGGATGAGGGTGGCTCTCAGCAAAGTCCTTTAAATAAAAAATAACCCAGTTATCGTTGCTTCCCTCTCTCTAACTAAGCAAGCAAGGATGAAAGGAACATAGGGGAAAACAAGGGAAGGACACACATCACAAGAAGACTCTCTTAAGGAAACAAATGTCAGCCAGCAAGATTTCTTTTAAAAAAAGAAAGAAGGGAAGAAAGAAAGAAAGGAAGGAAAGAAAGAAAGAAAGAGAGAGAGAGAGAAAGAAAGGAAGGAAAGATGGAAGGAAGGAAGGAAGGAAGGAAGGAAGAAAGAAAGAAAAGAAAAAGATTTTATGTGTTAAAGCAGAAATATAGATCTATGGAACAAGATAGTATGGTACACTTTATTTCCTCAAATGTTTCACTTTACAGTAACCATGCTTTAGAAAAAGTACCATGCTCGAGATTATTTAAGGAAAGAAACCCTTTGCCATCCCAGAAACTGAAATAGCCCCAAATGTGAGAATTTGCATCAGCTCTCGCTGCTATGCAAATCAGACAGCGGCTTGTAGGGTGGCCTTGTTTATTTTGGTAAATGTGTGGGTAGGGGACGGAAAGTGGCTATTTAAAATGCATTTAAAACTTTTAGTTTCAAATTATTGAACTCTGCAAAAGGGAACTTAGATTTCCCAGGAACAAAATGAGACAAAGCTTACTCCAGAAATATGTCAGGCATAAATACACTTAAACAAAACTCTTTAAAGCCACATTGGTGGTTATTGAATAGAGAGTTGAGAATTTTCCTACCCAATGGGTAATTTAAGTTCACTTCACCTGTGGACTCAGAATTTGTGGGCTCCCACATTGAGACTGCTGGCTCTTTTACCACAATTGTGTAAGGTTGTGATTCGCCAACTTCTGAGTTTGGCCACTGTTTCTGAACTTTTGATTTGAGGCTCTAGCCAACCATGATTTCCAGGATATGGATCTTACCTGGTGTTTGCCTCCTACCTCTACGACTTTTCTTGCTCCATCTGCACTACTGACGCTAGGTCCCAAGTCCATGCAGAGGCATGGACTCCCATTGGCTGAATTATTAACTGCTGATGCAATGTACCCCTGGGCTCCTGAATTGCTTCCTCAGTTTATCATCACATAATTCAATCATATTAACTATCAAGGACAATTTGATATTAACATTAGTATGGAAAAATAATTGTGCAAGTATAGGCAGGAGATCAATTAAAAAGAATAACTCTAAGGGAAACTGGCTCTACCAAACACTAAAGTCTGCTATAAAGCCTTTATATCTAAAGCAGTTGGATACTGGCATATGACTAGGCAAACAGACCAGTGGGATAGAATAAAAAGTCCCTGAAGAGACCCACGTACATATGGAAATTTAGTGTGTGACAAAGGGCATCTTACATTGCTGGGGCAAAAATAGGGAAAACTGGGTAACTACCGGAAAAAGACAACGTCTATACCTATCTCACACCATACACAAGAATAAACTAAATGAATCAGGAATCTGAACATAGACATTTAAGCTATGTAAGTATGGGAAGAAAATATGGGTATATTCCTCTTTAACCTTGGTACAGGGAAAGTGTTTCTAACCATGACTCCCAATACAGGAAAAAAATAAAAGAATAGATTGACTTGTATGGCAAAAGTCAAAAGGCTGTTGACATGCTGGGAAAAATGTTTGTAACTTATACCAGAGACAAGGGGCTAATATCCTCAATATTTAAAGAATTCTGTAAGAAGGAGAAATGACCAAACTCAAGAGAAAAACAGAAAAAAAGACAGGAACAGAAAATTTATTTTAAAACGTATGTATGTCATTTAAACATTTGAAAAGATACTCAAATAACTCATAATTAAAGAAATGTAAGTTAGAACTATACCGTTTCTCACCTATCAGATAAACAAAAATTCAAAAAGCATGACAACACATCCTGTTGGCAGGGTTGGGGAAAACAGGCACTCTCACGCATTGCTGATGGGAATACAAACTGGCACAGCCCTTTGGGAGGGGAACTTGGCAATGACTAACAAAACAATTCATTCACTTACCTCTCAACTGAGAGATCCCACTTCTAGGAATCTATCCTGAAGATATATCTCCAAAAATACAAAAATATATATGTGCAGATTATTTATTGCAACATTGTTTGAAAACAACCATGTTTTTTTAACCATGTTTTTTAAAATAATCATGTTAAATAACCATTTTTAAATAACCATGATTAAAAGAGTAGCTGAATAAACTATAGTACATGCAGACAATGGAGTACTATGCAGCTGTAAAAAAGAATGCTAAAGATTTCTGTGAACTGGCATGGTGTATTTACTAGGACATATTAAGTGAAAAAAGCAAAGTATAAAAGCATATCAGTAGGATGCTATCCTTAGTGAAAGAAAAAAGGAAATAGAGATTATACATGTATCTGCTTAATGGTGCAAAAGGAAAGAGAGAAAGGATAAACTAGAAACTAATGAGATTGGTTACATACAAGGAGCAGGTGGGAATGGGTTGTAAAGGATGGGGAAAATGAGAAGAGGATTTTCTTCCTCTTTTGTCAATCCCCTGCCCCCAGTCAATCCCCTGGGGGCAAGGGATTGACTCTTCTGAGCAACCCTTTTTAAATAGTTCTGACTTTTGGCAACGATAGTAGTGATTCACTTACTCAAGGCATATAGATAGACAAAATCCACAAGGATGGGAAAGGGAAACCAAATGAAATATGCATGAATCCAATCAGGAGGTACAAATCATGCAGTTAATTCAAACAGGGAAATTTAATGTAAACTATAACATGGGAGTAACTGTAAAGGTGTAAGCAGTACTCTAAAAAATGAACATACTTGGAAGGGGCTCCTCCCTGAGGATGAGATTCAGACCTCGTTGGATTCAGTGAATGCTAAAAATTAGTGGATTTCCTGGGCCAGAGCAGCTCCACAGTCACCAGATAAACAGGAAATAACCCTCTGTGGTACAGGCAAGCCAAAGCTTTCAGGAAGGAAATGCAGCTGGCCAGCAAACCAAAAGCACTCCTCTGGGGGTCCAAGTGGCCAAGACTAGCAGACTGGCACACAGGAGGAGTTGGGCCACTGGAAGCCCATTCATCAGCGGAGCAGCATGAGGCCCAGAGTGTGTGATGTCCATGCTGGGAGGGCCACGGTGGTCACGGGACCAGGGTCAAGGCAGTGAGCTCACCAGGGGACACTGTGGTCTGGACAAGCAGCACTGGATTTTTCCACACACTGCTGGTAGCCATGTGATAGGAGTGAGACGATAACAAAACAGCAGCACACTGGAACCAAGAAGAGAAATCCCTTTCTCTACAATGTCCCTGCAGTACCCTTCACTGGCAAATTGTAACATTGTGCTTATTGCAAAAAAAGAAATACTTAAAGGATCCAACTCCATTATTGCAGAGTAAGTAGTGAAGGGTGAATTTGGAGATGAAGGGCAATAAATTGGTAACTGGTAGAGAAGGCAAACAAAGAAATAAACCTAACTGTAAAATAACAAATGAATAACACAACCATACAGAAAGCAAAGGAGAAAAAGGAACAAACCTCAGTTACTTTGAAAAACTGTATTTTTCCTATGTGCACTAAAACTAAAGACAAAATGAACCATGCACAAGTGTACATACAGGGGTGTGGGAAATGACTTTCTGTGACTTCTAGTATTAAGTAAATAAATTAAAATATTGTGGCTAATGAGAGCCTGTTTCATCATTGTCAGAGAAAGGGGTTACAGATAAAGAGCATTCAGGACAAACCTTGTGGTATTCGAATGGAATCGGAGGTATCACTATGAAATCATGGTTTTTATTATATATAAAGAAAGATAGATACACAAATAGATATAAACATGTGTACATGCACATATGTTTCTAGCTCTCTCCTCTGAGAGAAACTAGAAGCAATGATACTCCAGCAGCAGTAAGTACACCTAATGCCCAGATCTTGGTTTCTGAACACCATGTTCCAACAGAATGAACCAGGGCTCCTTGGAGAAATGGCTCATGTCATGGCTAGGCAGTGAAAGTACAAGATGGGCCCAGGAAAACCTGTGATGCCAGAAAGTAAGTGCTTAAAACAAAACGATGGGAACATATCAAAAGGATCCAGGAGCCAACTCCAAGGGGGTTTTTTGGCCAAATTTGAACAAACAAAATAAATAATGATAGTAATAGACTGTAAACCACAGAACATACTAAGAATCCATCAGTCCATTCTAATATAAATAAATAATTGAATAAACAGGGAAGAAGAAAAAGCTCCTCCTTACAATAAAATTCCAATTAATAGATGTAGACGTAATGATGGAAAAAGAACGTCACCATTTTCAAACACTATAATAATCACTGTTTTAGACAAGAGTGATCAATAAATGATAACATTAGTGGCAAAAGTATTATGAGAAACAGGATATTTACATAGTCTCCAAGTAGCTCCCCGGCAAAATACTTATTAATGGCAAAGGAAAAATAGTTTATAGTAGGGAAATCTAGCAGATACCTCAACCAAATGATCAAAGGTAGTATCACAAGCGACGTGACAAATCAACATCACATGTCACTTGGTACGATGCACCAAGAAAGACACAACGTAACTTCTATAGTAGGTAACCCACAATGCAAATTTACTCATGAAGAAACAGCAGACAAACACAAATCAAGGAACATTCTGCAGAAATAACTGGTGAGTACTTTTTTAAAGGGTTAAGGGTGTGAAAGGCAAAGAAAGACTGAAGAGCTGTTCTAGACTGAAGGGACTGGAGTGAAGCAAGCAAAGCCCCTAGGGTGCAAAATCTGCAGAAGCACTCACTGCCACGGTCACGCGAGCGTAGGGCTGGCCCTGAAGGAAATCAAGGAGACGGGACAACTAAATGCAATATGTCATCCTGGTTTAGGTCCTGGACAGTAGTGGGAAAACTGGTGAAATGTGAATAAGTTCTGTAGATAATATAATAGAATGGTATTAATGTTAATTTCCTGAATTTGATCATTGTACTCTATTATGTAAGATTAACTTTTTTTTTTTTAAGATTAACTTTTGAGCAATCTGGATATACAGGGATTTTTGTACCGCTTGTACAACTTTTTTAAGTTTAAAATTAACTTAAAAGGAAAAGTTTAAAATTTTTTAATTAAAAAAATATTAAAGGGCTTCCCTGGTGGCGTAGTGGTTGCGAGTCCGCCTGCCCATGCGGGGGACAAGGGTTCGTGCCCCCGTCCGGGAAGATCCCATATGCCGCGGAGCGGCTGGGCCCGTGAGCCATGGCCGCTGAGCCTGTGCTCCGCAACGGGAGAGGCCACAACAGTGAGAGGCCCGCGTACCACAAAAAATAAAATAAAATATTAAAGACAAACAAGTAAGGGTACCGGTTTCTGGTCAAGAACTTAGCATAATGTCACATACAGAGGCATTTATTAAGTAAAGAAACTATAATGCATGGTGAAAGGGTAGGCTTTGGAACCATCCAGATGTATGCTCAAGTCTGGCCTTGTTAGTTACTAATTGTGTGATACCCAGCTAGTTACCTAGTCTTCCTAAGCCTCATGTCCTCATTACACATTTATATAAATGGGTCATCATAATAATACCTACTTCGTATGATTATGATTATCTATGGTCTAATCTACATTATGATTATCTATATTAAATAAACAATATTTGTAAGGAACTGTTCAAACTCAATCAATAGGAGTCCCAGTGGTTGAGACTGTGGTTGTTAGGTTTAGCCATATTAATGACTAGGTTATGCCTTGTGAAGAATTATACACAGTATGCTTAAGGGCCCCTTTAAGACCAGGTAGATACATTTTTAAACTGAAAAATGGTTAAATAAAAGGTGATTCTTTTTTATCAAAACATGATTCATAGACTTCTTTGGCAGCAGATAGATTTTGGTTTACTTTTAATTCTGTAAAACCAGATCTATGACATAAAGCAGTTATTTGTGCATTGCATTAAGCAGTTGGGGAAAGGCCTACCACAGGGTGACTTGGGCATGGGGAGAATCTGGCTCACTAATAAGTCTTAATGTTGACTCTTTCAAAGGGGTGAAGAGAAGCCAAACTCCCTAGTTGTCTTTTCTAAGCAGATTCTGAACGACTTAAATGTGATGACATAGATCAAATATTTGAGGTTAAGGATTGCTTGTAGGTTCATGCTTTCTCCTTTAATCCATTTTTTGAGATAACTCCAGCATAAATAATGGGCAGGCACAGAAGAAGGCTGAAAATGGCTAAACAGATTCTATTTGGTGCTATTTCAGTGCTAAGTCAAACACTAAAATGTCTGGTGTTTCTAGTGATACATTTATTTTATGAAAAAGATATGAGACCAAGAGACTTCTGTGGCAACTATTCCCTATATAAACAAAGGAAACCATCACAAACAAAATATGTCAATCTGCTGTCTTCCAAATATTTCCAATAATCCTTTAAGTTTAGGAACAAAGGCTACATTCCTGAATAAATTTTCTTATCTTTAAAATCGACTCCAAAGTTTTGGAAACCCTAGCTTTTGAATATTAACCCAAAATAGTTTCTATCCAGTCATTTGGAAATGCAACTCAAATTCATGCTAACCTTAATGGAGGCAGAGATATTGTCTGTGATCTTTCACTGACCCCTTTGTGATTCCTGAGAACTCCAACCATATTGGATATTCCAAAGCATCTTCACCTTTGAATCCTCATCCAGCACTGCTCCCCTTCATAAGGTAGTGACCTCTACCTTATGTGGCTAAGATCTGGTCTGTTTAGAACAAGTGTCATCTAAATTGTTGCACTGATAGCTCCACGCTCATCCAGCCCCTGCCTATCCTCCAGCCTCTGGACAAGTGGTAACTCCCTCCTTCTTCATGATTCACCCCTTCACTTGGATTCTCAATCTCATACCCTGAAGCTCCTCCCAGTGTATCATCTATTTTTCTGATGTTCTTTCAAAAATACATAGGCTTCCCTTATACTTTCCTGGAATATCCTCTATTCTGATAGCTCTACACTTATGTTTCCCTGCCCAAATCATTGATTTATCCTTTAAACCTGGTATCTGTCCTCACTTCTCTACTGAGACAAAACCAAGGACTTTTTACTAACTTCTGTTTTCTCTGCCTCTGCCATGTCTAACTTTGGTGAACACGCAGGGTCAATCCTAACTCTGAACCTTTGCCCCTCTTGAGGCCCCACGTGAAATCTTCCCTCCTCTTCATTTGTGTCATTCTCACCCATCCTTAAAGGTCCAGCTTGAACCCCTTTTCATCTGTGAAGTCTCATCAGAATCCCCCTTCTCTGAACTCTTGTAATAGGGCCAGTAGGATACACTGCATCTCAGAGATGCACCCAAATTATGCTTCGGGAAACTACACGGTTCCCAATTTATGCATTCTTGCCCAGCAGCTCTTTCTTGGCCAAGGAGTGAGCATGTATCCCTAATCATGCCAACGGGATTCTCTCTCCCAGGAACATGAATCCTGAATGGAGTGACCGAAGGAGAAAGTGGATAGAACGAAACCATCCCGGCTGCAGGGTCCTGCTGAGGCTGTGTCCTAGCCCCACCCCCTAGATCCTGGGAGGTGTAGGATCTGAACTTCCTGGTTGTAGTTCTTCCACATTTCCTTCATTTCTGTGAGCCATGCTTTTTTTTCTCTTAAGTTGACAAGAGTAAATGTTTCTCCCTACATCCAAATATACTTAACTAGGATTTTCCCATTGCCTTTTATTACTGTTTAATTTGAGGGAAGAGGAGCTAATGAAGTCTTGTGTGCCAATGAGACAGGAAGTTTCTTGAGGGCAGAAATTCTGCCTTACAGATTTATATATCTTACATAAGTTTTTAACAATTCAACTGCATGAATAATCATATATGAAAATCTCAATCTATAAATAAAGCGACAAGAATAACTATCTGAGATCATCTTTATGATTCTATGTTCAGTTTAGGATCATTCGTTAATTCCATAAACACATCCCAAGTGTCAGCTATTGACCATGCACCAAGTTAGACACTGGAGTCGTGTGCAAGATGAAAAAGACAAAAGACATAGCCCCTGTATCTGGAGTTCTTCTTTCCAGTTTAACTTGTGTCTTATAGAATGATAGTACCTAGTATCAACTGGGCACTTATAATTCTGAACAACTTTCAAATATAAATGTGAAAGTTTCTGATGGATCATGTGACCAAGATCAAAACCAGAGCAACAAGGAGAAGACAGGTCCCGTGACTTACAGTGATGTCCCTTCCTTCTCTCTACCACAATGAGAAACATTTCCTTCAGACACAATTAAATAAATCGTGGTATTATGTTTTATTTAATTCCCACGTTACATCCAACTCATGGGTTATTCTTTTGTTACACAAGATAAAGGCAGTTTTTGAGTTCTTGCTAGAGGAAAACAACATAAGTATTAGCTGGTTCTGGGATATTTGATTAACTAATATTTATGTAGTGCATGCTAAGTGCAATGCATTGGTCTATCCTGTGATTACACCACTCAAGACATAGTGACAGTCCCTGCCCTAAGTGAGTTTATGGTCTTGTGGGAGAGCAGGGGAGTGCCATATATGTGGTAAGTGCTAGAATGAAGAGATACAGCCCATACTCAAGTTCCCCAAATTTTTATGTTCACAAAGAGTCTGCATTGAACTTCTCAGTCTCCCCCAATCATTTGTATGTTGACTGAAACTTATCAGCCTTGTTTTTTCCCCTCATTCCAGAACCAATGTCCCTTCATCTTCACGGTATCACCTCTCTCTACATTTTCCCTTTTCTTTAAATTCTCCCTTCCTGGGGCTTCCCTGGTGGCGCAGTGGTTGAGAGTCCGCCTGCCGATGCAGGGGACGCGGGTTCGTGCCCCGGTCCGGGAAGATCCCACGTGCCGCAGAGCGGCTGGGCCCGTGAGCCATGGCCGCTGAGCCTGCGCGTCCGGAGCCTGTGCTCCGCAACTGGAGAGGCCACAACGGTGAGAGGCCCGCGTACCGCAAAAGGGGAAAAAAAAAAATAGCAACTTCATAAATTCTCCCTTCCTAAATCTGAATTTTCAAGGTGATCCCCAAAACCTTACTGATCCACAGGACATTCACAAAGACCCTGATGGACCCTCAGTGGTCCTCAGAGCTCTATAAAAAATTCCTGTTTTCTGAGAAGCAGGAAGTTGTCTTTGTTATATTGTCAATGGTCCAGGGCAAGACCAGAGACCAAGAGCCAAAGGGTACACCATGAAATTACTTTTTTAGGATTGCATTGTTGGCTAGCCACACGCTTGAATGTACCGTTCTGCTGTTTTGCTTTTAGGGTCCACAGAAGTATATAAAAATTTTCAACTTTCTTCAAAACATGTGCCATGAAATTGACTTAATAAAATGAATAACAACAGTAGCTGCAAGTTACAAAGCAAAACTAGGCTAGGACATATCTGTTGAAAGGGCAGTTGAGGACTTCCCTGGTGGCTCAGTGATTAAGAATCCGCCTGCCAATGCAGGGGACATGGGTTCGAGCCCTGGTCCGCGAAGATTCCACATGCTGCAAAGCAACTAAGCCCATGCGCCACAACTACTGAACCTGCACTCTAGAGCCCACAACTACTGAGCCCGAGCGCCACAACTACTGAAGCTCACGTGCCTAGGGCCCGTGCTCCACAACAAGAGAAGCCCGCACACTGCAACAAAGAGTACCCCCCACTCGCCACAACTAGAGAAAAGCCCACGTGCAGCAACAAAGACCCAATGCAGCCAAAAATAAATAAATAAATTTATTTTTTTTTTAAAAAAAAGAAAGGGCCGTTGATATAAAGACTAAATTTTCTATCAGTTAAGAGTCCACATTTATCAACTGTTAAAACATACAACTTTCTGGACAATCTTAAAGATATTACTGTCCTTTCTGTAAAAGCAATTTGTATACGGTATAACTTTCATGTATAATTACTGCTAGTATAGGCAGATTGGGGCATTGCTAGGACTATTTGAGGCAGAGAGGAGTGAGAATATTAAGAAATGTTATACTCGATACATTTCTAAACTATGGCAGGTAAGAGATCTGAAAGACTACACAATGTAAAATGAGGTCAGGCAGTGATTTAAAAGTCTGTGTGTTTCTTTGATCATAATACCTAGCACTTTTTCAGAGAGTTTACTAACATTAATTACTCCTCACCACATTTTCATGATATAATATCAACAGCTGCATTTTGTCTTCATTGGTTAGGAGGCGTAATGAGGGAGTTAAATGATGGCTTATATCTGGAAAGGAGTTGGAGGAATATCTAGTTTCTAAAGCTTGCATTTACAGTACATCATGAAGAGCTCCAGCTTTGAGAAAAGACAAACCCAGGTTCAAATTCAAGCTCTGTCACTTAATATATCTATGTGACCCTAGGCAAGACACTTACAGTCTAAGCCTCATGTTCTCCATCTGAAAAAGCGAACATGTCCTAGATTGCAAAAATGGGCCCAATTGTTCATCATTTCTCATACCTATACCTTTTGCCCTGCTCTTTTCCAGTGCTCTCTACAGGGATGGAATGACTTATTTAACATCCTTACATTTAACTATGTGACTTGCTTTAACCAACACGTCTGAGATAGTAACAGACATGTTGCACAAAGAAGGTTGAAATGGACTTACGCAATTAGGCTCGCTCAGAGCTTGCAGTTCTCCACTCACAACAGAACACGTCCAGCCCAGGCCATTGGAGGAGGAGATACAAATGGAGGAGCTGGATTGCCCTATTTATCCCAGCCAAGGCAGGCTAGATCAGTCCTCAGTGAGCCAAATCCTACATGTCATGCGCCAATCCAGCCAAGACTGGCAGATCTCTTTAGCCAATCACCCCATGTGTATAAGCAACAAATAGTTATTTTCGCTTGCCACTGAGGTTTTGTGGGGTTTTGTTACGTAACATTGCTGTGACAATAGATAACTGATACACGATGGTAGTACCCATCACATACATGTCAGTGTGAGAAGATGCATGTAAATCACTTAGTACAGAACCAAATGATAATTATAACAATACAAGTGATAATAGGTACTGTTATTTTGGAGAAAGGATTACAGAATATGCAAAGGTATTGGCACTTCATCTGTGGATCCTGAACAAGACCTGTCTCATTGAAAAGTTTTTACAAAATCATACAAGTTTACTTCTAGTTTTTGCAAAGAACCAGGCAGATGGTCCAGCTGTATTTTTTAAGCTTGTGAGTATCCTGGGATCTGTTCTTATAAGTAAAACAGTTCTTTTCCTTCTATAAGATTTACCTTGTAAAGATTCAAAAATACAAAACAAAGAAGGTTCAAAAATACAAAACAAAACAAAACCAAAACACCACACACAGAGTAGAGACAGACGTTCAAATTCATGACCTACTGAGGGAAGCCAAAGGCTAGCCTCATGAATAGACCCGAGTTACAGAGTTTTGCTCCAGCGGAGGCCTGGGCACGGAAGAACAATCCTCATCCTTTGGGTTCTTTTCCTATTTGGGAAATCTTCTTGAAATAGTTCAACATAATGGTGAAGTAATGTGGCTCTAGAGTTTAAATTCTGGTTCTGCCCCTTACTAGCTCTGCCATTCGAGCACATTAAACTCTGCATACGTTAACTCACTCCTTAAGTGGGAAAAAGAACAGTAGCCACCACAGGTTGCTGCCAGGATCACATAATAGCTGCAAAGCCTTTTACAGCCGTGCCTGGCACACAATAAAGTCAGTAAATATCAGCAATTACTAGTTATTCTAACAGATGAGTCTGTGTTCTGTCAGCTCCATTTCTAACTATGCTGGAGAGTGCTGCTATCTAAGCCAGGTGAGCCTAATTGGCCTGGATACAAAACAGCCCATTAGTACTGAACTATCTATACCCATCCTAAGTACAGAACAAAAACTGACTCTCAGATTTTATACTCCAAGGTGAGGGAAAGCCACACTCATGAGAGAGAAGAAGGTACAAGGCCTAGATGAATGCCAAGAGTGATGTTTCTCAGCGGCTCCCAAGCTATCTCACCTAGTTCTCATCAGAGTTATGAGAAAGAGTCCAAAGTGACTTCTAACTTTGCACTGCAGTTCTGTCCATCAGCACAAAGACAAATCAATGCTCTTCACCTAACCAACCAGTAGCATGAATAGACAAGTGACTTGCTCTCTTTTAGACACCAACGTTCTTCCTTTTCTGGCTGTTTCTCTTACTACTCCAGTGAAATTAACCATGGGAGCCATAGTCTACTCTGAGAGTTGCTGTCCTCCTTAGGAAAAGGAGATCAGGACAGAAGCCAAAGAAAGTCTTACCCTCTCCTTCATGGAGGCACTTCTTCCATATCCTCTCCTAAATACTCTTCCTCCATATCATCCAGGAGTCAAGGAGTTGCTACTTCATTCCATCACGGTTTTTATGAATGCTTCTCTATTGTAGCCCCAAAGGCTGCTGAGCAGGTCAGGACATTAATTACATTAGCCCCAGTGCCACCATCAGCCCCTGTTCTCTTTCTCCTCTTGGATCCTGCTCAGTTATGCTATCCAACCAAGCAGGGTGAAAAATAAGCACCAGATGAAAATATAGACCAAATAGTACACCAGCACTGTAAAATTCCTGAAACTGACTGCCACCTTGTAAAAGTTAACAATACAAACTTTCTCCTATTATCAGTTCAATCTGTTGCTGCTACAGAGAAATTTCAGTCCAAAATTCTGCCCTACCCTATTTCCTTCTACTGACTCAGTTCCAGGCAGAAGAGATGGTATTTGGGCCTATGGGTAGAATCTGCACACTGGGCCATCTGCCAGTATAATTGGAATAGAGCCTTAGCACCTCCAAAGTTTGATCATTTCAACCCTAAGACTCTCATTTCCCTCTTTTCTGAAATACCTAAGGGTCAACAGAACAAATGAGAATATCACAGCACCAGCCTTAATCCCACAAAATTCAAAAGCACAAACAAATTCCCAGTAATAACCTAAACATTGATTTCCATCTGAGGGCAGTTACCAAGCAAAAGATTGCATTTCCCAGAACATATCCCAGACGCTTATTGCTATTGCCAGCTACAGACCATTGTGAAGATTTGGCATTATCCAGGTCTGCAAGGAAACAAACAAAAAAAAGAGAGCAAGAGAGAGAGAAAAAGGCCTCTTCCTTTAGATTTCAGGATGCCAGTGACTTTGTACCAACTGTTAGAATTCCAGCCTTGGAAAGCCAAGTTCATGGGGAGAGAGAAATCATGTATCAAGACACGAATTGTGTGGATAACTACTAAGAACCTGCTGTATAAAAATATAAATAAAATTCTAAAATTTTTTTTAAAACACCCGACACAAATTGTGACACTGTGTGCTCCTTGCCATGCTTTGCCTGCACAACCGAGCTTATATACACAATTAAAATGGCAACTTAAAAATAAAAGGATGAAAGATGTTCTATAGCCCTCATTGCTAACTCTGCTGTTGCCAAGAGTAAACAGCAGTGAAAAGATAAATCCATCAGTATTTGAATTTAAATGTTAAAATAATAATAAAGCTTATGGTCTCGCTAAGGTTAGTTTATAATAAAAATAACTTCTTGAACCGGAAAACTTATCTGGTTTCTTTCTTCCTTTCATTATCCACTTAATGACTGAAGTTATTATTTCCATGGTGGTCTCCAAGCCACACTTGGTTTCTATGTAGATTGGCATATCACCTCCAACAATTTCACCAGCTGCCTTTTCCTCTCAAGAGAATATGATTAAAATATTAATCCAGCTTCTGGACTAATCTAGCAAAAAGCAAAAAGTTATATAAATCAATCTCTGCACAACATTTTCCTCGCTCTGAAATGTGCAATGTGTCCTCGTTTTATTTGTGATGCCTCCACAGGAAGGTTAGGTACTAGCAAAGCAGATCTAAAATGTTTACCTCTCTGCCCCTCTCCTGCTTTGTCCTCCTGACTTCTCAAACCTGGAAATGGGAAACTTTGAGCCCCAGTCTGAATGAGAAGAGAAGAGCTGGAGGAAATCGCCAGGGGTCTAAGTCACGCTACCTGGGCCGCCCAGCTGCCTGGCAGCGATCTGCCAAAGCGCCCAGAGATAGAGGGCACGCTCCGCCAGCCGACACGGCGCTCTCTCGGCAGTGATAATACGCACGTTTGTCCTGCTGCCTGGAAACCATCCAGAACTGCAAATCCATCACTTCGCAAGCATTGACCGAAACCGCCCCTGGGCCTAGCATCGGGCTAAATCCTTGCTTTTGAGGAGATTACAATCTAATTACCGTAATTAGACACCAATTGAGTATTGAACTATGTGACACTAAGTAGGAATTTGAAGAAAATGGTCATTGTGGGCTGGAGTCATTGGCAAAGATTTCATGGAGCCTCCAAGACTTTGAAGGGAAGAGTAAAGTAATGCTTGAGGTTGATGAAGTTGATAAAACGGGCTTAGGATAAAAAAAAAAAAAAAAAACACCGTGTGGAGTCTCGGTCTTACCTGAGGAGGAAATCCACCAATAAAGGTGCCGAAGGCACGCTGGGTTCCCCGGACTGTTGTGTCAGCAGAGCTCATCACTAAGAAAATGGGTTTCCTCTCATCTCAGGAAGAAATTTCATCCTTCCTGAAACTCTTTCGCATTTGAATCAAGATGGTGACGTTGTTGATAGAAAAATCAAGCTGACATCCTTAAGTTACTTAGGCCTCCAATATAGAAATGTCTTTGAAAGAAATGGCTTTCTAGCAATGCCAGTTCAGACTAGATTAAAAGTTGAAAGTACTTTCCTGTGAAGTCAGGGCTACTGACGGAGGAATAGGTCTTTTTCCAAAGGGCACTAACAGTCAAGAAAGATCATTAGGGCTTCCCTGGTGGCGCAGTGGTTGAGAGTCCACCTGCGTATGCAGGGGACGCGGGTTCGTGCCCCGGTCTGGGAAGATCCCACATGGGAGCGGCTGTGCCCGTAAGCCATGGCTGCTGAACCTGTGCATCCGGAGCCTGTGCTCCACAACGGGAGAGGCCACAGCAGTGAGAGGCCCGCGTACCGCAAAAAAAAAAAAAAAAAGAAAGAAAGATCATTAGTAGTACCTGCTAGGACTAGGATTGGAAGGATCAAGCCGTAGAATTCTGTTCCACTAATTTTCAAAAGTCATACTGTAGGTTTCAGTCTCAGTAATTAATAAAAATAGCAAGACTTTGTTTCTTATGTGCCCTTAATTAACTTTGCATTAATCTGCATATTTTAATTGAACTACGTGCATTACATGACAAAATGTCTCTGGAGAAACTCTGGTTTCTCCAGTTCGTCCCATGATTAATGACAGATGAGGTGGACAGGGGTGAAAGCATTTTTCAATATGGCTAACCTGATTTTCCAAGAGAAAAAAGCTGTCAAGGCCCATTTTCTCCCTCATGCTTAGCTAAATTGCTGACTGAATCAACTAGTGTAATGGGTTAATTCTGAAATCTTATCTCTAATTATTGTGTAAAACTGAAATGCACCTCTGTATCCTTTTGGGGAGGATTTTTTTTAATGGCGGAATAACAATCATTTCATTCCAAGTTCCCATCTGCAAGTCAGGTTTTCCATAAGGCAGACAGGGGCCTTGCTGAAACTGATGTTTCTGAATAGTTTGTCTACACTCCAGCCTGGGAACAGAATGCAAAGTGGGCTGGGGTGGAAATAAGAGCTGGGCTTTCTGTGACCTTTCTGGAAGGTCAAAGGAGGTGTGACGTTCACTCAGCTCTGTGCTGTAAGGAACTCAGGTCTCTCTTCCCCATTTAGAGACTTTAACGTGGGCCTGGTATCCACCATTCGTTCCCACAATTGCCAATTGTCAAGGACCATCTCAGAAGTTTCTAGGAACGGGTATAGGCTGCAGGCTCAGAGAAGCTGCTTCTCAGCCACCACCAGCTGGGAACTAAGTTTGCTGTGCTGGACTCCTCCAGACCAGCAACTCCAGCACTTTGCAGCAAACACACATGATGAATGGTATATGGACACACACCCGTGGGTGTTCCCAGGATCATGCACAATTCCCTGAATACTGGCTTTGACCCCACCCTTTCTCCAAAACCAGAAAGCATGGCACAATACTAGATGAGAGAGAGTATAATTGGGAAAGGCTTGCATCCACTCTAAGGTACGCTTCGAACAAAAATAAATAGTTCAGAGATGTCAGCACATCATTAAGAAAAAAACGGATTGAAACATTTCACAGAGTTGCGACACCACGTTGAGAACTGCTGCCTTTGACACGAAGCTGCCTGGGACACCGGACACTTGTCACACAAGCTGACAGCAACCTATCAGTCTCAAGGGCTACGCTGACTGGCTGTCTATCACCCTGCTGCCCTTTCTCCATACAGAATAGACGCACACCTATGATTGTACAGAGTGATGATTAAGAGCATGTACTTCTGTATATAAAATAGATAAACAACAAGGACCAACTATATAGCACAGGAAACTATATTCAATATCTTGTAATAACCTATAATGGAGAAGAATCTGAAAAAGAATAGATATAAATATTAGATATACAGAGATATATCTGAATCACTTTGCTGTATACCTGAAGGTAACACAACATTGTAAATTAACTACAATTCAATTTTTTTCAGTGGTTAAAAAATAAAATAAAATCTAGGAAAATAAATGTGAAAACCGAAACCTTTAAAAAAAAAAAAAAAAAGCACGCACTCTGGAGACAGCCTGCCTGAATTCAAATCCTAGCTTCACATTTTTTTGCTCTTCATTAGGGCTGTTCACAAATACTCCCATTCTCCTCCTCCTGACGTAGATAGTGGCCTACATTTCCTGCCACCTTGAAGTTGGGCGTGTCTGTGTGACTGACTTTAATTCCTATGTGAGAAGTGATGATTCACTTCTGGGAAAAAGTCAGTAAGCTCTCCCTACTCAAGTGGCCCATGGTCCAGCAGTATAGGACTCATCTGGAAGCTTGCTAGAAATGCAGAATCTCAGGCCCACCCCAGACCTCCTGACTCGCGATGTGTACTTCACAAGCTCCCCTGGCCATGCACACGCACATTCGAGTGGGAAGCCCTGCTCCAAAGCAAGAGCCCTGCTCACCATTTGCTCATCTCCCTGCCACCGTGACTGATGATGTCCCAGATGGTGGCCTAAGCCCTTGGCTGACCTGAGATGGACAAGAAGTAAAGCACGAGAGAATCAAAGCTTTGTTCTAAGCCACTAAAATGGGAGGGCTGTTCCTGTGGCATAAACAAGCCTATTCTGATACAATCACTTAGTGCTCTGCAACCCTGGACAGGTTACTTAACCTCCCTGTGCCTCAGTTTCCTTGATGTAAAACGCAGATGATAACAGTACTGATTCTTAGGGTTGATGTGAGGATTACTGAGGTAACATATGAATAGAGCCTGGCACACATTCAAGGCAAATGTTAGCATCTACTACTGACACATTCCATGCCCACAACTCAAATCTTGCCTAGTGATGTGTGATTCCTCAGTGACAGTAGGATCAGAACCTTTGCCCCCTGGCAATCCCCTACCCCAAACCACTCACACTCCAGGACAAGTATGAAATCCCTCACATCAGAAAGAGAATGAAAAAGGATTCCTTCTCGGAAAGAAGTAGGGAATCTTTGTAACCTGGCCCAAGCATTCCTGGCCTGGATCTTCACATCACTGCCTTTCCCCTATTCTAATATCGCATATGCAGCCCTCACCCTCTCACCTGCCTTCCCAGATCCTTCCTGCCTTTCAGGGCACAGCAAGTGTCCCTCCTTCGCCATGAAGTCTGCCTCAAAGACTTCTTTACTATGCAATTTAGAATTAAGACATAGTATCTGTCTATTATGCATAAGGCTTTGTCCTGAGCTCAATGCTGGGTTAAAATACACACACACACACACACACACACACACACACACACACACACACACACTACCTAATAAATGTTTATTTTTTGTCTTTTCTAGCACCAAAGGGCTATCAAGCCTGTTCCCCAAGAAAACTGGCAAAGGCAGTGATGGGGATGGTATAGAGGTCGTTTCTGTTTAAGTCCTGCTTTTTCAAAGGGTCCAATAGATTTCTGACATTATAGTAAAAGTGATAAATACTTGATAACATTTTTTATATGATGATCATGAATAAAATGGGCTTTTTTAGTCTAAACCCAAATAAAATGATAAATTATCTTTTCTCCTTGCCACTCCCTTAAAGTATATGTAAGGAAACAAAATATTCTAAGCCAGGGTAAATATGTTAGTGTCCTGGATCTCTCTTTCATATTCATAAACCGACTTGAGAAAAGAATCATGGTACCGAAGCAATTCACCACAGCTGCGCAATGAACCACATGACTCAGTTCCAAAGTCACAGAACTTGAATAAGCACCTTAGAAATCCAACCTCAACATTTCATATTCTCTAGACCAGGGGGGGAGCAAACATTTTCTTAAAGGGCCAGACACTGGACATTTTAGGCTGTGGGAACCACAGGTCTCTGTCACTGCTACTCAACTCTGCCACTATAGCACAGAAGCAGCCCCAGACAATACAGAAACAAATGGGCATGGCTATGTTCCAGCAAAACTTAATTTACGGACAATGACATTTGAATTTCACATGTTCACGGGTCACTAAAATCTCCTTTTGATTTTTTTTCAACCATTTAAAAATGTAAAACCATTTTCAACATGTGAGTTGTTCCCAAACAGCCAGCAAGCTGGGTTTGCCGGCTCCTGCGGCAGACCCCCAAGTTCAAGTTCATGCTTCTTCAACCACGTCACAAAGTCTCCCTGGTAGTCATGGATACATGGTATGGAGCCCAGTGGTCACTTAAAAATCAGGTGAGAAATAATCCCATGAGCCCGTTTTTATTAGCTCAACTTGAAAAAACAAAGATCCTAAAGATGTCAAACTTTTGCCGGAACATATGCCAGTGTTACCACAAAAATAATGTCACCCATCACCCCTGTCCTCACCACACACAATTAACAGTTTACAGAGTAAGAAAGTAGTTGGCAGTTGTCTTCATAGATGAAGTCAATGTAGTCTCATTCCTTTGCCAAAAGGCAGGGAAAGCAGTTCCTGATGGCTCTCCTCCCCAGGGCTATTCAAG
Organism: Kogia breviceps; assembly: GCF_026419965.1. Taxonomy (NCBI): domain Eukaryota; kingdom Metazoa; phylum Chordata; class Mammalia; order Artiodactyla; family Physeteridae; genus Kogia; species Kogia breviceps. Next base: position 70,751,927 of record NC_081322.1, read on the forward strand.
GCCAGTTGATGTAGAATGACTAGGAAGGACAAGCTCTGGCTTCAATGTGGATTTTTAACCAGGACTCTCACTACTTTAAAAAAAAATGTTTAATTTTTTTTCAAAAAGAGCCTTGGCTTTTGCTATTTTTACTGACAGTCGTTTTGAAAGTAGCAGTGCTTAAAACATTTTAAGTCTAGATATCTCTATGGAAACCCAAGAGAATTCACATTTTATGGCCAAATGACTACCTACTTAGATCCTCTCGGATCACTATAGGCCAACTGTGAAACCAGAAACATCTTAGACCTATTTTTCCAAAACTCTATCTTATCAGATATATAATTAAATTGATATAATTATTAGCTTTGCTGAGGAAAAGATTAGGAGGGAACTTATTTCTGAGGCTGCCTTCTGATTTTTAAGACATCCCTATTTAAAATATTATTAGGAAAAGAATTTTGTAAAGAATTTTATCAATTTTGGCAGACATAATAAAAGAGGAAGAACGCAATCAAATAATTTAACAGTTGCTTTGAAATATATGTCATTAATTTTCTTCCCCCTCCTTTCCATCAATGTTGAATACATTTTCTTTTAAAAAATGTAACAGTTCCTCTCCCCAGACTGCATATTCTTTGCAAGGGAGGGGAAGAAAAACAATAATTATTTGGCGAAGAAATCAGATAACACTTTAACCAGGTAACCAAAATTAACACCGCCAGCGAGGGACAGATGGCCTTTAGGGGCCTCCAGATGCGACACCCTGAGAAAAACATAACATCACCTAGAATGCATAACCTGAATCTAATCATGAGGAAACGCCATTATAAAAAAATAAAAGGGAGGTGGGGCAGAAGGGTTGTATTATTTTTAAAATGTCAATGTCACAAAAGACAAAGAAAGGCTGTGGAAATGTTCTAGAATAAAAGAAGCTAAAGATACATGAAAATCAAATGCAATATGTGACCTTAGAATGGATCTGATATTGCAGGGGGGTGGGGAAAATTCTCTAAAGGAGGTGAAGGGGTCAACAGACAAAACTGGAATACAAATGGTATATTAAAGTATTGTATCAATGTTAAATTTACTGACTTCAATAACGATACCATGATTATATGAGAATTATATACGAATGTATGATGTAAATAACTTTCTACTAAATGGTTCAGAAAAACATTGATATATATGTATTATATATATATTTATATACACATATTTTTAGAGAGAATAATAGATATCAAATGATAAATCTAAAGGTATAAAATGTTAATAGGTTTAAGGAATAAGGGATATATAGGTATTTCTGCAACTTTTCTCTAAGTTTGAAGTTATTTCCAAATGGAGTTTAAAGAAAAATTAAAAGTTCTTGCCTACATTGGAGTTCTTGGCTATCTATTTTCTCTCCATGATATTCCAAATACAACACAGTAAGGGAGAGTGCCAAGTCACAAGAAAACACAGATATTTTAACATGATCATTTATCAGTGACTGAAGGTGCCAAAGCATTACACACAACCCTTTCTCAGCAGAGTCCGGTGCACAGACCAGTAAACATTGGGTACTCCAGCAACTTAGATGCAATCATTTCCCACTAATTTCTCCAAACAAGGTTGTGATTTTAAAACCTCTGTGCATCCCACAACTTGCAGAATTATGTCATACACAAAACAAGCCTCTCAGCTGGTCTCTTTGACACACTCCATCAGTGTCAATCAATGGGATTCAATCTTTCTAACTGCAGCATTTCAATATTTTAAGCCACGTCTAAGTAGCTAGAGAATGTGCCACTCAGGAAGCAGGATCACCTCATCATACATCCTCAATTCCTCACCACCACTGCTTAACTGCTGTCAAAATCCCGCAGCCTTCACATCTGTGAGCCCACAATGGTCCTGTATCGGTGCTGGAGGTGCTGACCTCCCATCTTCAGTACTCCATCCAAACTGATTGTTCCCTGAAGCAATGGAGGGAACTGTGCCTAAGACCAAAAATTTAGGAGACATTATTCTATAAGTTGATCACTGGAAAGAGAATCAAAAAAGTAATAACCAAAATTAAAATTTTCAGCCATCCTTAGGAATTTGGAATACTTACCCATTCTCCAAAACACAGCAAAGACAGAACATATGTATAGTGGTAAGTCTTTTCTGTCCTTCCCTCTTTTTAGTTTTATTATTTTCTTGATCCTTTTAGTAGTGACTATCTCTGGGTTAAAATACCCAGGTACTATTTGGCTTTGGCTTTTTATCCCAGATATTCTCTTTATTATTAATTTTTCCCTAAATTTCAATCAATAATTTTATTTAACAAATATTTACCAAGAACCTACTTGACAGAAGATGCTTGGCTGGACTTAAAGGGTGGTACTCCCCAGAAAAAAGTTCCCAAGGTTTTTATCTACCAATAATCCCCAAGAAAATGACACGAAGACAATAAGTGCAATGAAGTCTGCTTGCAGAAAAGCATAAGAAGCAGAAATGAATCATGACCAATGGCAAAAAGGAATAACCTAGTCAAAGCACTACAATTTAATGAGAAGATCATTTTTTTAAAGTAGGTGAAATTGAAGGGAAGGTACATGTAAATTATTATAGATTTAAAATCATGCATATTCTTTTCCATAAAACTTCTCAAATGCAGATAAAAACACACATGTACAAAACCAAGCAATTATAAATCCTCTGAAGCATGTAACTGTGATTAACTGCTACTCTTGGCAATATAAAAATACTTTACCACAATTACATTCCAGCCTGTAATGTAATTCAAAACAAACAAGTCAGAGACATCGCTCAAATGGCAGAACCAACAAATACAGATGCTTTGCATCAAGGAAATAAATCCACTGAAGAAATGCAACTGAGGAGCTGCCCTCCAGGGCCTGGAGCTGGGCTTCTGGTGGAACAGCGAGGCCCTCTTCTGGGCAGAGGCAGAGCGTTCCGGCATGGCTCTGCAAAGCTGCAGTTCATCAGAGGCAACCCCTGCCACAGTCAGGAAGCATGGATACCTGGGACTTCCTGCTGTGGATACCCTTTGAGGGTTGTGCTGACACTTTCACATTTTAGTTTTGCTTTTTGTTTTGTTTTGTTTTTTGCAGCGCCGCACGGCATGTAGGATCTTAGTTCCCTGACCAGGGAAGGAACCCTTGCCACCTGCAGTGCAAGTGAGGAGTCTTAACCACTGGACCTCCAGGGAAGTCCTTTTACATTTTGGATTTTAAATTCTAAATCTGGATTTTTATGAAGAGAAATAACTGTGCTTGATTTCAGATGAAACTAACCATAATTCTGCAACCAGCATTCCCACCACCAAATGGCACGCCCACCCCTTCTACCCTGTTCTGTTTCTTTTTGCCATAATTTTTTTTTTTTTTTTTTTTTTTTTTTTTTTTGCGGTATGCGGGCCTCTCACTGTTGTGGCCTCTCCCGTTGCGGGGCACAGGCTCCGGACGCACAGGCCTAGCGGCCATGGCTCACGGGCCCAGCCGCTCCGCGGCATGTGGGATCCTCCCGGACCAGGGCACGAACCCGTGTCCCCTGCATCGGCAGGCGGATTCTCAACCACTGCGCCACCAGGGAAGCCCTTGCCATAATTTTTATCACCCTCTAACATACTGTGTAATCTGTTATGTTCATTATCTGTCTCCTCCTGCTAGAATATGAGCTCCATGAGGGCAGGATTCTTTGTTTTGCTCCCTGCTTCAGCGAACGAACAGAGCCTAACACGGTATAGTTGCTCAATAACAAAGAAGGAGTTGTCCATTTATGCATTTCTTTTACTGTTAAGACTATTCATCTTCAAAGAAGGCATAAATAAGATTTTACAATAACAGTATGCTGTAATTTTTAAATGATACTTAAGCACTTGTTTTAACAGTACGTATTTTCTCTAAATGCTTTATAAAAGCAAAACCCTGCTCTAAGGACCATAGAATCACGGTCTATACGTATATGATTCATATACAATTTCCAAGGAAGTCACATCCTGCCCCCCACACCCTGGGAGAACATAGTGGCTGCCAAGAATGAAGGGTTTGATTCTGAAAGGCCAGGCCTAGACCAGGTGTCCACAGGGCAACGCGCTCCATGCAGACACACCAGGCAACTGAGTCCAGATACACACACCCTCTGAAAGTCAGCACTTTCCTGGACCGAGCACAACGATTTTGGCAGGAAGACCAGGCACTGCTTACTAATTTCTGAAACGTCAATCTTTAATTTTTCCCCTTCTTAAAAATGTTCTTCCAGCTTGTGGAAAATCTAGAAGTTGTTTGCAGTTGTCAGACTTTTTAAAAGTGCTAATTTGTTCCCTTAACAGAGCAAATGATGAAAAACCATTTTCCCATGGATCAAGGACAATATATAAACATATGGTTCAACAGTGTCAACAGCTTTCTGTCCAAGAATGTCGTCCAGGAGCATAAGTCTTTCATTAGAACAAGTTCAGGATTTCTGACATTCCTTTTTCCGAACCTTTGATTTTGGTGCTGTGAAAAGAATTGAAAAGAAAAAGAGAAAATGAAGAGGTAGGCCCGTGCAGACTCTCTTCATACTGATTTAAGTGAAGTACATACATACAGTAGCGGAAAACTGACCATTTGGATTTTCTTGTTTGTAGAAGGTCTTTAACATCTCCACTGCTTCCTCAGCCCGATATCCAGGGATGCACTGATGAAACGAGAAAGCTGAGAATGAATGTAGGCCTAGGAAAATGTGTATTGTATCCCACAAAAACTGCAATATATACATAATCATGTAAACACATTTCCAATGTTAACACGTCTTGTGGATATTAGTAACATGGGTAAGGAAGCATATTTCCAAAAAAAAAAATAGACATATGGTCTCAAACATCTCTCTCGATCAACTAATTATTATTTCTCAACCAACTACTGTGTGATCATACTACAAATCACTAGCTATGTGATCTTGGGTAAGATACTTAAACTTTCTATGCTTCGGTTCCCTCATATGTAAAATACAGGGAATTATAGCAATTAACCCAAAAGGATTTTGTGAGGATTAAATGAGATTAGATAATATAACCCCTGTTAAATACCTGGCATATCATTAAGTGCTCACTAAGCACTAAGCTATTTTTATCTGCTGTTCTTTACTGGTGGCCCATTAAGTGTTTGATTCTATAGAGCTAGGGTTGGCAGTCCACAGCTAGAAATGGTCAGCTAAGAATGGTTTTTATACTTTTAAAGGGTTAAGAAATAAATAATATGTGACAGAGGTGTAAGTGGCTCACAAAGACTAAAATATTTACCCTCAGGCTCTTTAAAGAAAAAAAAATCAGTCGATCCTTACTACAAAGGATTTTTTTTTTTAAGTGTTCAGTTTGTTCTATCTTTGGTAGATTCCTTCAGAGAAGTGATCAACATGTGAAAGAATAAGAAATTGTGCTAACAGCAGGGGGATGAAACTTAAACTTGCCTTAACGATAGAGAATATTTTAAAAGAGCGAGCAGATCATCTCAGGGAAAGAGTAGGAATAGGCTTAGGTTGTGAGTGAGAAAACGAACTGATGGGGGTGGGGTGATTATTAAGGGAGTACAAGGAAAGAAATTAAAGCAATAAAAATGAAGTCAAAATATATAGGGCTTTGAAGGAGTTTGGACTTGATACGCTGCCCCCTTTGGAGATGCACGAAGTGATGCAATGAATGGAGGAGATTCCAGGGCATCTTCCATCTGGAAGCAGTGCCCAGAAGGGGAGGCAGCCAGCACTGGGCCGGCGAGTGTGGTCCACTGCTCAAGATGAGCCTCCCTTTCTCTCGTGCTTCAGCTGGCTCCTGCCTGGGCCCACAAAGCCTGCATAAGCCTTCCCCACCAAAACAACCTGCTACAAGTTTGATGTTTTTGGATTCCACATGTAAGGGAGATCATAGAGTATTTGTCTTTCTCTGGCTTATTTTGCTTAGCATAACATCCTTGAGGTCCAGCCATGCTGTTGAAAATGGCAGAATTTCCTTCTTTATTTATGGCTGAATAATATTCATATATATATATATATATATATGACCAAATATACAATACTTTCTTTATAGAAACAGAGTAGAATGGTGGTTGACAGGGGCGGAGGGGGTGGGGGAAATGGGGAGACTTTGGTCAAAGGGTACAAACTGTCAGTTATAAGAAGAATAAGTTCCAGCATGGTGACTATAGAGAACAATACTGTATTGTATGCTTGAAAGTTGCTCCGAGAGGGGAGCTTAAGTGTTCTCACCATAACGTAATAACAACAACAACAACAAAATAGTGGTTATGTGAAGTGAAGGATGTATGAGCTAACCCGATTGTGGTATAAACATTTTGCTAGATACATGCATCAAATCATCACACTGTACATCTTATAATCACACAATGTTGTACGTCAATGATATCTCAATAAAACTGGAAAAAAAAATAAAAACCAATAATCTTCCTTCTACCCTGTCCCCCACACAAGCTGATACCCTGCTCCTCCCAGAGAACATTCCCAAATCGTGGCCGTCACTTTTACGGCTCTCTGTTCCTCCCCAACCCTACCCTCACTGGCTTGTGTCGCCAGGATTGCCCTCTTAGATATCTCAAGGGCCCCTACTGACCAAAACACTGGTCTTTTCACTCTCCTCAACTCTCTGCAGTCGTGGAGACGACCGGCTACACTTGCTTCTCTTTAGAAGGGCCTACCAGGCCCAACCATAACCTTACTAAACCTACTAATCTACATCACAATAACTTTCACCATGTTCATATTATTTATCCAAAACTCAACTACCACTACATTATCACTGTCTCGAACATGGAACAAAATACCTGTCATCGCAACCCTCACCATACTCACCCTACTCTCCCTGGGAGGACTCCCGCCACTTTCAGGATTCATGCCCAAGTGAATAATTATCCAAGAACTAACAAAAAATGATATCCTTATTATACCAACATTCAGAGCCATTACAGCACTACTCACCCTATATTTCTATATATGCCTCACCTACTCCACAACATTAACCCTATTCCCCTGTACAAACAACATAAAAATAAAATGACAATTTCACTCCACAAAACGAATAACTCTTCTACCAACAGCAATCGTAATATCCACAATACTCCTACCTCTCACACCAATGCTCTCCGTTTTACTATAGGCGTTTAGGTTAAATCAGACCAAGAGCCTTCAAAGCCCTAAGCAAGTACAATTTACTTAACTCCTGCCCAATAAGGATCGCAAGACTATACCTTACATCAATTGAATGCAAATCAAACACTTTAATTAAGCTAAATCCTCACTAGATTGGAGGGATACAGCTCCCACGAATTCTTAGTTAACAGCTAAATACCCTAGTCAACTGGCTTCAATCTACTTCTGCGGCGAGAAAAAAAAAAGGCGGGAGAAGTCCCGGCAGGATTGAAGCTGCTTCCTTGAATTTGCAATTCAAAATGATTATTCACCACAGGATTTGGCAAAAAGAGGGTTCAACCTCTGTCTTTAGATTTACAGACTAATACCTACTCGGCCATTTTACCTATGTTCATAAACCGCTGACTATTCTCAACTAACCACAAAGACATTGCCACCGTATATCTATTATTTGGTGCCTGAGCAGGAATAGTAGGCACTGGCCTAAGCTTATTAATTCGCGCTGAACTGGGCCAGCCTGGCACACTAGTCGGAGACGACCAAGTTTATAATGTGCTAGTAACAGCCCATGGCTTCGTGATGATTTTCTTCATGGTCATGCCTATCATAATTGGTGGGTTTGGAAACTGACTAGCTCCCTTAATAATTGGAGCACCTGACATAGCTTTCCCCCGTATAAACAACATAAGCTTCTGGCCACTCCCTCCTTCCTTCTTATTACCAATAGCATCCTCAATAGTTGAAGCCGGTGCAGGCACAGGCTGAACTGTATATCCCCCTTTAGCTGGAAACCTAGCACATGCCGGAGCTTCAGTCGACCTTACCATCTTTTCTCTACACCTAGCCGGCATATCCTGAATCCTCGGAGCTGTTAACTTCATTACAACTATTATTAACATAAAGCCTCCTGCTATAACCCAATACCAAACACCCCTCTTCGTATGATCAGTCCTAGTCACAGCAGTATTACTCCTACTATCACTACCCGTTCTAGCAGCTGGAATTACCATGCTATTCACTGACCAAAACCTAAACACAACCTTTTTTGATCCTGCAGGAGGGGGAGACCCAATCCTATACCAACATCTGTGTTGATTCTTTGGTCACCCCGAAGTATATATTCTAATCCTACCTGGCTTCGGAATAATTTCACACATTGTAACCTACTCCTCAGGAAAAAAAAGAACCTTTTGGGTATATGGGAATAGTCTGAGCCATGATTTCTATCGGGTTCTTGGGCTTTAATCGTGTGGGCTCATCATATATTCACGGTGGGTACAGACGTTGACACGCGGGCATATTTTACATCAGCAACTATAATCATTGCTATCCCCACAGGGGTAAAAGTCTTTAGTTGACTAGCAACACTTCACGGGGGCAATATTAAGTGATCCCCGGTCCTAATATGAGCTTTAGGCTTCATCTTCCTCTTCACAGTAGGTGGTCTAACTGGCATCGTTCTAGCCAATTCATCACTAGACATCGTTCTTCACGATACCCACTACGCAGTTGCCCACTTTCACTATGTACTTTCAATGGCAGCTGTCTTCGCCATCATAGGAGGATTGGTCCACTGATTCCCACTATTCTCGGGATATACACTTAACTCAACATGAGGGAAAATCCACTTTATAATTATATTCATAGGTGTAAACCTAACATTCTTCTCACAACACTTCCTAAGCTTACCCGGCATGCCCCGACGATACTCCGACTACCCAGACGCCTACACAAAATGAAACACTATCTCATCAATAGGCTCATTTATCACTAACAGCAGTTATACTAATAATTTTCATTATCTGAGAAGCATTCACATCCAAACGAGAAGTAATAACAGTAGACCTCACTTCCACAAATCTTGAATGGCTTTTAAACGGATGTCCTCCACCATATCACACATTTGAAGAACCAGCATACGTCAACCCAAAATGATCAAGAAAGGAAGGAATCGAACCTTCTCCAATTGGTTTCAAGCCAACATCATAACCACTATGTCTTTCTTTATAAACGAGATATTGGTAAAACCCTATATAACTTTGTCAAAGTTAAGTTACAAGTGAAAATCCTGTATATCTCTATGGCATATCCCTTTCAACTAGGCTTCCAAGATGCAACATCACCTATTATAGAAGAACTCCTACACTTCCATGATCATACATTAATGATTGTTTTCCTAATTAGCTCCCTAGTCCTCTACATCATCACCCTAATACTTACAACTAAACTAACACATACCAGTACAATAGACACACAAGAGGTAGAAACCATTTGAACCATCCTTCCAGCCATCATTTTAATTCTAACTGCCTTACCCTCCCTATGAATCCTCTACATGATAGACGAGATTAATAATCCTTCTCTCAGTGTAAAAACAATGGGTCACCAATGATACTGAAGCTACGAATACACCGACTACGAAGACCTAAATTTTGACTCTTATATAATCCCAACATCAGACCTAAAGCCAGGAGAACTACGACTACTAGAGGTGGACAACCGAATAGTCTTACCTGTACAAATAACAATTCGAATGCTAGTCTCCTTGGAAGACGTACTACACTCATGAGCCGTACCCCTCCTTGGGCCTAAAAACAGATGCAATTCATGGGCTCCTACACCAAACAACCTTAATATCAACACGACCAGGCTTATTTTACAGGCAATGTTCAGAAATCTGTGGCTCAAATCATAGTTTTACACCAATTGTCCTCGAACTAGTAACCCTAGAGAACTTTGAAAAATGGTCCGTATCCATACTATAATCTCATTAAGAAGCTAAACTAGCGTTAACCTTTTAAGTTAAAGATTGAGAGACAAAGCTCCCCTTAATGACATGCCACAACTAGATACATCAACTTGACTCCTCACTATCCTATGTATATTCCTAACCCTCGTCACACTATTCCAACGAAAAATCTCAAAGCATTCCTACTCCCCCAACCCCAAATTAATATTCACCAAAATACAAAAACAACAAACCCCTTGAAACGCCATATGAATGAAAATCCATTTACCCCTTTCATAGTCCCAGTAATACTGGGCATCCCTATCGTCACTCTAATTATCATATTCTCAACTATCCTATTCCCAACACCAAATCGACTAATTAATTGCACAATTTCCACTCAACAATGACTAACCAAACTTACATCAAAACAATTAATAAACACACATAACCTTAAAGGACAAACCTGATCTCTAATACTCACCTCACTTGTCCTATTTATCACCTCCACCAATCTTCTTGGAATGTTACCCCACTCATTTACACCTACCACACAACTTTCAATAAATATAGGAATGGCTATTCCTCTGTGAGCTGGCACTGTTATCACAGGTTTCCGCAACAAAGCGAAAGCATCCTTAGCCCACCTCCTACCACAAGGCACACCTATTTTTCTTATCCCTATACTGGTAGTTATCAAAACTATTAGCTTACTCATTCAACAAGTAGCACTAGCCGTACGACTAATCGCCAACATTACAGCAGGTCACTTATTAATGCATCTGATTGGAAAACCGACTCTTGCACTAATAAGTACCAGCCTATTTACAGCTCTTACTCTACTAACCATCCTCGAATTCGCTGTCGCGAATTAATTCAAGCCTACGTATTCACTCTCCTAGTAAGCTTATACCTGCATGACAATACATAATGACCCACCAAACTCACTCATATCACATAGTAAACCCCAGTCCTTGGCCCCTCACAGGAGCTCTCTCATCACTTCTTATAACATCAGGCCTAATCATATGATTCCACTTCAACTCAATAATCCTACTGCCTTGGGCTTACTGACAAACACCCTAACAATATACCAATGATGACGAGACATCATCTGAGAAAGCACTTTCCAGGGCCACCACACACAACCATCCAAAAAGGACTTTGATACAGAATAATTTTATTCATCTTATCATAAGTCCTATTTTTCACAGGCTTCTTCTGGGCCTTTTACCACTCAAGCCTTGCCCCCACTCCCGAATTAGGCGAATGTTGACCACCAACAGGCATCCACTCCCTAAACCCCTTGAAAGTCCCACTCCTTAACACCTCCGTACTGCTAGCCTCTGGCGTATCTATTACCTGAGCTCATCACAGTCTCATAGAAGGAAACCGCAAACACATACTTCAAGCCCTTTTCATCACAATCATACTCGGCCTTTATTTTACCCTACTACAAGCATCAGAATACTACGAAGCCCCATTCACAATCTCAGACGGAATCTACGGGTCCACCTCCTTCGTGGCCACAGGCTTCCATGGACTACACATCATTATTGGATCCACTTTCCTCATCGTTTGTTTCCTACGCCAAATAAAATTCCACTTCACATCAAACCATCACTTTGGTTTCGAAGCCGCTGCTTGATACTGACATTTCGTAGACATCGTATGATTATTTCTTTACGTATCCATCTACTGATGAGGTTCATAGTCCTTTTAGTATTAACAAGTACAACTGACTGCCAATCAGTTAGTTTCGGTACACTCAGAAAAAGAACAATAAATCTCGTAGTGACACTACTAACAAACACAATACTAGCCTTGCTACTCGCACTTATGGCCTCTGACTTCCTCAACTAAACGTGTATGCAGAAAAAACAAGCCCCTATGAATGCGGATTTGACCCTATAGGATCTGCCCGCCTACCCTTCTCCATAAAATTCTTCCTGGTGGCAATTACCTTTCTTCTCTTCGACTTGGAGATTGCCCTCCTACTTCCCCTCCCCTGAGCAACCCAAACAAACAATCTAAAAACAATACTTACCATAGCCCTATTCTTAATCTCCCTCCTAGCAGCCAGCTTAGCCTATGAATGAACTCAAGAAGGCTTAGGGCTTCCCTGGTGGCGCAGTGGTTGAGAGTCCGCCTGCCGATGCAGGGGACACGGGTTCGTGCCCCGGTCCGGGAAGATCCCACATGCCGCGGACCGGCTGGGCCCGTGAGCCATGGCAGCTGAGCCTGCTTGTCCGGAGCCTGTGCCCCACAACGGGAGAGAGGCCACAATAGTGAGAGGCCCACACACCGCAAAAAAAAAAGTTTTAGAATGAGCCGAATATGGTACTTCGTTTAAACCAAAACAAGTGATTTCGACCCACTAGACTGTGATCAAACTCACAATTACCAAGTGTCTCTAGTCCATATAAAAATCATTATAGCCTTCACCATATCCCTCTTGGGCCTATTAATATACCGATCCCATCTAATATCCGCACTACTGTGCTCAGAGGGTATAATATTATCACTATTCGTCCTAGCAGCCCTCACCATCCAAAACTCGCACTTCACCCTGGCCAGCATGATACCAATTATTCTTCTAGTATTCGCAGCCTGCGAAGCAGCCATTGGGCTAGCCCTACTAGTCATAATTTCCAATACGTATGGTATTGACTACGTGCAAAGCCTCAATCTCCTCCAATGCTAAAATTCATCATTCCCACTATCATACTAATACCCCTAACCTGACTATCAAAAAGCAACTTAATCTGAATTAACTCCACAACCCATAGCTTACTAATTAGCTTTACAAGCCTACTGCTCCTTAATCAACTCAACGACAACAGCCTTAATCATTCCCTGACATTCTTCTCCGACCCCCTCTCCACACCACTTCTAATCCTAATAATATGACTTCTCCCCTTAATACTAATAGCAAGTCAGTCCCATCTTCTCAAAGAACCACTCATCCGAAAAAAGCTCTACATTACAATACTAATCATGCTACAGGCACTCCTAAGCATAACATTTACCGCTACAGAATTAATCCTATTCTACATTATATTTGAAGCTACACTAGTCCCTCTCTTATTGTCATTACTTGCTGAGGTAACCAAACAGAACGACTTAATGCAGGGTTCTACTTCCTATTCTATACACTAATCGGATCCCTCCCATTATTAGTAGCACTAACATACCTGCAAAACACAACAGGGTCTCTAAGCTTCCTATTATTACAATACTGAACCCAACCACTGTCCATTTCCTGATCCAACACCCTCACACAACTAGCCTGTATAATAGCCTTCCTAGTAAAAATACCCGTCTACGGGTTACACCTTTGACTGCCCAAGGCACACGTAGAAGCCCCTATCGCAGGCTCCATAGTCCTTGCAGCCATATTACTAAAACCTGGGGGCTACGGCATGCTATGAATCACATCCATGCTCGATCCCTTGACAGAACATAGAGCTTATCCTTTCCTCATGCCCTCCTTGTGAGGAATAACTATAACTAGTTCTATCTGCCTACGTCAAACAGACCTCAAGTCACTCATCGCATACTCCTCAGTCAGCCACATAGCACTCGTTATTGCAGCCATCCTTATCCAAACCCCTTGAAGCTACATAGTGGCTACCGCTCTAATAATCGCCCATGGTCTCACATCCTCTATACTATTCTGTCTGGCAAACTCAAAGTACAAACGAATCCATAGTCGAGCCATAATCTTAGCTCGAGGCCTACAAATCTTTCTCCCACTAATAGCCACCTGATGATTACTAGCAAGCCTAACAAATCTTGCTCTACCCCCCACCATCAACTTAATTGGAGAACTACTTGTAGTTATATCAGCATTCTCATGATCAAACTTCACCATTATCCTAATAGTAACAAATATTGTGATCACTGCCCTCTATTCCCTATATATGTTGATCACAACACAACGTGGCAAACATACACACCATATCAATAATCTCACCCCCTCCTTCACGCGAGAACACGCCTTAATAGCCCTACACATCATTCCCCTACTACTCCTATCACTAAACACCAAAATCATCCTGGGCCCCCTTTATTGTAAATATAGTTTAAGAAAAACACTAGCTTGTGAAGCTAACGACAGTAGACCAAAACTTCTTATTTACCGAAAAAGTATTGCAAGGACCGCTAACTCATGCCCCCACACCTAACAGTGTGGCTTTTTCAAGCGTTTAAAGGCTAGTAGTTATCCATTGGTCTTGGGAACCAAAGAATTGGCGCAACTCCAAATAAAAGTAATAAACCTATTCACTTCCTTTGCTTTACTCACATTGCTAATCTTAACTGCCCCAATCATAATATCCAACACAAACCTCTACAAAAGCAACAAGTACCAGTCCTATGTAAAAAATATCATCCTTTGTGCCTTCATTACTAGCCTAATTCCAACAATAATATACCTTCACACAAACCAAGAAGCATTTATTTCAAACTGACACTGAATTACCATCCAAATCCTCAAACTAACACTTAGCTTCAAAATAGGTTACTTTTCACTCATGTTCATGCCCGTAGCACTGTTCATCACATGATCTATCACAGAATTCTCAATATGGTACATGCACTCCGACCCCTACATCAATCAATCCTTCAAATACCTACTCCTCTTCCTCATCACCATACTAATCCTCGTCACAGCTAACAACCTCTTCCAACTCTTTATTGGATGAGAAGGAGTGGGCATCATGTCCTTCTTACTTATCGGCGGATGATTCGGACGAACAGACGCAAACACACCTGCCCTTCAAGCAACCTTATACAACCGCATCGGAGATATCAGATTCCTCATATCAACAGCATGGTTTCTCTCTAACATAAATACATGAGATCTACAACAAATCTTTATACTTGGCCAAAACTCCTTGAACTTCCCCCTCATCAGACTCATACTAGCTGCAGCTGGAAAATCATCTCAATTCGGTCTTCACCCGACTCCCCTCAGCAATAGAAGGTCCCACCCCAATTTCAGCCCTACTCCACTCAAGCACAATAGTTGTAGCAGGGATTTTCTTACTTGTCTGCTTCTAACCCCTAATAGAAAACAATAAACTCATTCAGACAATAACTCTCTCTCTAGGTGCCCTCACTACCCTATTTACAGCCATTTGAGCTCTCACCCAAAATGATATCAAAAAAATTATTGCCTTCTCCACCTCCAGCCAACTAGGCTTAATAATAGTAACAATTGGCCTCAACCAACCTTACTTAGCATTCTTACACATTTGCACACACGCTTTCTTCAAAGCCATATTATTCCTATGTTCCGGCTTTATCATCCATAACCTAAATAATGAACAAGATATTCAAAAAATAGGAGGACTATTCAAAGCCCTTCCCTTCACTACAACTGCCCTTATCATTCGATGTCTTGCACTAACAGGAATACCATTCCTCACCGTATTCAACTCTAAAGACCCTATCGTTGAAGCCGCCACTTCGTCTTATACCAACGCCTGAGCCCTATTATTAACTCTAACCGCTACCTCCCTCACAGCTATCTATAGCACCCGCATCATTTTCTTCACACTACTAGGACAACCTCACTTCCCTCCTTCTGTAACCATTAATGAAAATAACCTCTTATTAATTAATCCTATCAAACGCCTATTAATCGGGAGCATCTTTGCTGGCTTCATTCTATCCAACAACATTCCTCCAATAACCACTGCCTTAATAACCATGCCCTTACACCTAAAACTAACCGCTCTCGCAATAACGACCTTAGGCTTTATTCTCGCATTCGAGATCAACCTCAACACACAAAACTTAAAATACACACACCCTTCAAACTCCACTAAATTCTCCACTCTATTAGGGTATTTCCCCACAATCATACACCTCCTACCTGCTCACCTAAACCTAGTGATAGGTCAAAAACTAGCAACTTCCCTACGAGACCTAACCTGACTAGAAATCATCCTACCAAAAACCACAGCCTTTATTCAACTAAAGGCTTCTATACTAACCTCAAACCAATGAGGCCTCATCAAACTCTATTTTTTATCCTTCCTTATCACTATTACTCTTGGTATATTCTTATTTAATTATCCCGAGTAATCTCCATAATAACCACAACACCAATAAATAATGACCAACCTGTAACAACCACCAACCAAGTACCACAGCTGTATAATGCAGCAATTCCCATAGCTTCCTCACTAAAAAACCCAGAATCCCCTGTATCATAAATAACCCAATCCCCCAGCCCATTAAACTCAAACACAACCTCCATCTCCTCACTCTTTAAAATATACAATACTACCAAAAACTCTATCACTAACCCTAAAAGAAATGCTCCTAACACAACTTTATTAGAAACCCAAACCTCAGGGTACTGCTCAGTAGCCATAGCTGTCGTTCAACCAAACACAACCAACATTCCCCCCAAATAAATCAAAAACACTATTAAACCTAAAAATGAACCACCAAAGTTTAAAACAATCCCACACCCAACACCACCACCCACAATCAATCCTAAACTCCCATAAATAGGCGAAGTCTTTGAAGAAGCCCCCACAAAACTAATTACAAAAATAAAACTTAGGGCTTCCCCGGTGGCACAGTGGTTGAGTCTGCCTGCCAATGCAGGGGACGCGGGTTTGTGCCCCGGTCCGGGAAGATCCCACATGCCGCGGAGCGGCTGGGCCCGTGAGCCATGGCCGCTGAGCCTCCACATCCGGAGCCTGTGCTCCGCAACAGGGAGAGGCCACAGCAGTGAGAGGCCCGCGTACCACAATAATAATAATAAATACTTAACATAAAAACAATGTATGTTATCATTATTCTCACATGGACTTCAACCATGACCAATGACATGAAAAATCATCGTTGTCATTCAACTACAAGAACACCAATGACCAACATTCGAAAAACACACCCACTAATAAAAATCCTCAACAACACATTCATCGACCTTCCTACCCCATCGAACATCTCTTCATGATGGAACTTTGGCTCCCTACTTGGCCTCTGCCTAATCACACAAATCCTAACAGGCCAATTCCTAGCTATACACTTCACACCAGACACGACAACTGCCTTCTCGTCAGTCACACACATTTGCCGAGATGTCATTATGGTTGAATCATTCGATACCTACATGCAAACGGAGCTTCCATATTCTTCATTTGCCTTTACGCCCACATAGAACGCGGCCTATACTATGGCTCCCACGCCTTCCACGAAACATGAAACATTGGGGTAATCCTACTACTTACAGTTAGAGTCACTGCATTCATAGGCCATGTCCTACCGTGAGGACAAATATCATTTTGAGGTGCAACCATCATTACCAACCTTCTATCAGCAATCCCCTGTATCGGTACCACCCTGGTCGAGTGAATCTGAGGTGGCTTTTCTGTAGATAAAGCAACACTAACACGCTTCTTTGTCTTCCACTTCATTCTCCCTTTTATCATCCTAGCATTAGCGGCCGTCCACCTACTATTCCTTCACGAAACAGGATCTAACAACCCCACAGGAATTCCACCTGACATAGACAAAATTCCATTTCACCCCTACTACACAATTAAAGATATTCTAGGTGCCTTACTACTAATCTTAACTCTACTTATACTAACCTTATTCGCACCTGACCAACTAGGAGATCCCGACAACTACACCCCAGCAAACCCACTCAACACTCCAGCACACATTAAGCCAGAACGGTACTTCCTATTTGCATATGCAATCCTACGATCAATTCCCAAAAAACCAGGAGGCATTTTAGCCTTCTACTCTCAATCCTAATCCTAATGTTCATCCCAATACTCCACACATCTAAGCAATGCAGCATAATATTCCGACCCTTCGGCCAACTTCTATTCTGAGTACTAGTCACAGACCTACTAACCCTAACATGAATTGGAGGTCAACCCGTAGAACACCCATACATGATCGTAGGCCAACTAGCATCCATCCTATATTTTCTCCTAATTCTAGTGTTAATACCAGTAACTAGTCTTATTGACAATGAACTCCTAAAATGAAGAGTCTTTGTAGTATAACAAAATACCCAGGCTTTGTAAACCGGAAAAGGAGAAAACCACACCTCCCTAAGACTCAAGGAAGAAGCATTACACCTCACCGCCAGCACCCAAAGCTGAAATTCTACATAAACTATTCCCTGAAAAAGGTTTATTGTAGAATAACCACAAGGCTACAGTACTAGGTCAGTATTGAAAATAATTTACTTCATTATACCTTTGCCATATAAATCATGCATACATGCATTCCCCCATATCAATAATCGCATCTTCCTGTAAATGTATACATGTACATGCTATGGATAATTGTGCATTCAATTATTTTCCCACGAGCAGTTGAAGCCCGTATTAAATTTCATTAATTTTACATATTACATATAAATTATTGATCGTACATAGGACAGGACCTTAAATCAGTGTAAGTCAACTAACACTAGGGCCCCTCCATTAGATCACGAGCTTAATCAGCATGCTGCGTGAAACCAGCAACCCACTTGGCAGGGATCCCTCTTCTTGCATCCGGCCCATAAATCTCATGAGCACCCACCTGCACAAAGCATTCTGCTCTCAGGTAAAGTGAGAACCTTGGTTTTCCACCTTGGCTGCTCAGTGGAATCACTTGGGAGCTCACTAAAAAAACACTAATGCTCCCCCTCCCTCCACGGCTTCCGATTCAGTGGGTCTGGGGTGGGGACCAAGCTCTCCAGGTGATTCTAATGTGTACTCAGGGACCAGACCCACTAAGTTACAGGTGGAGAAGGAAACTGAATCCCTCTCAGCTACCAAGGTAATCTTTTCGGGCATCTAGTATAGCTACAAATTTGTGGCTTTAACAAAAAGCACATATTCTTATTAAAATAATATTTTTACACAAGGCAGGTAAAGTAAATTAATCACCATCTTCTTTGAAAAGAATAGTTCTGTAGGTCTCCTCTATGAACTTTAATGCTGCTTATAATACAGTATTAAAAGAATCTATAATTCTGCAATACAAAAACAGCAACCTGCCTCCCACAAATTCCCGCCTCACCCCTACCCACACCCTAAGCCAGCCAAATAAAAGAAGAAAACACAGCATCCAGAAGCCTGGGGTATCGATAGTTTCCCTAGAATCTCAAAACACTGTAAAAAAAAAAAAAAAAACCCATATTTTGGCATCAAATCTGGAGATGTGGCTTCAAACCATGCCCATTCATTTTGATGGAGCCAATCTGGCCAGGTACATACACTGCAAGTGAACTTATTTTTTGGTTCAACCAGATCCTGTTGGATTCTGTGCAGGGACATGCAGGAGAGGATGGTGTGCACTCAACGTCACCGGCATGTTGGTCAAAAATGTTTCCCCATGTCTGATATCCAATAGCTCATCTTTGTTCTGCCCAGAAGCTTTGAGAAATTCTTTAGACCTTTCTCATAAATGAAGTAGGGTCAGCAATTCACTTGTGAAGAGTTATGTAAGCAAAATTTGAGCTACTGATAGAAGCAACTGGAAAAAGCAAATCACTTTGCAGATTTTTTTAATGATCAAGCGAAATGTATTGCTTACTCTCCATCTTTCTATTACAATTTCTTTTCTGATGTGATGTTAAAAGTCATCTATTCTCAAAAGTGCAGGAGTTGTTAAGAAAGCCAATGTTCAGCTGGGAAAACTCAAAATAGAATGTTTTCCAAATCTTGTTCTCAGTGGGATTCAGCCAAATTTAGCCCTTCATAGGTACTTAATATTCTCCCAAGAATATCTGAGGTCTTTGTTGTTAACTACCCACCATGTCCAGCAATTTGTTAAGTCCTTTTCTTTTCAAAGCATAATACTTTTAGGATTAACCTTACATCTGGAGAAAAAAACAATCAAACCAGTTTACAGAAACTGGTATTCGTCTACAGACCAAATGCTGAGATATAAATTCTTACTGTTCATAGCCTTAAACATAAAAACTTTGGGAGAAGTGGCAAGGTTAAAGGGAAAGTAGAATTTCTCAGTGGATTCTTGGGCCTGGGGGAAATTTCAACATTAAAAAGGCAGGAAAATAAAAATAATGAAAACAGGTATTGATTGCTAGGCACCAAAATAGTACAGGGCAATCAAGCAAAATGACTGACTTTGTGCAAAATTACTGTACATTCACTGTAAATAGCATCTACTGTCACCGAGCCTCACACAAACCTGGTACAGCATGGAGCCAGGCATATGCATGGATGGAGAACGTCCACATTGGTAGGGTCCTCAAACATAGCTGAAGGCATGGGTGAAGACTGTTAGAGGAAAAGTCAGAAGGCTGGGGACTCTCCTCCTGGAGGGATTCTGTTCATTAAGAGAGCTGAGCACTCACCTGGAAATGATTACCTGTTGTCTTACACTGAGGCATCAATGACTTTGACCAGATGTCCCGAGAGCCCACCTGGTTCTAGCGTGGCTTCTTGGTGTACTGAGCACACGCTAACTATTTGCAAGCCCATACTGAGATCACAGTAATTAGAAAAAAAGAAAAAGTATAACAGTTCATGTTACCTGAAATGGTCTCCCAGTATTCGGTAGATCAGCAGAGGCAATATCTAGAACAGAGCCACAACCACCAAATCGTTCATTCTGACAGCCATAGACAACCAGCGGGATTTCTAAGGAAGAATTAAGGTCCTACAGAGAGTGTGCAGTTCAAGTGCCTACCGTGACAAAACTAGGGTGGGATTATACCAGCTAGCCTGGAGAGGAAAGGCCATGCTACTCTTAAAAACAATTAAACTGGGACTTCCCTGGTGGTGCAGTGGTTAAGAATCCACCTGCCAGGGGCTTCCCTGGTGGCGCAGTGGTTGAGAGTCCGCCTGCCAATGCAGGGGACGCGGGTTCGTGCCCCGGTCCGGGAAGATCCCACATGCCGCGGAGTGGCTGGGCCCGTGAGCCATGCCCGCCGAGCCTGCGTGTCCGGAGCCTGTGCTCTGCAACAGGAGAGGCTGCAACAGTGAGAGGCCCGCATACCGCAAAAAAAATTTAAAAAAATAAAAAAATAAAAAAGAATCCACCTGCCAATGCAGGGGACACGGGTTCAATCCCTGGTCCGGGAAGATCCCACATGCCACGGAGCAACTAAGCCCATGCACCACAACTACTGAGCCAGTGCTCTAGAGCCCACGAGCCACAACTACTGAGCCCACGTGCCTAGAGCCCATGCTCCACAACAAGAGAAGCCACTGCAAGGAGAAGCCCGCTCACCACAAAGAAGAATAGCCCCCGCTCGCCACAACTAGAGAAAGCCTGCATGCAGCAGCAAAGACCCAACGCAGCCAAAAAATAAATTAACTATCAAAAAAACAGCCACACTTATTAAAAAAAAATTAAACTTAGGCTTCGTCTTAAAAATCCAGTTACACAATGCAGTTACACAAAAGAAAGAGATTTAAAGAATATAGTAACTAATGTGTCACAACTGCAAACGGAATGAAAACTGACTGTGTAGCTGCTGAATGCTCAGAGCTTGGTGCTCTCTCTGATCTTTCCTAGATGATTTTTTGGAATCATTAGAGAATTGGAGCCAGAAAGGAGGTAGGAATTTAATTCAGGGGTTTTCACCTCTTAAAAATAATAGATTTTTCCCTGTTCTTTCCTCAAACAAATACAACCTGTGACCTAGTACAAACCAGACTAAAGCAGAGCCACTCTGTAAGGCAGGTTGGGCAGAGAGCTGATAAAGTGGAAATTGTACATATTTTCATACTCAAAACTCTCTCTATTATTTTTAAAGTGATTAAATGATTCACACACACAGCAAAATAAGTACATAAAAATATGCAAGTATGAAATTGAGTTGCTGAATTATCAAATAATTTTTTAAAAGATCTTCAGAGGTTAACTTGCTGTATTCAGTATTTGTGTCGCTTATTCTGTGAAAGACAGAATTCAAAGAGCTGTAACTTTATCAATTTCCCATTTATTTACAATTATAGTATCATAAATGATTTGTTTTTTACTTTGTATTTACTTCTGACTTAAAAATTTTCAAGCCTTCTGTGTAATAGGTATTCATGGAAAAAATAAACAATAAAAACATGAACAGAGAAAGAAAAATTTTAAATCACCTATAATCTCTTCACTAAAGGCAAAACAGATGCATAGTCTTCAGATCTTTTCCTACGCACACTGTTTTATAATCTAATTTATGGTTTATCTTTACACGACAGTTTGTCATGTGTTTCTTGCTCTAGCTTACTTAATAGTTATATGTTTATTGATATTAAAAATGACGTAATTTTATTATTCAAAAATCTTTCCTAAAAATTTTTTGGCCAAGGGATACTGTATTTTAAAATGTGCACCTCCTTTAATTTGTTTCATAAGTCTCTGTTTTCATGTAGTAGAAATGGGTTACGTTTCTACTACAATGTTTGGCCATTTTCGAGTTCACAGGAAGAGTACGAGACATTAACCCGTGAAGTCAAAGGATACTCATCAGGCGGAGAGCGGCTGCGCACATGATACACGGCTCCACGGTGACGTACAGCACTGTGTGTTCAAACACCTCAGAAGGACTCTTGCCATGTCGACGACACCAATCTAGGGCCTGGTCGATGGCCACCATTTCTGCATGTCGAGTAGCCTGAAAGAAGAGGTGCTTGCATTGACCTTGCTGGCTACATGTAACTGTATTTTACAAATATTCAGAAGTAAATAAGAAAAATAGGCCTATCATTTCTGCCAGCATTTTAGCAAATAAAGGTTTCTGGACACCCTTAGCAGTTGACACTGTATTTCCTAGTTCAAGTACCATAACCTCACCAACGAAAGACACCTAATCTGAGATGCCACACGAATTATGCTCTATTTTTAGTTAAGTACCTAAGTACTTTAGGGGACACTCTTTCAATTAAAATGCCATAGAGAGATAAGTCTCAAAAAAAAATGTCCATGGTTCCTGAATATTTCAGGGTACACTTGAAATTTTCCTAAGCATATGTTCCAGTTATGAATATGTTTTCAAGGCTGTCACTGACCTCACTCTAAGCAAATCTATATTTAGAATGTCATCATTGGAATGTCATCACTTGTATTTTCTTTGGGATGAGATTTTATATACTGGCAGACTCTAGAGAGAAGCAGAGATTTGGTATCAGTCTCAGATACCTCATGGGAGTAGTTGAGTAGAGGAGAAATCACATAGTCTGGAATCAACCACACTTCAATCTAAATCCTGACTGTGACGTTACTGATTATACAGCCCTGGGCAAGTTACATAGCTTCTCCAAGCCTTGGTTTCCCCAATGTAATACTGGATATACTGGTATCTACATCTCATAAAGCGATCTGAATTATATGAAGCACAATGATGCATAACGTGATATATGTCCTCTGCTATGTGAAAATTATTTATAATATTCATGATAATCGTGTTTATCAATAAACTTACACGGAATGTCAACTATGTATAAGCCACTGTGCTAAACTCTTTGTGGGAAAAAAAGTCTCTGTCCGAAACGAGCATAAAATTTGATGGGACAAACAGAAAGGTGTTCATTTACCTGTGACATAGGGCAGGGTGTGGAAAGTGCTGGCACAGTGGCCAAGGTACCATGGAAGCCAGAGGCAGATGGGAGCACTGCTGGCCCAGAATTAATATAAACTTGGAACTGGAAGGTGCTTTAGCAAAGAGGTTCCCACACATGACTGCATACCAGAACCAACTGGGGAGCTTAAAAAAGAAAAGTATCCCCAACTCGGGTGCTTTTTAAAAATCAGATTCAGAACTACTGAATCAAATGTCCCCACAGTTCTCAAGAAATAATCGTTGACCTAAATCATCTCAATCAACTCTTTTACTGCTGAAGAACCAGAAGCTAAGCTGTGTTAGGAGGTTACTAAAGACACACAGCTGGGAGAAGTGATGGTGGTGGTGACAGAGGGTGATGGTATCAGAGCCAAAAGTAGGATTCGGGTCTCCTCATTTGGGGTCAAGAGTCTTTCTATACTGTGATTATAGGGTAATCTTCTATAGAGCATAGAAAACTAAAAATAAATCCAGGTTAATTTCAAGGTGTGGAAGAAACCCAGGTCACTGGGGGTTTAGATGGATGTTGCTAGGACATTCAATGATCTCACATTAAAGATATTGTACTGAACTACAAAATACACATAGGGAGATATGACAATTATTTAAAACACAAAATTCCACTCCTGCATAAGTATCTGTATATTCACTAATTGCTGTATTATGGTTTATTACTTTTCTCATAAGCATTTTGATATCCACATAACAATTGCTTCGTGAATCTGGGTTCCTGTTTTGCTTGTGTTTCACTAAATCTGAGTTTCCTTTTTGATAGATGTGATGGATGAACTTTAAAGTCCTCAGAGTACCAGTTCCAACACCAGCTTGTTCTCTGGCTCCCAAGTAAGATCAAGGTCTGTGTGAGCGGTATTAAAGTTATAAGCTACCCTTGGGTCCACCTAGCACTTTCTATAATCCTAACACTTGATACTTCATTTATACTCACTGTGACACACTGTTGTGATACCATGTTCAGGAAGTGTCGCCTTAATTCATGAACTTCTCAACCTAACCACAATAAATTAAAGTCACACAAGCTTTTAAAGTGTACCTGTAGGTAGAGACAGCAGGTGGTGGAGACTGTATTTCACTGAATTATCTGATTTAGGAATAGCTTCCTTTATACAATCTTTTTATACCTCCATAGCTATCAACTGAGGGTGACTTTTTAATTTACCAGGAGGAATACATTATTTAAAGGCACTAACGGATATGGTATGAATTAAATTGATGTGTTTTACAAAGTAGAATTTTCATTAAAAAAATCAACATGTATCACTTTTATAATCAGAAAAGGAAGGGCATTCATAAAAAGAGATCTTTAGGGAAACCATCTTTCCATTGATCCTCACGGGACTCTACACAGACCCATCTTCTAGTCAACTACGATAAATTCATTCCACACCTACCATCACTTCCATATGTCTGCAATTATACTATTCAACTCACATACATTTTTGGTTTGATTGACTTCATTTCTTCCCTTCCCTACAACTTCATTGTTGTAGACCAAAAGGCAGCCAACAGGAACCTCAATATTTTCTAGGGCTTCTTTGGCCTGAAAGACAAAATGGAAAACCTAAGAGGTAATGTTCAAAACATGAAAAGATGGTAGGAGAGAAAAGATGCAGCCTGAACAGTACACACATGTACAAACACCAGAACAAAGAAATGCAGGTCAGCTTTCCCTTTGCTCAAACATACTTTAGTACTTAGTGCCTTTGTTCTCTATCGTATCCATATTAAGGAGACTCAGGAACAAATCCCCTTCATGGGTCCTGAGTCCCCTGACTTTTTTCTTCTCGTTGGAAGCAGAAGTAATCAAAAGACTGCTATTGACTCTTTGTTTTTTTCATTGCCAGGATCTACGCACCTTCTCTGAGATAGTGTATATATCTGCAAAGAGGTAGAAGAATAAGTAACATTTATAAATCTGTTATTAACATCCTTTCCTTGTTGAAATTCTACTTATTTTTTTTGTTTCTTTAAAAATTACAGAAAATATCCTCTAGAGTTCCAACAGCATAAAGGTGACCAGACTGGATTATCCCCCTGTGCCCACAATTTCTGCTCTAAGTGAGACAATAAAAGTTTAGGAGCACTCTATACAAAGAAATAGCGTAACCACTTTGGAAAACATTTTGGACGTTTCTTTAAGAAGTAAGCACACATATAGACTGTGAACATATAGCCTATTCTAGTCCTAAGTATTTATTTAAGAGAAGGGACTATATGTCCACCAAAAAACCTTGTAAAAGAATGTTCATAACAGCTTGATTCATAATAGCCAAACTCTGGAAATAGCACAGGTGTCCGTCAACAAAAGAATGAATAAACAAACTGTGGCATATTCACACAATAGAACACTATTCCGCAATGAAAAGAAACAAACTTATACACACAACAACATGAGTGAATCTCAGACATGCTTAGGTTTGGGGGGT
This sequence comes from Kogia breviceps, assembly GCF_026419965.1. Taxonomy (NCBI): domain Eukaryota; kingdom Metazoa; phylum Chordata; class Mammalia; order Artiodactyla; family Physeteridae; genus Kogia; species Kogia breviceps. Next base: position 70,777,764 of record NC_081322.1, read on the forward strand.
TTTGTTTTGTTTTGTTTGTTTTGTTTTTTGCAGTACGCGGGCCTCTCACTGTTGTGGCCTCTCCCGTTGAGGAGCACAGGCTCCGGACGCGCAGGCTCAGCGGCCATGGCTCACGGGCCCAGCCGTTCCGTGGCATGTGGGATCTTCCCGGACCGGGGCACGAACCTGCATCCCCTGCATCGGCAGGTGGACTCACAACCACTGCGCCACCAGGGAAGCCCCATGCTTAGGTAAAAGCAGTCAAACACAAATCATGTGAAGTACTAGAACGGACTAAACTAAACTACGATGAAAGAAATTGGAACGGTGGTTGCTTCATGAAAGGGGCTGTGTAGATTGGAAAGGGACACAAGGAAATTTTCTGTGGTGGTGAAAACTTTATCTTGATAAGGATGTGGCTTGCGCAGATGTCTGCATCACTCAAAACTGAATGAACAACACATTTAAGACCTGTGCATCTCAATGTATGTGAAGTACACCTCAACTGAAAAACACAAATGAGAAAAATAAGTTTAGGCATAGTACCATCACCATCTCAGGAATGGCAAACCAATTATTATATTTGCAAAGCCTCCCCTCTATCAGAGGCTGTCCATTTTTCTTCTAGCGCTATGGCTGAGGGAACCCCAGCAGCTCCGAGGCCCAGGACAGCTAAGGAATACTTCTTCAGGCAGAGAGCAAAAACCGGCAGGTTACCTCTGGGGTGCCCTGATACCACAGGTGAGAGAGAACCTTAAACGGGTGCAACCCTCGGACTAGTATACAGTCATTGCCACCTCACTACAGTTAAAAAACCCCAAGTACAGCTGTTTCTAGAAAGGCACAACATTTCCTACTTTGGCAGGCCGGAAGACCCTTTGGAAGACAAGACTCCCATTTCAGAGGAGGTATTTTCACACACCATAGGGCATATAAAGTGCCAGGTTGAAGACTTAGCTGAAAACAGTGTGTTCTATCTCCTGCACTAGCTTCTTGCTCCCAGCTTCACTATTTATAGTAGCAATAACATCCTATCATAATGCCAGCATGGGTTCCTTAGCTGCTTCAAGCTTGCTCAACTGACACTTATCATTTGGCCAAAAGCGCTGAAAGGAGAGGCACATGGTGGGAGCATATTGTACTTCTCTCCCATCTGGAGTGGTGGGATAGAGCTGGGGCATGGAGAGGTGTAAACAGACAGGATCTGAAGCAATAAGCCCGCATTCTTCAGAATTGTGTCATGAACTACCCACACGCTAGTGCTGTCCCAGTTCTGTAAAAACAGTTAAAGCATACCCAGTTTATGCAAAGTTTGAAAGACTGAAGAGTTCCAAGGTTTGGTGACTATATACAAATAAATATACAAATGTACCATAGGCTACTATAGAAAGGAAAGCCAGGAGGAGGACTGACAGCTGGGGAGGGTGGAGACTAAGTATTGATGCAGTTAAGGCAATCATCGCACAAAGAATGAAATTTAAAGTAAGCTTAAATCACTGTTCTGACTTAACTATGCCTGTTTTTGAACTTTATATAAATGGACTCACGGCGTATATATTTAGTTTCTAGCTGCTTTTGTTTCACATATGTTTCTGAGCTGCATCCATGTTCATTCCTGTAACTGTAGTTCACTTTCATCGCCCTATATTACTTTGTATGCATATAGCACAGTTTATTTATACAATCTGTTGATAGATGTTTGGGTTGTTTCCACTTCTTGATTATTACTAATAATGCCGTATGAACATGTTTATACCTGTCTCTTCAGGTACTATTAATTTCTGTTGAGTATATACCTAGCAGGAAATTTACTGGGTTGGAGGCTATGTGTGTGTTTGCCTTTAGTACAATAGATCCTGCCAGTTTCCCAAAGTGGTTGGAATAATTTACATTCCCATGAACAGTGTGTGAGAGTTCCCATTGCTCTACATCCTCACTGACAACTGGAATTTTAATATTATTTATTTTGGATATTCTGATGGATATGAGGTAGAGTTTGTGGCTTTAATTTTCATTTCCCTGGTGAGTTAAGAGGTTTACCATTTTTTTTCGTATGTTTATTGACATTTGGATATCTCCTGTGAAGTTCCTGTTCAAATATTTTGATCCGTTTTCCTTTGTGTCGTTTGTCTTCACAAAAATAAAAAATTAATTGAAGGAAAACAAAATAAAATAAGCTTAGAATGACACATAACCTGGGGTACACAAGAGAGACAAATCATTTTTTCATCCATCCAGTATTTGTTGAGGATCTTGAGACAGGAAAGTTACCCTGGGTTATTCAGGTGGCCCTAAATGCAGTCATAAGTGTCCTCATGAGAGAGGCAGAGAGAAATTTGACACATAAAGTATAAAGCACTGTGATGACGGAAGCAGAGAGAGAGAGAGAGAGAGAGAGTTGAAGATGCTACGCTATTGACTTTGCAGATGGCGGAAGGAGCCACGAACCAAGCAAGGAATGTCGCTCTAGAAGCTGGAAAAGGCAAGGAGACATATTCTCCTCTAGAGCCTCCAGAGGGCGCACAGACCTGCCGACAATTGGTTTTGGCGCAGTGAAACTCAGTACGGACTCTGGGCCTCCAGAACCATAAGAGAATAAACTTGTGTTGTTTCAAGCTATCAAGTGTGCGGTAATTTGTTACAGCACCCATAGGAAACTAATACACCCTGTTAAGAGGAAGAAAAGATACGCTAAAACGGAAAGAAAATATTTACAAACCACATAATCAACAAAAGTCTAGATCTGGACTATGTAAAGAATGCTCAAAATTCAACAGTTAAAAAAAAACTGTTAGAAAATGGGCAACAGATATTTAGAGACATTTTATCAAAGAGGGCATACAGGGTTTCCCTGGTGGCGCAGTGGTTGAGAGTCCGCCTGCCGATGCAGGGGACGCGGGTTCGTGCCCCGGTCCGGGAAGATCCCACATGCTGCAGAGCAGCTGGGCCCGTGAGCCATGGCCGCTGAGCCTGTGAGTCTGGAGCCTGTGCTCCGCAACGGGAGAGGCCACAACAGTGAGAGGTCCTCGTACCACAAAAAAAAAAAAAAAAAGGAGGGCATACAGATGGCACATAAGCACATGAAAAGATGGTCACAACATTAGCCATTAGGGAATGCAAATTAAAACCACAATGAGATTATCACTACACACTTACCAGAATGGCTAAAATAAAAAGTATCAATGCCAAATACCATCAAGGCAGAGAAACAGGATGACTCATATATTGCCAGTAGGAATGTCAAATGGAATGTAAAATGGTACAGCCACTCTGGGAGATTGTTCGGTAGTTCCTTAAAAAGCTAAACACGCACTTAACGTATGACCCAACAATTGCACTCCTGGGCATTTATTTACCCAGGGAAATGAAACCTTATGTTTATACAATACACAATTTTGTATACAGACATGAATGTTCATAGGAGTTTTGTTCATAATAGCCAAAAACTGGAAATGACCCAAACGTCCTTCAAAGGGTGACTGGTTAGACAAAGTGTGCTACATCTATCCATGGAAAACTACACAGCAATAAAAAGGAATCAACTATTAATTGACTCAAAACTTGGATGGATCTCAAGGAAATTATGTTAAATGAAAAAAAAAATCCCCAAAGGTGACATATTCATGTATAAAACATTCTTGAATGACAAAACTACAGGTATGGAGGGTTCAGGGTTTGGGAGGGATGGTGGCTATAAAGAGGTAGCATGAGGAAGCCTGGTGGTGATGGAGCAGTCCTGGTGGTGATGGAGCAGTTCTGGTGGTGATTACACAAAACTAAACAGGTGACAAAATTGCATAGAACGACACATACACACAGACACACGCACATACACAAACAGTTTAAGGTTAGCACATAAAGGTGATGAAATCTGAACAAGCCCTGCAGACTGGGTCAATGCCACATTCCTGGCTCTAATATTTTACTACAGTTACTGAAGATGTTACCATTGGAGGGAACTGCCTGAAGGGTATGTGGGCCTTCTCTGTATACTCTGTGGCAACTTCCTATGAATCTGTAATTATTTCAAATTGAAACATTAAAAAAAATAAAGGTGGAATAAACACAGAAGGCTCTTACAATGGCGATTAAGAAGAGATGCCTACTGAGGTAGGAGGAAAACCAGGAGTGTCTGGTGTTATGGAAAATCCAAGGAAAAAACTAGGCCAAGAAAGAAGGGTCAATTTGGGTGGAAGGGAGGGAATGAAACCAGTGACCTGAAGAGTGACTTATCTAAAAGTTACATTTCTAGTTTCTATTACAACAGACTGTTATGTCTACATCTCAAGTGTTCTGATTCTGAGCTTGCAAATAATAGGAGCTTAGAGCTTACTGAAAAACTTACCTTGATCCAGGACTATTTTAAGCACTGTATTAATTCATTTAGTTTATAACCCTATGAGACTGGTTCCGTGAGCTTCCCCATTTTACAGATGAGGAGACTGAGCCATGGGGAGGTTATGGAATTAGCCCCTGTAAGAGGCTGGGACTAGAGCCCAGGCAATCTGGCTCCATCCACTCACTTGTTTGACAAGTCTTTGTGGAGCACCTACCAGATGTCAGGTTCCTGGGCTCTCTGCCATGGCTCTGTCTCTAATTTCTACTGTTGTTACCGCTGATCAGCTACTTTATCAGTATTTGGGTTCTTAGTAGGTCTAGTTCAAGGGACAAAAGGAGAGGGGACATTTAGCAAGAGAGTGAGGCATAGAAAGTTTAAAGATTAAAAAAAAAACTGCAGGGCTTCCCTGGTGGCGCAGTGGTTGAGAGTCCGCCTGCCGATGCAGGGGATACGGGTTCGTGTCCCGGTCCGGGAAGATCCCACGTGCCGCGGAGCGGCTGGGCCCGTGAGCCACGGCCGCTGAGCCTGCGCCCCACAACGGGAGAGGCCACAGCACTGAGAGGCCCGCGTACCACAAAAAAAAAAAAAAAAAAAAAAAAATGCAAGAGTAAACAAATGGGGAGCCATGTGACAAGGATTTTCTATAAAACTATCTCCTGAAGAATTCTATGTGAGGCTATGTGGCCATTTCAAATGTGCAGAAGAGAATCCCAGAGTAAGAGGAAAGGGAGTAGGTGGCAGGGGAGAAGGTGAACCCAAGCTGTGCAGTAGGGTTCCTTCCAAGTCCTGACTTGTTCACCTGGAAGACAGCTGGGGCCACGCTGCAGGGCCTGGCAACCCCTCCACCAGGGTCTCCAGGTGACGGGGCTTGTGCCTTTCATTCTTTCCTTTGGATTTTCTCTTTTTCCCTTCCAGCAAATTATCTCCTTTTAACTCTATTTCCCAAACGCTGAATATTATCTTCCTACTTCCTTAGAGTAACGTGTTGTTTTGTGAAATGCCTTCCTTTGCCGTCCAGATTAGAGAGAAAATATGAGTGAAGGGAGTATCTTTAAAAGGCAAATAATGTTGTTGATGAGGAATGGCCTAGCCTGCCAAGCTCACAGGGAGGGGGTGAACAGCTGGAAAGGCGAGTTAGCGGGGGAGATGGTGAGAATAACCCAAAATCTCCATGGAAGTGAGTGTAGAGTGAAATGCTTTTCAATAAAAAAAATATATAGATGGGTGTGTTTACATGTATATAAAATACATGTGTATATATGCATATATCAAATATATATTTGCTTTGCCATCACATTCAAAATAGATTTAATTAAGCTGAAAAGAATTTAACTCATCCCATCTCGTACTTTCCAATACCCCCACCAGCTCTTCTGTCAAGTCCGATCACTTCTTTATGAATGCACAAGAACTCAGGCAAGATGGGTCTGAAGTGTGTGCAGGTAGGTTTTTAACCCTCTCATCTTTTTTGACAGGAGCCAAGGCTCAGTGACTATTTAAAATGACAACTTGGTCTTTCGTAAGTTAATAAATTATCAGCTTTCAAAACTGAAGAATGAAATCTATCTTCTTCCTGGCCCAATTACTGGTCTCTACTCCAAATGTCTTTAATGTCATTTCTATTGCTCTTTAAATGTCATTTCCTTCACTCTCGTCAGAGCCCGCAGGTTACAGGCAATGACAGCTCTAGGATGGAAGAGATTTTGGAGTTTCTCGAAAGCCATCGCTCCCATTAACTACTCTCTAGTGATGCAGTGGTAAAAGGAGGAGAGATGGGGACAGACTGCAGTGTGCACAGACTCTTGGTGAGTCCCCAGGTATATCTCCTACAAAAGAAAAAAAAAAGTCAGGGGAAAAGACAATTTAGCCAGAACAACTCTTAGGTAGAAAATAATAACGTTCAAAAGGTCAAACTACGCTACAGCTGTTACTGCTAATGACTCGCGGAAGCTCTCTTCTCCCTCTACAACATTAAATTCCACAACGTGGCACCGAGAGCCTCCCAACTACCTACCACCCATGCTCCCCACCAGCCAAATGAGCCAGCCTAACTTTTCATTATCCTTCTAGGTCCTTGGTTCTTAAACTTTCCAGAGCCCCTCTGAGAATCTGATGAACATTATGGACTCTCAAACGCGAAAAAGGCACATGCACATGACATTTTTATACATAGCGTCAGAGTTTATAGATCCCCCTAAAACCTGGGCTCCTGTTAGGAAGCCCTATTCTGAACAAACAGCTGGATCACCTCCTAACCTAAGACCAAGTCTTCCATTTCTTTGGACTTGACGGTTCCTCTGCTTGATCAACCTTTCCTCTCCTTTTCCACCCACCTACATCCCATTTTCCCTTTTTAAAGTTAAGAAAGCATCCTATAATTTAATTCAACTGACTTGCTCAGGACTTTGTCGCCTATTATCTGATAGTACTTTATATCTGCCTCTTATTTTGGACCCTGAACTTGTTACCGTTAACTTTTTCATTTGTGCGTGGCTTAATTTCATCAATTAAACAGTATGCTCCTGGGAGGCAAGCACTAGATCCAAGCACTAGCAAACCTGTTTTGCTCACCTTTGCAGGCCTAGCACTCATCACAAGGCCTAACACATAGGAAACACTAAATCACACCACATTTGTTACAACGCATGTGTCTGTGCTTGATTTCTTTTTGAATTTTCCTCAGACCTAGCACAATATTATAGTAATACTAGGCGCCCAGAAAATGCAACAATAATACACAATTGATTTATTCTAGAAAACTTGTAACTTTTCTCCCTCTCTCTATCTCTGACTCTCTGATAATACACACACACACACACACACACACACACACACACTCACTCACGCTTTCTTTTTTGCTAAGTATGAAGTAAGTATGTTCAAGGAAAAAACCTGGGAGTAAAAAAATCTACACATCAAAAAATAAAAACCATTCAATCCCAACACTCCAAAATATGATCTCTGTTATTATTCTGTGACAGAAAGTTTTCAGGTTTTTTTCTATGCCTGCATATACATGTTTGTAGTTTTCTTAAAAGTCAAATAGATTTATACTAATATAAACAGTTCAACAGTCTGCCTTTTCCATTTAGAAATATATTACAAACATTTCCCTATGTTGAGTAATATTTTTTCAGCACATGATTTTTTTAAGCTTACATGGTACTCCTTTACATGAATATCTATGATCCATTTAACTGGTCCCCTATTGTTTAACTAGAACATGTGGCTATTTTTCTAATTCCTCACTATTATAAACAAGTGAAGAACTTTATATCTCCATCACTTCCGTATGAATTATTCCTAGAAATAGCTATAAAATACAAAGGGTTCCTACAGTGTGATTTTTAAAAATAAAACTAATAATAAAATTGGGCAAAAGAGGACATGCCTAAGGGCAATGCACAGAGAAAAAAAAATCCGAGTGTCTAATTAGGATGCTCAATACACTGGAGTCAGTGGGATGAAAGTGGATAGGCAGAGAGGTCCAGTAGGGTGCGCTGGAGAGCAGGGAGCAAGCAAACACAGCACAGTACAGGCAGGGCGGGGGTGAAGACAGGTGGCTGGGCTCAAATCACAGCTCTCTCCTTACCAGCTCCCTAACTTTGGGAAGTTTACTTAACTCTAAACCTCAACATCCCCCTCTGAAGATTAGGACAGTGATAATACACACCTGATAGGGTAGGGCTACCATGGGGCTTACACACTATGGCCTATATGAAACACTATCCACTATCCACGGCACTGTGTCTGGAACGGAAGAGTGCAACACTGTTATTCTTTTATTTCATTCTCAGCCAACACTCTTCGAATTATATGCTTGATGATTAAAACAGTAACCTTTATTATACACTTAGCTCTCCAAAAGAAAACTGTCATGAAAAATAGTGATTTTACAAACAATAATAAAGTGTAGAGAACTTTATTTAAAGTTTGATAAATTTATCAAAGAACAACAAAAAAAAGTAACACAGATATTATAATACTTCTCACCTATAACATTGCCAAATATTAAAGAGTGATCATTTCAGGGCTAGTGGGAACAGGGGTAGGACAGAACATTCTCATACACTGGGGATGGAATTGTGACCATTTCAGACCAGTGCTATCCAACAGAACTTTCTGTAGGAATGGAAATATCCTTTGATCTGCACCATCCAATATGGTAGTCACTGGCCATGTGCTGCTACTGAGTACTTGAAATGCAGCTAATGTGACTGAGGAAGTGAAGATTTAATTTTATTTCATCTTAATCAATTTAAACTGAAATGGCCACACGTGCTAGTGGCTACTACATTTGGCAGCATAATTCTAGAAGGCAATCTTAAAATGTCTAGATGGTTTCAAAATACATACATCCTTTGTCCCACTTTTGGTAATCTATTCCATAGCAATAAAAGTATTATGGAATGGGGGTGAAAGGAAAACAAACCAAAATAAGAAATATTTACATCTAGAAAAAGATATTCACAATCATAAAGAGAATAATTTCATTTATTTAAACATATATATGTCAAAAAATAAATTTGAAAAAAACCTAGCACAGAGATTTAATATAAGAAAAAAGTATATATGTCTGTTTACACATGGACAGAGAGATATGTGGAAGGATGTTCCTAAAATTTTTACAACATTATCTCTGATGGTAGGATTTTTAGGTAATTATTACTTAATTTGTTAAATCTCTTTATAGTTTGAATTTCTTATGACTATGAATTATTTATATAATCAGAAAAAGAAAACATTAACATATTTTCATTTGGGAAAAAAATACCATAAAGGCATTACTGGATCAAAGGATAAACTAGTTTTAAGGCTTTTTTATATATACATAGCAAAGTTGTCCTCTAGAAAGGATGCCCCAATTTCAGCAACCAACTAGCCAGCTCCTCACACACACACCCTTACCAACAGCAAGCATTATAATTTTTTCACCTTTGCCTATTTAACAGGTGAAAAATTGTAACTCTTTTTAACTTGAATTTAATTTATTACTAATGAAATTGCACATTTGTTCACTTGCTAGTTATTTGTATTTCTTTTAGAATAGCATGTTCATATCCTTCGACTTTTTCAAAATTAGGGTGTACATCTTTTCTTATTAGTTTGTAAAAGTTCTTTATATATTAAGGTTATCAAACCTGTCCTTTTATTTACATTGCAAATATTTTCCCTCTTTTGTCATTTGCTTTGTTACTTTGTATCTTATCTTTTTAATATGGAGAAGTTTTCAATACTTACATAACTAAAACCTATTCATTTTCCTTTTATGTTTTCTGCCTTTGGTCATATACTTTAAAGAATCCACCTCCATTCCAATTCCTCCAGGCCTTTGCCCAACAAATGCTAACATCAGAGACAAACATTCTAGTTACTTGAACTGGTCATATAAATATGTGTGCTCTGTACAAGTGCTGTGGGGATGCTAGTATCCTACCTATTACATGTATACTGGACATTTCACTTTCAAGTTCCTCAGAACACATTAATCAGAGATTAACTTGCTGCCTCCGGATTTGGTACTAGCTGTACTTCTGGTCTAATCTTAAACTCTTCTCATAAGTACATAGTACACTTGCAATTACTTCAACAATTCTTTGAAATAATTTAAGATTTGAAGTTTCTTTAGTGGGGAGGGAATGGTTGGACAAAGCCCAAGGATTATGACAAGCCCCTTTTTCCCCTTTTTAAGTCCTGGAAGAAACATATACTATTGGCCAAAACCAAAAAAATGAGTGCAAACTAAGGACCTCCTTGACCCTGTGTAGATAAACTAGGTAATCACACCCCTAGGTGTTCATAATCTAATTAAAAGACAAAAATGTCAAGGCCAGAGAGGGCCTAGAAATTACTTGGAGTTCAACCACCCCATTTTATCGAGTAGGAAGCAATACCCTAGGGGGATAGAGTGACTTGCCCAAGGTCATACCAAAAGGTAGTAAAAAGACTCAAATGTTTAGTCCAGAAGACTAGAGAATAGGACAAAGATATGAAAGGATGGAAAGAAAACACATTTCTGATACACAAAGTGGAAAAGCTCAATGACTGATTAAGCTTAGCTGTTTATGGAACCACTATTGAGTCCTCTATGACAGCAACTCTCAAAATTTCATCTACACAAGCTCCACATAAATAATCTGAGGAGAGTTCCTGAAGCAAATGAAAATAAACGAAAGAGACCACGAATTCCCAGTATTCTGGCATTCCCTGGCCTCCAGGTCTCTCACCCACAGAAAGATATAAACGCAGCTTAATCTGAGATATTTTAGCCTTCATGTGCATTTATTATCATCCTCACTACTTATTAAGATGCTGCCCAGGGACTTCCCTGGCCATCCAGTGGTTAAGACTCTGCGCTCCCACTGCAGTGGGCACGGGTTTGATCGCTGGTGGGGGAACTAAGATCCCACACGCCGCACAGCGCGGTCAGAAAAAAAAAAAAAAAAAAAAGGCGCCGCCAGGCATATGATATTTTTGAAATGATTTGGGATAAGGAGAGTGAGATTTTTGATATCACATGAAAACTCCTTGTCTCCAACTTGGAGAATTTTGTAACATAAAAGGAGTTCAGGACAAACAACTCCATATAACAAATTACAAATTAATTAGTTAAAGGCACATGTGAACATTAAAGTATCAGACAGAAAGTTATGCATCCTGTCAGTTTAATGGGGGAAATAAATTTTGAAGTGGGCTTAAAGAGTGGGTCATGAAATCAAATCAGGGGTGATGACCTGCAATTTTTTTTCCAAAATGCAATGAAAGAGAAATACCAGGAAAACTGTACACAGGAAGATTAAGTACTGTTCTGTAAAGCTTTTGTTTCAATTTTATCTGTGTGTGTTTACTGGAGTGTAATACAAAATAGATTTTTTTTTTAGTGTGAGTCACTTTCAAAAGAGTATGAGAAACAAGTTTAAAAGAACATATGCATGTATGTGTGTGTGCATGATTTATATACATATACATATATGCCAAATACACTTTTATCCCTATTAAAGAGTTCGCTGGGACACGTAAGTATGGGTAAAGCTTGGATTATACACAAATCTTATTAGAGCCCTCCTTAATCAGGAGTCCTGAAGGGAGCGTGGGAAGTGAAAGGGTGGATGGATGGATGGATGGATGGATGGATGAGAATCTGGCTGTTCAGGGACTTGTTTTTATCCTGCTCTCTACCGGAAACATCCTCAGCTTCCTTCCTTCTAATACAAAATAATGTGACTTCAAGGATTTGAGAATGTCCACAGGAAACAAGGGGACGCAGCACGCCCGTGCCAGCAGCCCCCGAATAGGGATGTTTGGCGCATACTTCAAACAAGTGAAAAAGAAATAATTTCTGTATTTCGTCTCTTCCTTTCCTCAGAACCACTGTGAGAATGGGCTAAAGAACATTTCAGGACAGTAAAGCCAGCTGTTTACCCAGAGAATGCGAGCGCCATCGAGATTACTGAGACCACAAAGCACCCCCGGGGACGTTTACTCAAATGCTTGGGTCAGGATAAGCCAGAGAAAATTCCCACCCTATACATCCACGTCCCGCCCCCTCACCATTTGCATCGACTGTTCCATCCACTTTTCGGTCTCCTCCGCCAACACAGAGCACGCGCCCCCCATAGTCTGCGTGGACCTTACTTTCGCCTCCATACTGCACCGGGGCAGCCTCGCTCAGCGCCAGAGGCCGCGGCGGAGGAGGAGCGCGGGCAACGGAACGCGGTGGGGGCGGGCTGTCGTTTCCGGGGGAATCAAACTGTGAGGCACTCGGGAGCGAATTCTAGACGGACCTCGGCGCCTCAGGCTAGCGAGCGGCGGCGGCGGCGCGCCGGCAGCAACAGAAAGCGCAGCTGCTCAGCTACAGTCCACGCCCCCTTCCCCCTCCGGTGACAGTCTCTGCGGGAAGTCGCTTTCGTGATTTTTGGAGAGCACCGAGTGGGACGACGGCGGTCCAGCCGGGTCGTCCGTGGCAGGCGACGAAGAAACGTTTTCCTGGTGAACCATTCCTCCTTCCCTTTAGGCAGCCCGCACCCGCAGGGCCTGAAGATGCTGAGATCTACGTGGAATTTTCTGAAACGTCACAAAAAAAAATGCATCTTCCTGGGTACGGTCCTCGGAGGTGGGTGACAGCGTTCTTGCAAAGGGGCATAGGGAGGAGGGGGTGGGAGAGAGATGTCTGTCTTCTAAAATAGAGGTGGAGGGATCATGGCCCAGGATTCGTTCAACCATGGGACGGGGAACAGGGTGACAAACCTCCAGGGTTCTTTCCATCTCTGCAGTTGTGAAATTTGTGCCCTTTGCCCTGACACTGCCGCTTACTCTGTTTCTCGCCTTTTACTCACCCACTTGGGAGAACCCACCACAATTTTTTTTTTCTGTTTCAAGGCACAGTTCTCTTACAGACATATTTTTTTACTTCTATTGTTTTACTGTGAGGTTCTTCGTTTCTCTTTGGTACTTCCAGTACTTTGGCATTCACCGTTCGCAGAAGTTTCATAATATTCGAGGGAAGTTAACGGAAGCCTGTGCTTCGAGTTCTTGTGTAAAGTTAATTTGAATTTTTGAAAACAGCACAATTGTACTGAAGGACTGGAAGGTATATGGTAGACAAAGAAACACAAATCAATATTTTAGCTCTGTTTCTGCTGTTTTAGAATACAAACTGTCGTAAATTATGCAGTAAGAAAGTGCTTTCGGGAAGTTGTGCAGTCTTCTCAGGATCTTCAAGATTTTAGGATGAATTCCCACCTAGCTCACATAACTGAGTTGCACAGGCTGAGAGGAGATTTAGAAACAGATTAGATAGCAATGTTGAGAGCCTTTTTCCTCATAAGACAATCATGCAGGGGTGTAAAGGAGAGAATAAAAGGTCTTGTGTGATACAGGAGAAGGAAATGTAGGACTGTTAAGAGGGAATTTTTAGCATTTGAGTTTGTTGAGAGGTATTATCACTGACTACATGCTTTGGTTACAGAAATAGTTAAAAACAAGAGCAGATGTTTCCTAAAGAATTTGGTTGTTTTTCTCTTACTATTGATTATATTCTATTGCCCCCAAACAATTTGAAATTAGCAATACTCTTAGCATCAATAATTCAGCTCTGTTGATTCTTTTTTTTTTTTTTTTTTTTGTGGTACGCGGGCCTCTCACTGTCGTGGCCTCTCACTGTCGTGGCCTCTCACTGTCGTGGCCTCTCCCGTTGCGGAGCACAGGCTCCGGACGCGCAGGCTCAGCGGCCGTGGCTCACGGGCCCAGTCGCTCCGCGGCACGTGGGATCTTCCCGGCCCTGGGCACGAACCCGTGTCCCCTGCATCGGCAGGCGGATTCTCAACCACTGCGCCACCAGGGAAGTCCAGCTCTGTTGATTCTTGAAAATTTGAAACAGGCTTCTTGTTAATGAGGCAGGCAAGGAGAGTGTTTTTCTCCTCTCTGAGGTCTACCACAGATCAATAATGATTATATGTAAATTTTAATGGCATTCTTTGAAAAATTCTTTATAGATAAAATGTATTTTCTAATATCTTCATGCACTGATATCTAATGTATATTTAAATTATGCAAAGACTACTGAGTCCACTTTATTTGTAGAAGCTAATGATTTATGTGTGATGGAAGACGTATAAATAAAATATTTTTGCCTCTACTGAAGGAAAGAAAATAGTATCTCTTTAGCAATCTCAGAAAAAGTAGCATACCCCATCAGATTTATGGAACAACTTAATGGTAGATTAGAAATAATCATAGGGGGAAGCAAAAGAGTACACTTAAGAGACAGTTATAGGTGTGATGAATTGGGAGGTTGGGATTGACATATATACACTAATATGTATAAAACGGATAACTAATAAGAACCTGCTGTATAAAAAAATAAATAAAATTCAAAAATTCAAAAAAAAAGAGATAGTTATAGTTTTATTCAAAAGTCTATTGAGAGCTTTTTTTTTTTTTTTTTTTTTTTTTTTTTGCGGTACGCAGGCCTCTCACTGTTGTGGCCTCTCCCGTTGCGGAGCACAGGCTCCGAACGCGCAGGCTCAGCGGCCATGGCTCACGGGCCCAGCCGCTCCGCGGCATGTGGGATCCTCGCGGACCGGGGCACGAACCTGTGTTCCCTGCATCGGCAGGCGGACTCTCAACCACTGCGCCACCAGGGAAGCCCTATTGAGAGCTTTATAGTTAGAGATTAAAAGGAATGAGAAAGGGGAGAAGAGGTTCAGAGGAACAGAAAAAGAAAATAATCCTAGTGTTTTATAACAAGAAAGGATGTCAGCCCAAAAAGAAAAAAAGAGTAGATGACCGTGATTGGCATTTGTTTGAGCCTCATAGTCTTTCTGCTTCAAGGGAAAGGTCCTATAACATGGTACCTATCAGTTAATCAATTTTTAGAAATATTTATCCAGTGCCTGTAGTGTTGGAGGTAATATGATTGGAAGTACAAGATTTACAGAGATGTTTAATAGTAACAGCTACCATTTTGTGGGTGCCCAGTGGGCCCTGTATTAAGCTCTTCTATTCAGTGGGGATGATGACAGGATAGTTATTGTTATCCCCATTCAAAAATGTGGGAACCAGAGTGCTAAGAATTTAAAAACTTGTTGAGGGTCCCAGAGTTAGTAACAGGGAAGCTAGAACTCAAACCCAGGTGTGTTAGATCCCGAAGCACGTTCTCTTTCCACACTACACCACTCTTGTCTTCATGGACTTTATGGTCTAAAAGGAATGAAAACAAATGACTTAGTTTGTTCAGGCTGCTAACCACAGACTGGGTGGCTTATAAACAACAGAAATTTATTTCTCCCAGTTCTGGAGTCTGGAAATCTAAGATCAGGGTACAAGCATGGTTAGGTGAAGGTCCGCTTCGGGGTTGCAGACTTCTCGTAGTCTCACATGGCAGAAGGAGCTAAGGATCTCTGTGAAGGCCCTTTGATAAGAACACTAATCTCATTCTTGAGACCCCCACCGTCATGCCCTAAGCACCTCTCAAAGACTCCCACCTCCTAATACCATCACATAGGGCATTAGAATTTCAACATATGAATTTAGGGGAGACATAAACATTCAAACCACAGCAACAAGCATACAAATAATTAAAATATAAAACAATAAGAGCTGGAAAATGCTGTATATATCAAACTAGCAAATAGCCTGTGCAGTTGGAAATAATTAGGAAAGGGCTTCATAGAAGAAGTAGCACATTTTGACAGATTTGCAGACTAAGTAAGATATCAACTTGCATGCTCAGGAAGCTTGGCCATTCAGTGGTGGGGAAAAAAACCTTTAATGTTTGGTCTCTTTGGTTTTTCATTCATTCAACAAACATCTGAATTAGAGGGCCTACTCTCTCTATATTGGACTCTGGTGATACACAGGAATAAGATACAGTTCTTGACTTTGAGGAACTCATAATGCAGTCCAGAAAGCAGAAATGGAAATAAACAAAAGTAGTACAGTGATAGTATTAGAGTACCATAATAGAGCAGGGTTCTGTGAGAGCATAGAGAGAATCATGGAGGTGTTCAGCAAGCCTCCCTTAAGAATCCACTAGAGGGACTTCCTTGGTGGTGCAGTGGTTAAGAATCTGCCTGCCAATGCAGGGGACACAGGTTCAATCCGTAGTCCAGTAAGATCACACATGCCACGGAGCGACTAAGCCCACAAGCTACAACTACTGAGCCCGTGAGCCACAACTACTGCCTAAGAGCCCGTACTCTGCAACAAGAGAAGCCACCGCAATGAGAAGCCCGCGCACCACAATGAAGAGTAGCCCCCACTCGACGCAACTAGAGAAAGCCCGCGTGCAGCAACGAAGACCCAACGCAGCCCAAAATTAATTAATTAATTTTTTTAAAAAGAAGAATCCACTGGAGTTACAGCTAGCAAAGTAGAAGGGGGCACAGCAGGTAAAGGGGTTGCTCAGAAGATTCAGAGACCTTGTTTTTGGTGAATCAAAGTGTATTTCACTATGACTAAGCGCAGGGAACAAATGGGGAGTGGCAAAAGATAAATTTGGAGAAGTAGCTAGAGTGCAGATTGTGAAGGGCTTTCCTTATTGTGCCATTCTACAGAATTTGGAGCTTCTCAGACTTTAGTATGGATAAAAATCACTGAAGGAACTTAATGAAAATACAGAATTCTTTCTCCGAGATTCTGATTCTTTAGGTCCAGAGTGCAGTTCATTAATTCTTTAATTCATTCAACAAATATTTATTGAGCTCCAATTGTGTACCAATATTATATATTGGGGGTACAGCATCATATAAGACAAAACATTTGGGGATGTTTTCAAGGAACTTCCTTAAAGGCTACATTTTTAACAAGTACCCCATCAGTAATTCTGATGTAAGTAGAACAGGGACCGTGCGTTAAGAAATGATGACAGGGTGTTGAAGAATTCTAACTATGGCAATAGTACAGTCAGATTTAAGTTTTAGAAAGTCACTTTGCATATAAAAGATGGATTGGAAAGGTGTGAGACCAGAAACAAAGAGTTTAGGAAGCTGTTAAACCAGTTCAAGAGCATTAATAATCTGGGTCTGAGTGAAGACAGTGGTAGAGAAGTGGACTAAAGTGGCAAAATTTAGAAAATATTTCTGAAATAGAATCAGAATAGAAGGGTTTGGTGGTCTTTTGTATGGGAGTGAAGTTAATAGATTATTTTCAAGCTCTTATTGACATTATTAACCTAGTAAAATAGTTATACTGAAGGATTTTCATCCATTAAGACAGTAAGTGATGGTTTTAGAGAACCAAATTCGTAGTATGGGAAGGCTAGAAGGTATTTTGCTTTACCAGCAGTGTTCTGAAAGGAAACGTCAAAACGTTTTACATGTATTTTTTGAAATATTTAGTGAATGTTTTCATTATTCATAAATAAAATCATAGCTAAAGAAGAAACTTTAAAGCTCATATAATCCCAGCCTTTCATTTTATGAAGAAATTTAGACCCAGAGAGAGGAAAGACTTAATTAAAGTTACCTGCCTAGTTGGTGCCACAGCCATCAGTATCTACTCTCTTCTGGGCCAAAATTCAGGCAGCAAGTCAGGGGTATCCTGAGCTCCACATTTTAGGTAATGAATTCTCTGCCTTCATTCTTACTTCCGTAGGGAAACAAATCGGACAAAATCAGAATTTATGAATTTTGCAGATGAGAGCCTGGGTAAATTAGTCCTTGTGTAGGAATTTACTTCAGTGCTAACTCGAGGAAAATAATGGACTGTGGGATTTTAGCCTAATGCCTTGAATCAGTTTGCTAGGGCTGCCGTAATGAAGTACCACAAACTGAGTTGCTTAAGCAACAGAAATGTATTGTCTCTCAATTCTGGAGGCCAGAAATCCAAGATCAATGTGTTGGCAGGATTTGTTCCGTCTCAGGGCTTTAAGAGAGGATCTGTTCCAGGTCCTTCTCCTTGGCTTGTAGATAGCTTTCTCCTCCTTGTGTCTTTACATCATCTTTCCTCTACACATGTCTATGTCCAAATTTCCTGTTCTTATAAGAACACCAGTCATACTGGATTAGGCCCACCTTAGTGACCTCCTTTTAACTTGATTATCTCTGCAAAGACCCTATCTCCAAATAACGTCACTTTCTGAAGTACTAGAGCTTCAACATGTTAATTTGGGGTAGGATACACTTCAACCCATAATAATTTATCTTTTAGCTTTAGTAAGAATATACTACATTTACCAAACAAACACAGTACAGTTAGTTGACCCTTGAACAAAACAGGTTTGAACTGCACAGGGCCACTTACACAGTACGTTTGACCCTTGAACAACTCAGGTTTGAACTGTGCAAGGCCACTTATATGCAGACTTTTTTCAGTAAATACTGAAGCACAACAGATCCTCGGTTGAATCCAAGGGCACAGAACTATGAATTGAGCCCACTGTAAAGTTACAAGCAGATTTTCCACTTCTGGAGGGAGTGTTCTGCACCCCTAACCCTGGAGTCATTCAGAGGTCAACTGTAGTTCCTAAAGTGTTTTTGTCAGACACTGTTGAAAATCTAATGAAAGCAGTGGACCTTCTTCCCAGGAAAACACATAGACCAATCAAATTTACTATTATTCCAGAAAATTCTTAACTATACAAGGGGTGTCATTGCAGCATTTCATTTTACGCTATTATTATTATTTGAGAAATAATAATCATTTACACATAACATTTAGCCATCTGTTGGGCAAATATAAAATAGAAGCAATTTATTGAGAAGTAGTTATTATATAAGCGTTTCCTGTCAAAGGGTTACTTTGTGAAACGTAAGTCAGTTGCTTCATTCTGTTAGTATTATGACACTGTCTTTGGTTTATTGAGGATGAATTACAAGAAAGGTAGCTCTGAAGACATTTATATGAATTTTTATTTATTCTTTAAGGAGATTGTAATACATTTTTTGCATATAGACTTAACAGCAGTCACACTTTATTTCTAATTATTTGTAGCACATACTCTTTCAATGTCTTTTTAAGACATATAACGTGTTATCAGGTCATCTGTATTGCTTACATTAGTGAAAATAATTCAGGATACGTGTTTGCTTTGCAGTTCTTAGTGGGCTTCCTCCTTCCCACCTGTGACAAACAGACCAAATCCAATTATTTAGATCGTGTACAATTCTTATGTTCTTTCTTGTTATATTGGAGGCTACAGGCAGTTGGAGGTGGGTGAGGATTAGTTACTCTCCTACAGCCTTGTTGCCAGGTTATCATGAAACAAACTCTGGCTCACATTAAAACATCTATTATCAAACATAGATAGAACAGTATCATAACTTGTTCCATAAGCTCATTGAAATCCCATTGTCCTTTCTTTGTGCTACAACAGAACCATGCATACACGATTTACCCAAAGCAAATGCAACAGTATTCTAGATGTAGGATTCTGCTGGCCATTTGGTTAACCCTCTTGACTAAGAATCCTTCGAACTAGCAGCTGAGGATCTGAGACTAAGCCTTTCCTAAGGGTGAAGGACTTGCTCGTATATTCTTGTTCAAATGAATGTTACTAAAATGTTTCAGCTAACCCAGTATCTTAAACACCAGTCATTTAATCTGTGAAAAGCTATTTCTGATATTCATTTTGCTAGGTTAGTTGAAGTGCTTACACCTTGAAATATGGCTTTTGATCAAATGCTAACTAACCATGCTGAAGTGTTAACATTCCCAGTCAGGACAACTGACTGCCCATAAGGTATTACCAAAATTTGCACATTTTTTGTATTATACTGTCTATACTGAAATGTGTTAAAGTAAATTACAGGCCACAAGACTCCACATATATTTTTATGTCGTAGTGTCATAATTTAGGAATTTTTGTACCCTCTTCACCTTCCCTTTTTCACTTAAGTTTCTAGTTTTAGATGTCTGCTTGACAACCTACCTTTCTTTTATTCTTCCTTTTAAATTTTTTCTTATATTTTTAAAAAGTATTATATTTTGATTGAAGAAAATGTGTAAACCATAGAGAAGCAAGCAGAAGGAAAAAAATCACCTGCTATCCCACTATTTGGCAGTGATCATTGTTTAATATATGTAAGAAATTAAAATCCATCTGTTGTCATATATGTTTACTTACATTAAAAAGCAAAACTTCCAGGATCTTATTTTATCCTCTAACACTATAACATGGATGTTTCCTTAAGTCATTAACTATTTAGCAATGTAGTTTTTAATAGCTACATAAGAGTCCATTGTATGGCTAGACCATAATGTATTTAAACAGTTCCCTTTTGCTGTACATTTAGAATATCTCCAGTTCACTATTAAAGGCATTGCCTGACTTTGTATATTTAATTCCTTTCTGTTTCTTTAGACCTAGTCGTTATGTACCCATTTATCATTGGCTTTTAAAATGCCAGTCTCCTTTTCCTTCTCTTCAGGTTGCAATCCTTAAACAGTTCTTTAATTTAGGTTCTTAAAAGTTGTAATTTTTAGATTTTCACTAATATAAGCCTCATATTTGGATAAAGTGGGTTAAAAATACTATTTAGAATTTTCAATACTCTAATTAACTGCATTAATATACTAACTTGTTTTAAAAAATAATTTTAGGAGTATATATCCTGGGGAAATATGGACAGAAGAAAATCAGAGAAATACAAGAAAGGGAGGCTGCAGAATACATCGCCCAAGCACGCCGACAATATCATTTTGAAAGTAACCAGAGGACTTGCAATATGACAGGTAAGACAAAGAGAACTATTTATATATGTATAAAGTTGCTTGATGATTTATATTAATTTACATACCTCCAGGACCAAAGTTAGAGGAAAGGGCAAAAATGATAAATCTAGCAAGTATTTACATGATTTAACTGAATTATATCATTTAATGTGGATTTGGAAAATCAATGTAAATTAATATGCAACATAGAGGCTTGTTCATTTATTTTATTCATTCAGCAAATGCTCAGAGTACTCAGCACTGGGGAAACAGAAGGTGAACAATTTAAAAAAAAACAAAAAACCCTGACCTTCAGAGCTTATTCACTGGTGAGAGAAAAAGATGATAAACAACAGATGACTGACTTTAGGCAGTGATGACCGCTTACAGGAGAGTGAGCTGTGTGAGGGGCGGGGTGCTCTTTCAGGCGGGGCAACCAGGAGTCAGGCCTCTTTAAGGAGGTGACATTTGAGGAGAAATTAAATGGTACAATGGAGGGAGCCATACAAAATGCCTGTGGAGGGAACAAGCTTGGCATATTTGAGAAATAGCGGAAAAGGCTGTGTAGCTAGAGTAGCACGAGCAATGGAATAAGAGTGATAGGAGACAGGGCTGCAGGAGTGGGCCTGATGCCATCGGGCCATATATGTCATAGTAAAGAATCTCTTACATTTACAAGGCACCTAGAGATCTATAAGTCTAACACAATAGTATACACTCAGTGTTAATCAGTGGTAATAATTTAATCTCCAGAGCTAGAAACCTACTGGGAGGATGCTATAACAACATCAGCTACCCATATTTGAAGAAAACAAGGTGTTATGTTATAATTGGCATAACTCCTTGAAGAATTAGTTCTCAAATCCATGTCAAATTTGTTTTTCTTTGTTATTGTTTGAAGCTTAATGCTTTTCTACCATTTCTTTCAAGAACATTAATTTAGAAAAAAATTTATAAAGGTAGGTTCTCTTTGTTCAATTTTAAAAGTAGAATATTTTTTCAAGGTTGGAAGAATTTTGTTTTTAGTTCAGTCTCATTTGATAAAGAGGCTGGGATTAAGAAGGTTAAGAGGGCTTCCCTGGTGGCGCAGTGGTTGAGAGTCCGCCTGCCGATGCAGGGGACATGGGTTCGTGCCCCAGTCCGGGAAGATCCCACATGCCGCGGAGCGGCTGGGCCCATGAGCCATGGCCACTGAGCCTGCGCGTCCGGAGCCTGTGCTCCGCAACGGGAGAGGCCACAACAGTGAGAGGCCCGTGTACCACAAAAAAAAAAAAAAATTAAAAAAATTTTTAAAAATAAAATAAAAAGTCCTGTTTTTTTTTAAAAAATGTGAAGCAAGAAGTATAGCTCAAGACAAGAGATCAGTTTATTGAATCAGAAATCAACATTTATTGTAAAAGATCTGGGAAAAAAAAGAATTATCCATCGTCTGTAGCCCAAAGACCAACACTGTTAACATTTGGAAATAATTCTTCCCATTCTTTCTTCTGTGTGTACTTGTTTGCATCACTATGATCATAACATGTATATGCATAATTTTGCTTCACGTGAGCAGATAAATGATTTATTAGTATGTAACTGGTTTTTATTCTTAATAATAATTTGAAAGCCCTGACCTTCCCTACCAACCCTTGCTAGTTGCTAGTCCTGTCATATAGCTTAAAACAATGTGCATTTCTCAGTGAGGGCAGTCCTATCACTTGTGACCTTTTTAATTTTCTGTTTGTATTGTAGTGCTGTCCATGCTTCCAACACTGAGAGAGGCCTTAATGCAGCAACTCAATTCTGAGAGCCTTACAGCTCTGCTAAAAAACAGGTAAATGCAAGTTACAGCAATTCTCATTTATACATTGCACTGAAAATTTATAGAATGTAACTGAAATACTTTTCAAAAGTCTTTGTTTTCTTATTTTTCTATTTAGAGCTTATAATAAATAAGCTCATTTAGAAAAAAATATTTACTTACAATATCATTTAATTAATATTTTATCCATGTATTTATGTTCTGCCTTGATGTGCAAAGTATTTAGGGTGACAATATTTGTATGTATTCTGGTTTTCATATGAAGAGATCTTCTGTCACTTTGACATTTTTTCAGAAATTTAATTATTGAGTACTTAGGGAATGTGTTCCTGAACCAGATGTTGTGAAGCGACAGTAATGTTAAATATTAAACATTAACTCTTTAATATTCTTAGAGTTTACAGCATACTAGCTAAAGCATGTGAACATACATTTTAAATAACTAAAGCATATGAACTTACATTTTATATCATTAACAAAATGAAGTACAAATATAACATAAACATATGATAATGATAATTTATCTTACCATGACAGTGTACTGTGTACAAAGCACTTTTATACATAGGACCTTGTATTTGGAGAGTAGTATGTATTGGAGTATTGTAATTTAGCGTGATGCTGTGTTAGTTTGAGAAGACTTCCAGAAGGAAATGGCGGCTTCTTTTAATGAACAAGAAGGGGGGTGGAGGGGAATGGTTTCACTAAATATATCTTAAATCATTGTGGCCTTATGGAAAGATAGTCATTTTCCTTGTAATCATCCTCCAGTAGTCAGGGGAAAGAAAGTGCTCTTTCTGGGGTGTCTCTTTGTGCCAGGCCCAGTGCTAGATACATTACTCCCATTTAATTTCCACAGTATCCTTGTGAGGCAGATTTTTTTTTTAAACATCTTTATTGGAGTATAATTGCTTTACAGTGGTGTGTTAGTTTCTGCTTTATAACAAAGTGAATCAGCTGTACATATACATATATCCCCATATCTCCTCCCTCTTGCATCTCCCTCCCACCCTCCCTATCCCACCCCTCTAGGTGGTCACAAAGCACTGAGCTGATCTCCCTGTGCTATGCGGCTGCTTCCCACTAGCTATCCACCCTACATTTGGTAGTGTATATATGTCCATGCCACTCTCTCACTTCATCCCAGCTTACCCTTCCCCCTCCCCGTGTCCTCAAGTCCGTTCTCTGCATCTGCATCTTTATTCCTGTCCTGCCCCTATGTTCTTCATAACCATTTTTTTCTTTAAATTCCATATATATGTGTTAGCATACAGTATTTGTTTTTCTCTTTCTGACTTACTTCACTCTGTATGACAGACTCTAGGTCCATCCACCTCACTACAAATAACTCAATTTCATTCCTTTTTATGGCTGAGTAATATTCCATTGTATATATGTGCCACATCTTTATCTATTCATCTGTCAGTGGACACTTAGGTTGCTTCTGAGGCAGATATTACTAACTCCATTTTGCAAATAGGAATTTAGTGCTCAGGCAGGTTACCCAGCAAGCTGGAAAATTTCTTTGAAGACATTTTCAGTAGTCAGATAATACATCCCAAAATAACAGTGAATTTACATACAATTGGTTTGTTTACTTTTTTTGGATGGGGGTATAAATTGTAATTTTTTAAATTAGAAAACAAATATACAACTTGGAATGGATTTGAAGCAAATTGTGTCATAACAGTTTTTAAGTGGCTAAAACAAAGTTTAAAAATCAAGTAACAGGGACTTCCCTGGGGGTCCAGTGGTTAAGAATCCGTCTTCCAAGGCAGGGGACGCAGATTCAATCCCTGGTCGGGGAGCTAAGATCCCACATGCCGTGGGGCAACTAAGCCTGCACGTCTCAACTACTGAGCCTGCACGCCACAACTACTGAGCCTGCGTGCCACAACTAGAGAGAAAGCCCACGCACGTGCCACAACAAAGAGCCCACGCACTGCAACAAAAGATCCCATGTGCTGCAACTCAGACCCAATGCAGCCAACAATAAAAATAAATTTTAAAAATATCAATAAAAATCAAGTAACAATAAAAGAAAAGTGTATGAGTACCTGGATAATACACCCATTTTGCAATAGTGCAGCTTTTAAATACATATTATTGACTGTCCATAATCCACACAATGTTACAACTCTGCACTTCAACAACATGATGACAGTCCCTAAAGAAAGCTACTTAAAAAAAGGCATAACCTAGATATTCCCTCATTCAACCAACTGATCAGGTTTTTTAATCTGATTAAAGTATAATGCTAGTGATAAGAATTTTTTCCTTAGTTTCATGATTCTTAGAGGCTGACACACTTTGACTACTACTTATGGATGTAAGGTTTGGTTTATAAATTAGTTCATGTGACTATATAAAGAAGAAACATATAGAAAAATAAATTTTAATTGCCTTAAGTTTTCGTCTTACTGAGAAGGCAAGACAAATGAAATAAGTGAATACACTTTTGTAAAAGCAACACAGGAACACACACATTAAACATAAGTGGGATTCTTTCATGGTAACCTTGTTTCCTATAAGGCCCTACGTTCCCTGTGTTTTGGGGGATTCAAGGTAATTAAGATAAGGTCTCTTTCTCTCTAAGACCTTGTCATCCAAAGGAGGAATTCGATGAAATAAATTGTCATAATTCAAGACATAGTATGGTTAGTCAGTGGTAAAAAGTAAAAGCAAAATGTGGGGAGAAAATGTGGGAGGCTAGAGAGCAAAGGGATTAATGATGGGTAATCCCGGATAGCTTTAAAGAAAAGGCATGAATGAGCCCTCTTTTCTTTATACACAGGAGAATTTCTTAAATTCTTGGAAGGATAAGATGCACAACAGTTCTCCTCATTGCCTGTTTCCTCTTTAAACATCTCCGTGTTATTTTTTCTTTCCTTTCTTTTGATTTGAAATTACTGTTTGCAGTTTGGGGGCTGGGGGAGGGGAGAATGTCCATTTGAAAAGTATTTTCATAAAGAGACGCTTGAGCCCTTACAAAGTGTGATTAAAGTAAGGCCTCCAATCTTATGACTGCTTTTGTATTGGTTTTCAGTCAACTCTGGCCTCATATAAGCCTGTCAAGCAAGTTAATTTTCTCCTTAAACTAATTGTGATAATAACTAATCAGAAATAAATGAAAGATTTGATAGTCTTTATTTTATCAGTTTTATTGTAGCAAATAAACAGCCATCACTGCCTTTAATATTTGGCATTCTTATTGATGATTGATAATGGCAATGTAGTTTCAGTGGCAAAGGATCTTAAACATCCTTCATCACAAGACAGGTAGAACACTTTGAAAGGATTAGTTTAATTCTTAAACATATTTTGGTAATATTAAAGAGTCTGATTGTATTTAACTTGGAGTTGGTTTCCATCAGACAAATCATTTGAAAGGAATCTTGGCCTAGAAAGTACTTTCCTCTGTTCTACATAGGTTTGGAATCAGAATCTTTAAAACAGATAAGGTGAATTTTTTTTTCATTTTTTGTAAATGTATATATTAAAAATGATTACCAGTCAAGCTAATTAACACATCCATCACCTCATGTAGTTACCATTTTTTTGGTGTGTGGTGAGAACACTTAAGATCTATTCTCAGGAAATTTCAAGTATATGAAAGCATTATTTATCAACTGTATTCACCGTGCTGTACATTAGGTCTCATCTTATAACTCAATTAAGTCTACTTCTAAGTCTGATAGTGGTGAATGTCAACATGAAGAAATGTCCTGCATGGCTATAATTCAGTCCTGTCCCACCAAAATCATGCCAAATAAGTACAGTTTCAAGACAGATACCCTAATTTTCCCTTCCACAGGCTGCTGCTATTGAGCACTTCCTGTGTTAAAATTTTGGAACCACTGTTTTCTTATCTTGTTTCATTTAGAATTTCTATATGAATCACTTTGAAATTTGTCTTAGATAACATTCAAAAGAAGTGACTTACTTGCATTAAAATACCTAACCCCTGAATTGTGGTTGATTTCCAATTTAATATGGGACTAAAATATGGTGTTCTCCCACAAGGCCTGAACAGTAGCGAAAGGTTTGCAGCAGGGCCTGGTAGGATTTTCTCCATGTATCTACCAAACTTGTGCCATCTAGGAAAGGGGTATCTGAAGCTCCACAGTCTCTCCAGTGCCAAAGAAAGATAAGAAGCTAGTAATATCCCACAATTGTAATGGTACCTCATTGTCTGATTATAATTGTAAAGAATATGGGATTGCATTTTTTGTATCTTTGTGGTTTTTTAATTTCATTTTTCTAGTAATTCATTTTTATTGTATTTTACCAAGCTGTTCATCTGTGACAGATTAGAAATAAGAAAAAAACCTGGTCCTACCACAAAGGTGATTTGAAAAGCCCCGAACTTTGTCCACATAGTATATACACCCAGTGAGTGGAGTACTGTGCCGTGGTTTTTTAAAAAAAAAAGATGGCCGCTATCTCTATACTATTATGGAATGATCCCCAGGATATATTGTTATATTTTTTAAAAAGATAAAGGAAAATGTGTATAGTATGCCACCATTTATCTAAGGGGGCAGATATGAATATATATACATATTTGCCTATATAAAGCAAAACAATGGGAAGTTAAAGTATATTTTTTTAATAGTTACCTATGAAGAAGAAAAAGAATAAAGGTGGGTAGGAATGGACTTCTTTGAATATACTGTGTTGTATAAATTTGAGTTTGGAACCATATAAATATTTTACATATATATATATATTTATATATTTATAGTGTTTAAAATGTCTAAAAAATGATAGTAAAATAAGTGAAATTAACCCAAATGCATATCTAGTTGGTATTGTAATCACAAAAACAGAAACTATGCCAAGTGACTTTAAAATAGAAATTTGACTGTGTGTTTTTAGTGGGATATATCCTCTTAGAGCATACAGAATTGAAGAAAAAAAATCTTCAACTCTTTTCACTGTTGCTATTGCTATTCTGAGACCATAGAGTGAGGGATGAAGCAAATTAGTAATTATGTTAGTTTCACTGATTTCTAGCGTGGGCAAAAAGAAGTACAGATGTAAGAAAAATGAGATTGTTAAAAAACCCAGGGGTCCTAATTTTGAATTAGAAGTATCAATATGAATTCATGATGTATTTTATCTCTTTGAATATATGTCCATATAAATAAATAAATACATACATATATTGATATTTACGAGCTTAGTCTACTGAAAAGGCTTAGAAATAATGACCTACCCAGTAGCAATGAACATCCTTAATCAAAGTTTGCAGTCTCAGACTACCATTTTCCACTACTAGGAAACAGGACTCTCAGAGAAATGGATGATTTCAGGTTTGCAGCAAGAATTGAACAAGATGAACCCAGAACAGCTTTTTATGTCAGAAAACAAGGAAGTCGTCAAAGACTAAAGGGGTCATGTCAAAAGGACTTAGGAACTAACCTGAATAGTCCCACAGTCGTCAGAGATGGACAGTTTGAGCATCAATAAGGATAATAACTACAGTGGGTAGAAACACATCAAACACACATTTAAATGCATGTGTTTGTAATGATACTTTTAAACAAAAAATACTTCATTACTTACCTTTGAAGGGTTATAGAACCTACTGCATTATTTGAGCATCAATAAGGATAATTACTACAGTGGGTGGAAACACATCAAACACACATTTAAATGCATGTGTTTGTAATGATACTTTTAAACAAAAAATACTTCATTACTTACCTTTGAAGGGTTATAGAACCTACTGCATTATTTGAGCATCAATAAGGATAATTACTACAGTGGGTGGAAACACATCAAACACACATTTAAATGCATGTGTTTGTAATGATACTTTTAAACAAAAAATACTTCATTACTTACCTTTGAAGGGTTATAGAACCTACTGCATTATTTATAAAACAGTAAATAAGGGAAAGAAATAAGTACTATTCCTGCTTTTCCTGTATGATTTTATAATACACATATGCATATGCTCAGAAGGAGGAGAAAGACTGGAAGGATATATACCAGGATACTAGTGAAGGTGGTTGTTATTATCAGTTACTGAAATTACCATTGTTTTTTACTATATTTTATGGGCTTTGTTTTCTGCAGTTATCCTGTGATAAAATATAATTAAGTATAGAGCTGTAAAGTTCAAAGTTTTCTATTAGATTACCTATATTATTATTTTCATATTTTCTGATATTTTTCTTTAGGCCTTCAAACAAGCTAGACATATGGGAGGATCTGAAGATAATAAGTAAGCCTATGTATTCTGTGTAACAGCACAGCCTTAAAATATTTTTAATGGGAAATTTTTGTACTCTATTATGTGGGTAACTCTTCTTTACCTACCTCATAGAGTTTTTGTCAGATTGAATAATTCTCATAAAGCAAGTAGATCAATGGTCATAGAAACTACTCAATAAGAGATCATTCCTAATTTACAGTAAACATTTTGTAAGCAGATAAACTATGAAATGCTTTGAATTGATATATTTTTGTACTTGAAACAATTACAAATGTATTTTTAAAGTCATCTTATGAAAAAATAACTATAGGAATGGTTTGTGACTTTATACATTTGTTTGTATTTTAATAATTAGTACCAAGTGGTTTTCTTTTCTCTGTGAAGGTTTCACAAGAAGTATTGTAGCTGTGTACAGTACTTGCATGCTGGTGGTTCTTTTGAGAGTCCAGTTAAACATAATTGGTGGATATATTTACCTGGATAATGCAGCAGTTGGCAAAAATGGCACCGTAAGTTTAATAGACTTCAATAGATATTGCCCTTTCTTTCCAGAGGTTCAAAATTTAACCAAATATTATTTATCATGATAATGCATATAGAATAAATATCTTTTTATTTCATGTGATTATAAACTTTTAGCATTATTATTATTCATATTTTGAAGCTAGGCTTTTTGTTCTGTTAAAGAATAGTATTTTTCCTGTCGTTCCAGGTCCTAAAGGATCTCAGCTCAAGTTTTAATGAAAATATTATTATTTACTAATAATATTGGGTACCTTATTTATGTTTTATACAGACAGTTCTTGCCCCCCCAGATGTCCAACAGCAGTATTTATCAAGTATTCAACACCTCCTTGGAGATGGTAAGATTCTTATTCGTGACCTATAAACTAATTCTGATTCATTCATTTGTATTATTGAAGAATTGAAAAAGTGAACAAGGCTTTTATGTTTGTTTTTGCTTTAATAGGCCTGACAGAATTGATCACTGTCATTAAACAAGCTGTGCAGAAGATTTTAGGGAGGTAAGGCATTTTGCTTTGGCTTTTCTGACTTACTGATTCTGATGAATAAAAGAAAAATTAGAATTGTTCTAATGAAGCCAGTGATTTGACAAATGGTGTTCTGCGAAACTCTTAACCTAATACGGACACAGCCCTGCCATATTACATTGTGGAATCCATTTTCTTTATCAGTATCAACCTTTTCATACTAAGGGAAAAGATTTAATGTTTCATTGTTTATTGATTGATTTCCAAACAAACCAGAGACATTTGGGTCATGAGATAAAAGACCTACTTTAAAAAATCTGTGTCTGAGGCTTTTAACTCCCGTTCATACAGTGGGAATTTTCTTGTGAAATCTGCAATTTGGACCTAGTAGCTGATTTCTTAATCTACTCTAGTGATTTCACAGTCAGCAGTTTCAGGATTGACTGGTTGAAACAGGATCTGAAGTAGTAACCTGTTAGGGTAAGAGTGTGTATAGGATGTGTTGTATAGTTTCAATTTATCCCAATTCCCTTTTCTCTGTTTCTAGTGTTTCTCTTAAACATTCTTTGTCCCTTTTGGACTTGGAGCAAAAACTAAAAGAAATCAGAGATCTCGTTGAGCAACATAAATCTTCTTCTTGGATTAATAACGATGGATCCAGATCTTTATTGTGCCATTATATGATGCCAGATGAAGAAACTCCATTAGCAGTTCAGGTGCTGAATTCATAACCATTTAACCAAACGAATTACTCTTTTTTTTTTAAGGTTTTTTTCACTATCTCTTAAAATTTAGATTTCTGAGTCTCTTGAAAGGTGATTGAAAGACGTGTATTTCAGTAATTTAATTAAAACCTCATTAATTTAGAAAACAAACTATAAATGGAACTGACTTCTAGTTAGAAACAACAGACACTAGTATGATTGGGATATAAAATGAATAAGACATATTCATTACACCTGGGGAACACAGGAGACAAATTCAGTTCCTTTGGCTAGAGCGTTTCTGTATGAGGTCAGGTAACAGAAGATAAAGCTGGTAGTTGGGGCAAGATCCTAAAGAGCTTTGTGTGCCAAGATAAAGAGTCTGAACTTCCATTTCAAATTCTAATCGGGCCAGTACTACAATCACATTTGCTTTTTTTTTTTTTTTTTTTTGCGGTACGCGGGCCTCTCACTGCTGTGGTGTCTCCCGTTGCGGAGCACAGGCTCCGGATGTGCAGACTCAGCGCTCAGCGGCCATGGCTCACGGGCCTAGCCGCTCCGCAGCATGTGAGATCTTCCCGGACCGGGGCACGAACCCGTGTCCCCTGCATTGGCAGGCGGACTCTCAACCACTGTGCCACCAGGGAAGCCCCACATTTGCTTTTAAGATGAATCAATGATGGCAGTATCTGAATGGACTGAAGGAGTCATCCAGTTGAGAAACAAAGAAGGCCTAATCTAACATTTATCAACTATGGTGTTGCTATACATTGGTGTGTCCCAGCCAGTTGTGATTTAAGTTATTCATTGATTAAGAATAATAAAAATGCCAAAGATTACAGGTTATAGACCTCATTTTTAAAAAATTTTATACCTAAGTGGATTGCACCCATTCTTTGCAGTTGAGAGAAGAATATCTCTCACTTAACAATTGGAGAAGTCTTAGACCAGAGAGGCCCCTATGCCATACCTCAGCGTAAAGGCCCTGTTAGAACAAAAACTGCCGTGTTTTTCATTGCCTGTCGGTTTCCCCCTTCCCCAGAAACCCCAGAGATAGATGTTTGTGGGTACTGAGAGACCCTGCATTCATGAATAGGCCAAAAAAAGTTGCAAACCATCTGAGGAAACCCTGTGAACTGCAAAATGGAGGCTAAATTGAACGAGCAGAACAGACCTGACAGAATTAATGAAAGAAACAGGAGAAAACTTACTTACAAATTAGAATCTCGAAGAGATGCAATAATAGTATTTAAAAAGCTTTCTGGAATGATAAAGCAATTTCCAAATTTTAAAATTCAACAGTGGAATTAAAAAAGAAAATGATTCAAAAGAACAGATGAAGAGAGGGATGATAGACCAAATCTTACCCGAATTAAATTTAAACCTGCAACTTCAGATTGAAAGGATACACAGAGCCTTAGACTAAACTAGATTGATGAGAAAAGACACATACATATCCTGATAAAATGTCTTAACAATCAAAGAAAAATCCCTGGCCTCTGCAACCTCAAAGACTGTTTTTTTCTTTGTAAGTATATTCTAGAAATGTGTCCAAGAGGGGTCAGATAAACAAAGATCTTACTGTGACTCATGTTTTAAATACTACTTACCTGTGCACATGAACCTTTATAGTTTTTTGAGTTTAACATTTTTTGATTGTTGATAGAACATAGACTTTTAGACTTCCTGAACTCCTGAGTTTATTAACATGATTTGTTTCATCATAACCCTGTTCTAATATTTGAAACACTGAAATGTGGCCTTTTAATTTCACAGGCCTGTGGGCTTTCTCCTAGAGATGTTACCACTATTAAACTACTCAATGAAACTAGAGACATGTTGGAAAGGTATGTATACTGCATGTAACAGGAAGCATGTGTTTCTTTTTTGAATGTACTTATGACCATTTTATAGTTTTTCTTGAACAATGTTCAACATAATATTTTGTTAAAATTAAATTTTAAATCTATTCCCCTGCCTTAAGTAGGATTCCCTACCTAAACTAATGGTCCTCTTATTAGGGTGGGGAGGGAAGCAAAGATGTTTTTTTTAGGATACCCATGCCTTGCCCCCACCTACTTTCCTAGCCTAGAGACTCTGATATACTAGTTAAGGAACTGGAAGATAGTTAGCATTTATATTTTGAGGAAAGCTTTCAAGGGTGATTCTCACATGCTCAGTGTGTAGTGGTAAATGGTTAACAACCAGCCCTGTAAAGAAAAAAGACCAGAAACAAATTGTAGCCACAGCAGTGCTGACTACCAACTTGATGTTACTCAGTGCTAACTTGGAGAGTTGGGTAAAGATGCTCTTGGCAGCCAAAGCTAGCCAGCTCCAGCTAGGCCTCAGGTGTAGACACATGTACACACATGCTAATGTGTATGCACACACACCTGTACTCAATTTTGAGAACTACTTCCCCTAACCCTTTCAGGATAGTCTGTAATGTTCCTAAATCTTTGAGTGAGAAAAATTTCACATCCTCCCTAAACTGAGTATTACTATTTTAAATAACCCAGAAGAGAGCCAGAGTGTTAGAAGTGGAAAAAGCATCAGATTATGCATTAGAAGACGAGAGGACCTGAATTCAAGGTTGGCTGTTCTATTTATTATCTGGTCAACCTTGGTTGAGCCGCTTACACTCGTTGAGGTAGTTCTATCATTGTAAAATCTTAGTGGTATACCAGTTCCATCCACTTTATCTTAAGTGATTCAAATATCAAAGTTTCTTTTCAATTAAAGAGAATTTAAGATCATTTTTTCTAGTTTTTTTCCAGTTCTGTTTTCTGGAGAAATTATATCCTTTGTTTATAATATTTTTTCATAATCTTGAAGAAAATCAGCAAATTTTTAGGTTAACTCAGTTACTGACTCTACTATCTGAATTCATCAAGTTCTAGTCCCTTGACTTTCTACAGTAGCGATCTCCACTCTTTTCTTATTCAAACCACTCCATGAAGCTCTAGAAAAAGGTCATCGGTGATCTTTTGCCAAATCCAGTCAACATGTAATGTTCATCTTACTTGGCCTTTCTCTAATAATTGACACTGTTGATCAAGACTTTCTTGAAATTCCTTTCTCTTATGGCTTCAATGAAAAATCTAATTTTTCTCCCAGTTCTCAGATCATTTCTTCTTAGGTTCCTCTATGCCTGCCTTTCCTTTAAATATTAGTGTTTTCCAGGTATTTGTTCTTATTTCATCCTCAGCTGCCCCAAGCAATTTTATATATACTCCCATTAATTTACTGTCTGTATGTTACTAATTCCCAAACTTATAGCCCTAGCCCTCCACTCTAATGAGTTGAATTGAGATTTCTACATGTCGAAGATAGAACTAATCTGTTCAACTAGGCAGTTTCTAACTCTCATAGCATACATATATTATTCTTTATATCAAAGAGTTTTTGTGAGGTACTGACATGATGTAACAAAAAGAGCTTGAACTTTAAGATCAAAAGGCCTGGGTTCAAATTCTGGCTCCCATATTTACTAATTACGTAACCTTTGGACAGATTTCTTCATCCCTCAAGTATCCAGTTCCTCATCTGTTGTACATGTTAATAAAATATTCTGTCTCACTGGGATGATATGTTAGAGTATACAAGGCAAACCAATAATCTGTGACTATAAGAGGATTCCTCTTCAAGTGTTTCCTGAAGAAAAATAATACTATTTATTGATATTTATAAAAGTACACTTATAAAGTGCTGCCTAATGTAAGAAAATCTAGCAAAATGCATGAATATTCTCATTGTGTTGTGCTAAATAATAAGCTCACTTTTTATGCTTAACTTTTAAGATTGACTCCTTGATATATTTTTATAGCGTTTTAGTCTAAAAACTAAATTGTGACTAGAAATGTTGGTGGCTATCAAAGATAACCACATGGTTATTGAATTTGTGTCCTTTTCGATTGAAAATCTGAAAAGTAACTTATCCTCTTATTTTGTGTAGTCCAGATTTTAGTACAGTTTTGAATACCTGTCTAAACCGAGGATTTAGTAGACTGCTAGACAATATGGCTGAGTTCTTTCGACCTACTGAACAGGACCTGCAACAGGGTAACTCCATGAATAGGTAAGAGGTCATAAAAGAATGTTATCAGTCTAAAGAGTGTTCTAATAAAATAGTGCTTTCGGATGTGTTTATTTTTTGTTCCAGGTAACAAAAATATCTTAGAGGATAAATTTGAATGTTTTTTTTTTCAACAAATTAAACTCTGTTCAACCAATGACTCCTTCATTAGGAGGAGCTCTTTCAGTATTCAATATTAAAACTTTCATTTCTTCCAAAAATTTTGCCACTATATAAAGTACTTAAGTTGTGAAACTATTTTTCTATAGGCCAAATTTCAATTATTGGGGCTTTTTAGATTTAACTCTTTAGAATACAAAACTGAAAACATTATTTAAGTTTTAATGTTTTCTCTTATATTATTCCAGTACTATAAGCCATAATTAGCCTGTATAATTCAGCCAAGCATTCTTGTTCTCAATTCCCCCTTGATGAATTATCTCCTAGTTCTACATCCCTTATTGTAGGATTAGGAATGTTTAGTTAGTGCAATTGGTAGTGATTTTTAATCATAACTATTACTAAGTCATGGATTCACACTGCCAAAAGGTATCTTATGGTTTTATTATATTCTTATAATCTCAGCATGAGCACCTTGAATCTCCTATTAGGATTTACGCTCTTTTGCAGTTTTTTAAGTTAAATTCAGAAAATAATAGGTACTAAATCAATGTTAACTGACTATAAACTCATCTGTTAAAATTAGGGGTAACAGTAACTGATGTGCAGTATGTATGTGCAATGTCCAATTTAATTCTCAAATACACAGGGCAAGATTATTTTATTTGCCCAGTTCTCTGGGACCCATCTTTATTATACAAAAAGGAATAATTTGCAGTTAACATTGAGGGTTTGGAATGCCTAGCGTCATAAAATTTATTTTCTGAAGCAATTTAAATATCATCCTAAAATCTTTTTTAGCAGTTCTTTAAATTATCAAAAAAAACAAATTTCAGCCTCTATAAAATACTCCCTAAATCAAGGTCCTCCAGTCAACAAAATTTCACTATAATCTCTACATAGCAGAAGTGTTAGTTATTTCCTGAGTAGTTATAAGAATTGTAATAGTTGTTATAATATAAACAAATACTTGATCTTGTACACTAAAGAATTATAAAAATTATGTTACAATTACATCAGCCATTGATAGTCTTTTCTGAACTCCTGTAGGACTCATTATCACTCCTGTAGTACTCAGTGTTTATACTTAACTATTGGCAAAGAGACAAAATATCACTAATTATGTGTACTACAATTAATAATCCAGAACCCTCAAGAGAATCAACAGAAAAATGATGTAAACTAATAAAACATTAAATTTTACATATATATGTATATATTTATATATATTACATATGTATATATTTATGCATATACTATATATACATGTGCATATAATCTATGTGTATATATAAACATATATATATAATATTAAAAGTTTTTCTATCATAAGAAACAACCCAATAGAAAATATGATGGATAAATGTGGGATGTAAAAGAAAAACTATACAGACTTAAAGTATGAATATAGATATAAGAATCCTAAATAAAATATAGACAAATGAAATCCAGAAATATATAGCAATAATAATAGTGACCAGTACTTCTGTTTTCTTTTTTACGTACAAGTATGATAGATATTTTTCAGAACATTATCTCATTGAATTCTTAAAATAGCCCTAGGAAGTAAGTACTAGTATCTTCCTCTTGCCACAGGTGAGGAAACTAAGACAGAAAAATTAAATAATTTGAGGTCAAGCAGCTAGCAAGTAGTAAAGCCAGATGTTCACTCACATTTGTCTCACATCAGAGCCTGGAATTTCTAGTTATTCCCCAAGACTGTGACTAATTAGGGTTTATTTTAAGAATGCAAGGAAGTTTAAACATTAAGAAAGTTATTACACTAATTCATAACATTAATAAGTTAATAGGACAAAAAGCAAGTATCATCTTCAGTGTTGCTGAAAAAGCGTTCAATAAAACATAACTTTTATTACTGATAAAACCTCTTCTAGAAATAAAAAATCCTTTTTATATAATAAAATATTTGAAATCAAAAGCAAATGTTATACTTAATGGCAACACACTAGAATTATTTCCATTAAATTAAAAACAGTATAAAGATGGTCACTATTGACATATTTATTCAACATCATTTTAGTATTCTAACCAGTGCAGTAAGACTAGGAAAAGACAATTTTGAGAACCAAATTCAGGAATGTCAGTGATTTTTATATATTTATTTTGAGAAGAGACACTTACTGAATGTTTATTACTATATAATAAACTGCTAGTTGACTCTTGAGTTTCTAAGTTAAATTCTTCAGAAAATGACATTAGTTTCGGAAAGGGAGAGAAAAAAGTTATTGTTATATGAAAGTGACATGATTTTATACTTAGAAATCCAAGAGAATCAGCTAAAAATTGTAAAGTTAGCTTCCCAAAATTAATCTATAAATGTGGTCAAAGTACCATCAAAATCCACTGAGGATTAGAGAGTGGTTGCTTTGTTATTTTTGAACCTGAAAAATTGATAGTACTAAAGGAGGAATAAAGGGCTGAGAATATTCAAGAAATTATTGAAAAAGTAGAGCAATGAATACTTTCCCTATAGAACATGTATTATACGGTACAGTTATTCAAATAATATGTTACTAGGAATAGATGAATCAGTGAAATAGGATATAAAATCCAGAAACAGGCTCTAAAATATACAAGATATAGCATATGATAAAAGTGAGGAAGAGATGTATTATTTAGTAAATAACAGTAAGACAGTCATTGTAAAATGACTAATTGTAAAATAAAGTTAGAACCTTTCTGTACCATACTTATAGCCAAAAACAAAAGCAAAAACCAGGGGATTTAAACAATCAAAACATAAATGAAGTGATAGAAAACAGGTGAATATTTAGCTGATTTCAAGATGGAGAAAGTTTTTCTAAGAATGAAAGTAAAGAACTTTATATGAATAAAATAATGTTTGGCGGTAAAATTTAAAAGTTAAAGGTCAAGCAAGTTTTAACTTTATAATCAATATTAACGGCAAATGATATGTTGGGGGAAGTATTTGTAAATTATATGCATCATATAAAGAGCTTAATAGCATTATATACACATCAGTTAAGGAAGAAAACCCAAAGAAAGAGATGGTCAGAGACACAAACATAATTCACAAAAGAGCATGTAGAAATGACCAATTTGTCCATTCATCTAAAATCTGTTCATTGAACATCTGCTATTTATCAAGTACTTCACTATGTCTCTGTCCTCATGGATCTTACAATCTAGTAGGAGAAACAGACAGTAAACATAATCGCATAAACTATGATAGGTGTTATATAGGAAAAGAATGTTGAGCATATAATAGAAGTATTTGAACAAACATGGAAAGTCAAGCAGAGTTTACAAGGAAATAATTTGAACAAGAACAAAAAGATGAGGTCTTGGATAGAGTGAGGCAGTTGACATTCAGAGCAGAAGGCATAGCGCAGAGACTTTGAAGACAGGAGGACCACAGCACACTTTGAGGACCTGGAAGGCCAGTGTGGTAGCTGAAAGGATGGCACTAGGAACAGAATGGTGTGAGATGAAGTTGGAGAATTCAGCACATACAGCTTATGGTTGTCAGCTTGAGAATGCTAGGGAGCCACTAGAAAAGCGGCAGCAGAGTGACAGGGTGGGATTTACATTGTAGGATCACTTTGATTGCTTTGTGAGGGTGGAAATGGGAAAGAGGACATTGGGGGTGGGACATAGCAATGGATGAATGAAACTTTTATTCATGGCGTCAACAAGTATGTTTTGAGCACACACTGCACCAGGCCCTTTACAAAGTGCTAGGATAATACAGTGAGTGAGGTAGGCATGAAACCACATGGACCTTGTGTGGTAGTGCTGTCTTCAATTTCTGTGGAAGACAAATTCACTAACATATAAAGAGACACATCAAACAAAAATCATGACAGGTTTTGAAAAATGCTGCGAAGGTACCAAGGGGGAGAAGTGGCGGGGGGTGGGGGTGGGATGGTGGGATGAATTGGGTGATTGGGATTGACGTGTATACACTACTATGTATAAAATGGATAACTGTTAAGAACCTGCTGTATAAAAAATAAATTAAATTTAAAAATTCAAAAAGAAAAATGCTGCAAAGGTACTGTGAAGGAGAATAATGACTCATCTCTTCAGGAATGCATAAATCTCTCTACTTTTTTCATTTTAAGCATTCCCTCAAATCTTAGCACAGCATACTAGTTAGATACCATAGCTTCAGCATTTTCATGGTATTTAAAAGGAAAATTTTAGTGTAGTCCCAGGTTTAAATGAATGAAGTGTGATATTTTATGTAATAAACCAAGACTTTAACCCACACACAAAAAGTAGTTTCATTATTTAACAGTCATTATATATATAGTCATGCATAACATTCATTCATTCATTCATCCAGGAAATGTTTATGGAGCATTTGCAGGTTAGAAGGTCATTGCTGTAGTCTAGAGAAGAGATAATGCTTAGTGTGGATAGGTTTGGCAATGGGGAGAAGTAGACACATTTAAGAAATATTGAGGATTGTGGAGAGGCTGGATATAGGCAGGAGAAGGAAGTATCGATGATCCCAGGTTTCCTGCTTACTCAGCTGACTAGATGACAGTACAGTTCACTGAAGTAGAGGAAAAAAACATTTGACATCGCTAGTAATTAAGAGAAATACAGACCCAAACTGTGAGATGCCATTTTCAGCTATCAGACATATGAAGGTTAAAGAAAAAGATAATGCTTGATGTAGAAAGAAGGCATGATAGAGCAGGTATCCTCATAAACTGTTAGAGAAGCAGAGAGCCTTTGGCAGTATACATTTTAAAGCTTAAAAGCATTCATACCCTTCAACCCAGTAATTTACTGTAAATGCAAAAAGTTATTTGTATTAAGGAATATTAGGCAAAAACTTAAATGCCCAACTGTAGGGAGCTGATGATATAAATTGTCACAGCTAGAGGAAGGATTACTATATAATTATTAAAAAACAGACAAAAACTTTGGAAGAACTTTTAATGAGATGGAAAAATGATTATAACCTGTGAATAAAATTGCAAAACAAGTGTTGCTTGGGAGGTTATAGTTTTGTGTTAAAAACACAAAAAGTATAGATATGTATATATAAAAAATTACTGGAAGAAATTAACTATGATGTCAATTGACATCATAGTTGTTATTTCTAGGTGGTAGAATTATGTGTGGTTTTTATTTTCTTATTAATACATTTCTATAAGTACTTTTCAATGGCTATTACTTTTATAATTAAAATATTAAGTTCCTATAAGATAATTTCAGAAAATAATTATTACTGTGATGATTTTTCAGCCTTTCCAGTGTCAGCCTGCCTTTAGCTAAGATAATTCCAATAATAAATGGACAGATCCATTCAGTTTGCAGTGAAACACCTAGTCATTTTGTTCAGGTAAGAGGAAAGCTTGGGGGTATTATTAAAAACAGATTGTACTCTTGGTTGTGGTCCTATTTGTCCAACATAAAATTACATTTCTTTTCTATGATATTTGTTCAAAGAAACCAAAAACTTGAAACCATATGTAGAGTGTGGTAGAAGGACCCATGAGAATAATGTATTGTGGCACTTTTATGAGGTTGGGAATACCTTTCTCCACGTTATAGTCCAACACATGTTAGACTACATTTCAGTCCAAATACATTCTAGTGGTCAGTTGAATTTACAGTGTTACTGTTTTGCATTAAGCTGTGCTAATAGAAAAGTTGAGCCTTGAGGCAAATCAGTGAACTACTTCCTCACATTTTGAGGAAAAATTTAAAATTTTTGTGGGAAAGTAAAGCATTTTAATAGCTAATAAATACAACAATGAATAGTGCACCGATAATCTGCCCATTAAAAACTGCATACTCAGTAGGTTATTTAAATTTTTCATTAGACTACCTATAACTCCATCTCCTTTCTTAGGAAAGCATTTTAGAATACATTAAGACTGATTTTATTAAAAGGACAACTTTGAATCCATAGGGTTTTTTCCGAGTCACTTGCAAACTTGGAAACTGTATAACAAGTAATAAATTACTCGCAATACACCTCAGTTGCAAACCACTGCCATAATGTGCACTGAGAAGAGACCCTAGGCCTAAGTGTAAAGATGGTATCTTCTCAGTATCGTTTATCTCTGTGGATTTCTACTTGAGGACATGAAGAGTCCTGAGACTATGGGTTGTAATTCTTCCTTTCTCTGTATAGTGTTGTTACCTTGTCCTTAACATGCTACTTTTCCTCACTGTTCTCTTCAGTCTTCTGTGTCATCCTGTCACCCATGAGAATTAGCCATTCATATTTCAGAAGAAAGAATGAATAAGGCTGATCTCATTTCACTTAATTTTAAGCTTAATTTATGCTCAAAAAATCTTAATTAACAACTTAGTTTTACATTTTATCTTTATTTTTTTTTAATTTTTACATGAATATTAGTGTGAGAAAAAAAGTTATAACTTCTGGCATTTAAACCTTAACTTTCTCCATTTTCATAAAGTCTCTGGCTTCGTCAGTAAGCTGTTCATCTTGACAAGTGGGAAATACAGCTAAGCGTAATACACCACCAGCTTTGGTGCTTAAGTAATTTAGGTACTACATTAATTAAAGTCTGTATAATTGAGAATGAAGACAAAAGGTTTCAACCTAGTAAAAACATCATTGATACTAATGCTTAGTAAATTTTCTTAGTGTGACTGGATGTGGATTAAGTTTATAAACGAGACCATTAATTGACAAGACTTCCACCAATTTTTTTAACTATGATTTCTGAGTTAAAATGCCACGTGGTATTCAGAGAATTTAACCTTGAATTTGTGAGATCAAGACTTACCTAAGCTCACTTGCGTTTTCTGATGCTTGGGAGAGAACACAAAGGATAGGTTCACTTGTTTCTCTGCTGCCCACAGGGCACTTAAGGGTTTCTATTGTCATAGATCCTTTCACTGTCTGGAGAAGCCTATGGATGCCTCCTCAGAATAATGCCTATAAATGCATATTGTAAAATACATAGGTTTTAAAGAAAACCAATTGCATACAGTTTTCAAATACTTTTAAAAATCAAATTTACGATATAGCAATATTGCTTCTTTGTTCATGCATTAAATAACAAGATGTAATGGCACTTCATGTAACTTCCACAACTGTCTATCATATGATGTAAAAATGTCTGATTTCTACTAAAGGCAGATTCAGAGGTTCTGCTAATACTATCAGTTTGTTGCTTGCATTCATAACTGAAGGAAATGCTAGATTTTAGTTGAAGGTTAATGAAAATAAAGATGTAATTTTTTCCTTATCTACATTCACAGATCCCTTAAGAACCCCTGTTCTCAGGTGTATATGTGTGATTATGTATGTGTGTATATGTAATATATGATATACTACATATATTCTATGTTAGAAAGTAATATACCTCAATCATGTCATGTCAGCTTCCAGCAAAAGTACCTTTAGACTTGTATAGTTAGTGTTGTAATCATTTATTCAACAGATAGTCTTCTAGCACTTGACACACACAGAAATCCATTTGAAGACTATTTTGGGTCTTCTTCTCAAAGCCACACTTGAATACTTATCATATCCACTATCCCTCACTTAAGAACTTAAACAATAAACATCTCCAGGAACTTATTATAAGAAAAACTACTTCTTTCATTAAATGGTTTTCTTTTTGGCCTTAATGCCACAAAATTTAGAGCTAACTTTGTTGCTTGATTGCAGAAATGAATTCTGATTATCTCTTCCTTTTATAAACTGTAATGTTTTATTGTCGTCTATGCTAGGATCTGTTAATGATGGAGCAAGTAAAAGACTTCGCTGCTAACGTGTACGAGGCCTTTAGTACTCCTCAACAACTGGAGAAATGATTTTTTCCTTCAGGAAGAACTACAGTGGAATTCATTTGCTTTAAAAAATACACTGAATAAATCAGCTATATAGAGGGTAATGATTTGGTACTGAAATGTCTAATAAAAATATATTCATAATCAAAGTCTTCATTTCATAATAAAATAGATTTATTTGGCATCTTAATATATTTTTTTAAAGTCATCAACAGACTGGTTTTTGTGGGCATATCTGAGTGTACACAGGGCAAATGTCAGCATTGTTAATAATTTGTTACACCATGGATATTAGTTCCAAACTGATTAATGTAGATACTTTTTTAATATAATAGGAAATTCAGTATACTTTGACATTAATACTGAGGTAAAATCTGTTTGCAAAGTAGGTGTGAAGTCTGGAAAATATGCTATTTAATCATAGTTCTCTGGACTACAGTATACAGGAGTGAATCAGACTTTTCTCCAGTTAGTCTTCAAAGGGATAAATTATTTGTCTTAAATATACCTGATTGAGGACTTTGTTTTTTATAGAAATCAGTTAATTTAGCAACTGTGATGGGGACTTCCCTGGCAGTCCAGTGGTTAAAACTCCCCGCTTCTCCCGCAGGGGGAACGGGTTCGATCCCTGATCCCTGGTCGGGGGAACTAAGCTTTTGCATGCCGTGTGGCACGGCCAGGAAAAAATAGGGAACAACCGTGATCAGCAATTTTTTTCTTTACTGTTGTTAACAATCCTTAGGAAACTACATATTGATTTAGGGGCAAAAATTGTGTTGATGCCGTTTACTCACAGCTGTGATTAACTACTGTACATAGTTTCATTCATTTGTATGTAAATAATTTTAATAACCTACTTTGTATTGTTTTGAACACAGTGAATCTTATTGCAATAAAATATTTTAGTAAAATATGGTTTTATTGAGTTAATACTTTACAGCTGTTAATTTATTTGTCCCATAGCATTTTTGCTATTATTTTTGGAGATTACGCTAGTTTTCAAGTTTCATTTTAACTGGTAATTGTTGCTTTCTTTGAACTTATTTGTTTAGAAAAAATAAATAGCATTTCCTTCTGAAAAGAAATAATTCATTGTTCTAGTAAATCTATAGTTCTTTATATGGGTAATTAGAGCAGAAATAAATGAATCATGATCATCATTATATTAGATATATTTTCAGTAGCATAAGAATATTTTCAGTAGCATCATTTTATGTTGTTTTATGTTTCTCTAACATATAACATATAGCTAAATAGTAGAAGGTAGAAAATGAATTGTGAAGTCTCTTCTAAGGCCAGGTTAGGCCTGAAGCCAACCACTAGGGAATCTATGCCTAGAATATTTTTTTAAAAAACCAAAAAAACCAAACAAAAAAACCCAGAAAAAACAGATGTAAAAGTGGAGAGGAGAGCAAATGCTTCTTTTCAAAATTTGACAGAATATAATGATGTTATTTCTAATAGGGTGGTGGAAAAACTGTATTTTGGAAAATTACTGAATGTGTGTGTAATAGGGCATGCATCTCTTCCAGCAATATTAACCCAGGATTTCATCCAAGGAAATTTTGAGAATGAACAGGTGCAACCTTGTTAAGGATAGAAAGCTGATCCTCTGAAAATTATCACCTGGAATCATCTACCTCTGTAGAGTTGTAGAGATGACAAGGTAAAAAAACCACATGTATTTGAAGCTAATTGGACTTAGACGTTATAAATTTGTCTTCTAATTGTACAGTAGGAGCCCTTTTATCTGGAACCCTTAGTTGTTTGGTTAATCCAAAAAGTCATTTAAAGCAGGGTATCATTAAAAAAATAACACATGTATTCTTAGATATTTTAACTTAAAATATAAATAATCTTTATTTGCCAGTTATTGAATGTAGGACCCGTGTCTTTTCTAACTTTTCAGTGTAGGTCTGCTTCTAAGGGTTCTCTAATTGTCTTTCTTATACAGATCACATGTATATAGTTGTAAACCAGGGGTACAGAATTCTTATAGATTTTTACTATATTTCCCTTCAGTGTTTTACAACTTTTTTTTTCTTTTTTGGCTGCGTTGGGTCTTCGTTGCTGCGCGCGGGCTCTCTCTAGTTGTGGCGAGCAGGGGCTACTCTTCCTTGCGGTGCGCGGGCTTCTCATTGCAGTGGCTTCTCTTGTTGCAGAGCACAGGGCTCTAGGCGCGCGGGCTTCAGTAGTTGTGGCGCACGGGCTTTAGTTGCTCCATGGCATGTGGGATCTTCCCGGACCAGGAATCAAACCTGTGTTCCCTGCATTGGCAGGTGGATTCTTAACAACTGTGCCACCAGGGAAGTCCTTTTACAACTGTTTTACCCACAATAATTAACCAGTACATTGAAATTGGAAAACAACAAAAAAAGGCCACATAATTTTATCTAGTTTTTCCAGAGTATTCAACTTGGTTTTCACGGAAACTATAACTGTTCACACTCATGTCATCCGCTTATGCAACATGATAAAAAGTTCTACTGGCATAATCAGTTTGGTAACTATATTAGTCTCCTAGAACTGCCATAACAAATTGCCACTAACTGTGTGGCTTAAACAATGGAAATTTATTCTCTCACCATCCTGGTGCTGAGAAATCAAAGATTAAGGTGTCGGCAGGGCCATGCTCCCTCTGAAGACTCTGAGGAAGAATCCCTCCAGTCCGTCCTTGACTCTTACAGCTTCTGGCGGCCCCAAGAATTCCTTGGCT
The DNA here is from genome assembly GCF_026419965.1 of Kogia breviceps. Lineage (NCBI taxonomy): Eukaryota > Metazoa > Chordata > Mammalia > Artiodactyla > Physeteridae > Kogia > Kogia breviceps. Next base: position 70,822,641 of record NC_081322.1, read on the forward strand.
TGTAGCAGCATAATCTCTGCTTCTGTCTCCATATGGTCATCTTTTACATGTTTGTGACCCCCGCATCCAGTATGATCTTACCTCAGTATTTACCTTAATTGCATCTGCAGAGACACTACTTCCAAGTAAGATCATATTCTGAGCTTGTGGGTAGACGTGAGTTACTGGGGAACACTATTCAACCCATAACAGTAACAAACCCAACTAACCCTTGGTAAACATATATTGCAGCAAGTGAAAATCAAGGTGAAGCATGGGCCAGACAGAAGCCTACTAACTGAAAGCCTGCAGCTTGCCTGGGCGTCAATCAGTATGCTTTTCCAAGGAAATGGAGAGCATCCGTTAATCTAGTGAGTTGGTTAAATGGAGATTACTTAAAACAGCTTCTACTTTCTTCTTCCAACTTGTATAAATGTGTTTGTTACTGTGTATATATAAAAATCTGATATGAACAATTATTTATTTTTTTGCAAGTTAGGAAGGTTTTTATCTAACCAGGCCTTTTACTTACAAAATTGAAATGAACAGAAGGCAAAACATCTGTCTTGTTTTCTGTTGTCCTAATTCATATTTATTTGATTAGCCTGACCTTTTAAAGTAATTGTGTTGCTTCAATGTGGAACTCATAAGAAAATGAGATAGAGTCTTATTAAAGTGATATCCATATTTTAAATGATATCAATGTCTAAATCATTCAGTCTAATCTACCTTTGTTTGCCTTCAATATTTCTCATCATTAAAGAAAAATCAAAAGTTACTGAAATTCAAAACAAGTCAATTTGTGCCTATTTAGTAACTCTGGGAAAAGGCACGATTGCTTGGGGGGATAAGAACTATTGGCTTAAAATAGGTAATAAGAGCTCTGATTTTTAATTATCCTTACTATAATTCTTGCCCTCCATACCAATGATAATGCTAAGAATTTGATGGAATATTTTAAAATGCTTGTTATGAGTCCCACTTATAGTATATTTCACATATAGGCAAGATATACCTTAAATAAACTTAAATTTGGTGTCTCATTCTGTTTCATATATAATGTCTGGTTATTAGCAAAGCATTTTATCAGCACCTCTGAATGCTGAGCTGTATTTTATCATTTAGCTCCCTCACAGCTACCCATTAACTAAACCCTATACCTAACTATAATTTGCTTAAATAGTTCTATTTTCCCTCTATATTCTCTTATTTCTGAAGGTCAAGATGGACAGGGTAGGAATTTAAATGATTGATAGGTTTTTAGTCTCAAAAATACTTTCTTCAAAGAAACAGATGACCTCACTTTTATGTTAAGATTCTTCTAACCCTGTTTATTTGGGTTTGTTTGAGGGCTTTTTTCCTTTTTTTGTTTTTCCTTAGTCTAGTGTTTGGGATCATGTAAATCTGTCTTTGTTGGACCTCTAATAAAATGTTACTTGGGATTTAGAACTCTTAAAGTACTTATTCATGTAAATACTTTGGCATGGTTTCAAAACTTTGATAGTTGTAGAAACTTCAGCAATGAATAATTATTTTAAAGATTTTTTCAACTTCAAGATGATTTTAGAAAATAAATATGAATAGTATTTTATTTCCCTGTCTACTTGAAGCATTTATAGGGAACAATGAGATGTCCACATTTGATTGATATGACAAAATGAAGCCTGTAGCACTTCAATTAAAGATCTAGCCATGTGGAACATCTTTTGTTAAGGGGAGTGAGTTCTTTAATCAGTGTTTCTTTAAATTTACATCAATATCAGTATAATTTTTGCTTCATTCTCAGGGAAGATCTGAATAGACTTCCTAATTTTCAGCTAGGTGTTCAACTTCATTTTGCTTAAAGGCATATACAGAAAGTAAATTTATTAATTTAAATTGGACCTCAAATTAGCCCACCTACAAAAATAGGCCCATACCTCCAATCCCACACACTCACCTCCCCCTGCCAGAAAAAAACCTGGAAGAATATATACTAAAATATTAGTAGTGGTGATCTTAACAGTGATTTTGCCTTTAAGCATTTCTGTACAATTTTAAATATCTATAGTGAACATATCAGTTTTATTACCAAGAGGGAAAAAAAGACAAATTTTTTAGTTAAAAAAATTACTGTAAGCATTGGAAATAAATATTAAGCCAAATTTTTTATATACCTATGAACCTGTATTAGTCGGCTAGGGTTGCCATAATAAATACCACATATAGGATGGCTTAAACAACAGTAATTTATTTTCTCACAGTTCTGAAGGCTGAAAGCCCAAGGTGTCAGCAGGTTTGGTTTCTCTCGAGGCCTCTGTCCTTGGCTTGCAGATGGCCACCTTCTCACTGCATCCTTACATGGTCTTTCCTCCATGTGCTTGCATCTGTGCTCTTCCTCTTCTTATAAGGACTCCAGTCATATTGGATTAAGGTCCCACTCTTATGACTTCATTTAACCTTAGTTACTTCTTTAAAATCTCCAAATACAATCACATTGGGGCTTAGGGCTCCAACGTGTGAATTTGGCAGAAGACACGACTCAGTCCTTAACACCACCAATGCCTCAGTACTCTGAAACAAAACCCCCACCCCCTCTGAATCACACGTGGAGATAAATTCAGTGTGAAGGGACGTCAATAGCAAAGTGCACTGGAGAGTAAAACCCATTATGTGAGTAATGTAGGAAATTCTGGGCCAATTTTACATTGGCTTTCTCTGTGTGCTACAATTATAGAAACCTGATACATTCTAGTCTTAGATATAACTGCATCAGGAAGCACTGTACTGCAAATCAGGTCACATTAGTTAGTGCTAGAGCCCAGCCCCATTTACAGGGCATCTGATGAACAGTTAGCTTAGGCAGTTCTACCATGATGCCATTTTGCTCCAGAGGAGTCCACTGAAGTGGCTGTCCATGTCCCAGTAGTTCAACCTGAAATTAAAAACATACACACAAATGTCTCCAAGTGTATCTCTGACTCCCTCACTTTATTGGGAAGGAGTGGTTGATGTCTCTTAAAAAGCCATGTGGACAGGAGATTCATTTTTTACTTTTATTTAATGGATTACAAGCTGTTTTAAAATGAGTGTATACATCTGTCTTGCTCCCATATTATCTCAAAAGTGTGCAGGATTTGGGGAAGAATTGTAAAGATTGAATAGTGTCAGAGTAGAGAAAATTATTCTCAAACCAATCTGCATGACTAAGGCCTGCCCAGTTCTCACACAGAATGTTTGAAGAAAGGCTCAGCTTCCTTATCCAGCCACCATTCCCCCCCAGATGTTCCAATAACCTCCATTAATCAACAATACCTAAGTGTGATCAATTATTACTGTAACTATTCTATATTCTTGGTCTTATACAAGGTGAATTTACATAAGTAGTTTTCTATATATCTGTGGTTATTTTGAACCAGAAAACTTTGCTTATAGTGTAGAGTAATATAAAAACAAAACCCATGAACTTTCAAATAACATTATTAATGGCAGCCAAAGAGAACATAAATAAAATTAAAAGATAATGTCATGCCCAGGACACTAAGCTGTAATTAAACATCAGATCTGAACTCTTATCTCCTTTTCTGCCTGATCGGCCACAAGTGTTAGAAATGAAATATGGAAAAATGATGCAAGGAAAAGCATTTGGACAATTCATATCCCAGAAAATTTTCAGTTTCTTAAAAATAATCTATAAAATATATCAAAGTGAACTCGATGCCAGAGCTGATGGTTACAACTGTGAGATTAACCTTTAATTTTCCCCCAGTTTTTTGTGAACTTGAAATGGTAGGGCCATGACATCTCATAGTTATTCAGATGTGTTCTGGGGTGGGATGTCAGGGGAAGAATCTGGTCTCCGGTTTTATGAAAAGAGTCATTTTGTATGCATGCAGTGAGCCTGAACAACATAGAATGACTGTGAAGAAGATATTTTAATTGATATGCATGGAGATAATATAGCCTTTTTATAGGTTTGGTTTTCTGGGAAATGAAAGAAAACTTTCAAAGGTTTTTGCCAAACATTGCCATTGATGAAGTCCATTTTAAAATTACTCTTATGAGGTATAAGAGAAACACATATAAGGCTCATCCTGAAGTTAAAAGTTATGTCTTCATCTGGTTATTCTAGTCAGCAAGTTAAAGGAACAATAAAGACAAAATTCCCTCTTACCTCTGTTGCCCCCAGAGTAGCTTTGGGCTGACCAAGAAACAGCTGTCCTGATGTGGGCCATTTGAGAAACATGGCATAGACCAATTTGTTTTTAGGTTTGGATGTGTACCTGGTTAAAAGGGGAAAAAAGCATAGTAATATTTCTCGTTATTCATGGGTCAGGTCTAGAATTATTTTACAGAGATACTTCCATTCAGTAAATATTTACCAATGTTTTTATTAATAGAGTGAAGGAAAACTAGCCCGATGGTAGCATAAAAAGCACCCAAAAGGATTCTGATCCCAATTCCCATGTATGTGTGTGGAGTGGGGGAGAAGTTCCCACACCACCAAGCAATTCTCGGACACTAACTGGGTGTCCTACAATTCAACTCAATTCTGAGACCATCTACCCAGAGATAGTATCAGATTCCACAGGTTAAGGGTTTAGTCCTACAAGACTGCTCCCTCCCCAAATTCAGACACCAGTCACAAGTCCAGCTTGTCACCTGGGCTTCTGACCCACAGGCTATAGATTGGAGCTTCCTACGACCCCCTCCTTGAGTTCAATTAATTTTCTGGAGCAGCTCACAGAATTCACAGGAACATTTTACTTTCTGGATTACAGGTCTGTTATAAAAGGATATATCTCAGGAACAGCCAGATGGCAGAGATGCACAGGGCAAGGTATGTGGGAAGGGGCAGGGAGCTTCCATGCCCTCTCCAGGTGCCCCACTCTCCCTGTACCTCCACCAATCCAGAAGTTCTCTAAACCTCATCCTTGGGGTTTTTATGGAGGCTTCATTAGTCATTAATGATTAAAGCAATGACCACTGATGATTGGTTCAACCTCCACCCTCTCACCCCTCCCTGGAGGCCATGGGTGGGACTGAAATTTCCAACCCTCTAATAACATGGTCGAGTCTCCTGGCAACCAGCCCTCATCCTTTGATAGTGTCCAAAATCACCTCACTGCCATAACAAAAGACACCTTTATGGCTCTCATCACTTAGGAAATTCCAAGAGTTTTAGGAGCTCTGTGCCAGAAATGGAAAAAGACCGAATATATATTTCTCATTATAAATCACAATTATCACAGCACCTCTCTTCCCCACTTCCCCAGTGCTAAAAGGAAGTTCTTGGAACAGAGATTTTTCGAGTACTACTCTTCTTCATCAGACTTTTCTCATGGAGCTGGAAACAGGTGGGGGAATGTGAGCAAAGAGCATAAGATGCAAGAATAGATGGCTTTCCACCTGATGATCAAGTCTTCATATTCCTTCATTCAACAGGTATGTATCTGTCAACGCTGGGCCCAGTACCGTGCTTGGTGTTAGGGATACAGTAGAAAACAAAACACACTTAGTTCTTGTTCTTATAAAGCTTAGACTAGAGTGAGGGAGAGAGACATCAAATAATCACACAAATAATATAGAAGTGTGAATTTTTATAAGCACTATGAAAGAAGAGGAAACTGAAAGATTATAACAAAGGCATCTTTTTAGGTTATACCATTAGCAAGAAAATGACATTTAATCTGAGACTTAAAGGATGAATGTGAGCAAAAGGGAAAAGGTTAGAAGAGTAAGGTCTAGAAGAAAACAGAATTCATTGACTTTTTCACTCAATTATGTGACAAATATTTATTGACATCTTAAAATGCTAATCACTGTTTCAGAGCTGGAGACATAGCATTGAACACAGTCCCTGTCCTCATGGAGCTTACATGTAGTGGAGAAAATTAGAAAGAGCAAAAAAATATATGTCAGATGATGATTAAATGTTATGGAGGAAACTGAAGCCCAGTAAGAAGAATAGAGCATGCCAGTGTAAAAATTAATAAACAGGAAGCTCAATTAAAATAGAGTCAGGAGACCAGAGAGGGGAGCTCCCATGCCCTGCAACAATAGCAGAGCCCACAGGAAGTAGGAAGGCTCCTCTTATTTCCTGGCAACAACTCAGCCAATGAAAAGCCATGAACTCTTTATTTACTATAGCTTTCCCAACTTCCTTTTCCTCCCAGTAAAAGAGTTGTCCTTCCCTTGCTGTGCAGGGAATTACATGTGGCTTGCCATGTTTGAAGACCCCAAATTACAATTCTTTGCTGATCTCAAATAAACCCATTTTTGCTGGAGAAATAACTGGCAGTCTATTTTAGGTCAACACTAGGTTGGCAAAAAGGGAACTAGGTGTTCTTTTAAATAAAATAGTCAAAAAAGAAAACTACAGGACAATATCACTGATGAACATAGATGCAAAAATCCTCAACAAAAAATACTAGCAAACAGAATCCAACAGCACATTAAAAGAAACATACACCATGATCAAGTGGGGTTTATCCCAGGAATGCAAGGATTCTTGAATATACACATATCAATCAATGTGATACACCATATTAACAAACTGAAGGAGAAAAACCATATGATCATCTCAGTAGATGCAGAGAAAGCTTTGGGCAAAATTCAACACCCATTTATGATAAAAACCCTCCAGAAAGTAGGCATAGAAGGAACTTACCTCAACATAATAAAGACCATATATGACAAACCCACAGCCAACATCATCCTCAATGGTGAAAAACTGAAACCATTTCCACTAAGATCAGGAACAAGACAAGTTTGCCCACTCTCACCACTATTATTCAACATAGTTTTGGAAGTTTTAGCCACAGCAATCAGAGAAGAGAAAGAAATAAAAGGAATCCAAATTGGAAAAGAGAAGTAAAGCTGTCACTGTTTGTAGATGACATGATACTATACACAGAGAATCCTAAAGATGCTACCAGAAAACTACTAGAGCTAATCAATGAATTTGGTAAAGTAGCAGGATACAAAATTAATGCACAGAAATCTCTTGGATTCCTATACACTAATGATGAAAAATCTGAAAGTGAAATTAAGAAAACACTCCCATTTACCATTGCAACAAAAAGAATAAAACACCTAGGAATAAACCTACCTAAAGAGACAAAAGACCTGTATGCAGAAAATTATAAGACACTGATGAAAGAAATTAAAAATGATACAAATAGATGGATAGATATACCATGTTCTTGGATTGGAAGAATCAGCATTGTGAAAATGACTCTAACTACCCAAAACAATCTACAGATTCAATGCAATCCCTGTCAAAGTACCACTGGCATTTTTCACAGAACTAGAACGAAAAATTTCACAATTTGTATGGAAACACAAAAGACCCCGAATAGCCAAAGCAATCTTGAGAAAGAAAAACGGAGCTGGAGGAATCAGGCTCCCTGACTTCAGACTACATGACAAAGCTACAGTAATCAAGACAGTATGGTACTGGCACAAAAACAGAAATATAGATCAATGGAACAGGACAGAAAACCGAGAGATAAACCCACACACATATGGTCACCTTATCTTTGATAAAGTAGGCAAGAATATACGATGGAGAAAAGACAGCCTCTTCAATAAGTGGTGCTGGGAAAACTGGACAGCTACATGTAAAAGAATGAAATTAGAACACTCCCTAACACCATACACAAAAATAAACTCAAAAGGAATTAAAGACCTAAATGTAAGGCCAGACACTATCAAACTCTTAGAGGAAAACATAGGCACAACACTCTATGACATAAATCACAGCAAGATCCTTTTTGACCCACCTCCCAGAGAAATAGAAATAAAAACAAAAATAAACAAATGGGACCTAATGAAACTTCAAAGCTTTGCACAGCAAAGGAAACCATAAACAAGATGAAAAGATAACCCTCAGAATGGAAGAAAATATTTGCAAATGAGGCAACTGACAAAGGATTAATCTCCAAAATTTACAAGCAGCTCATGCAGCTCAGTATCAAAAAACAAACAACCCAATTCAAAAATGGACAGAAGACCTAAATAGATATTTCTCCAAAGAAGATATATAGATTCCCAACAAACACATGAAAGAATGCTCAACATCATTAATCATTAGAGAAATGCAAATCAAAACTACAATGCAATATCATCTCACACCAGTCAGAATGGCCATCATCAAAAAATCTACGAACAATAAATGCTGGAGAGGGTGTGGAGAAAAGGGAACCCTCCTGCACTGTTGGTGGGAATGTAAACTAATACAGCCATTATGGAGAACAGTATAGAGGCTCCTTAAAAAACTAAAAATAGAACTACCATACGACCCAGCAATCCCACTATTGGGCATATACTCTGAGAAAACCATAATTCAAAAAGAGTCCTGTACCACAATGTTCATTGCAGCTCTATTTACAATAGCCAGGACGTGGAAGCAACCTAAGTGTGCATCGACAGATGAATGGATAAAGGGGATGTGGCACACATATACAATGGAATATTACTTAGCCATAGAAAGAAACGAAATTGAGTTATTTGTAGTGAGGTGGATGGACCTAGAGACTCATATAGAGTGAAGTAAGTCAGAAAGAGAAAAACAAATACCATAAGCTAACACATATATATGGAATCTAAAAAAAAAAAAAAAAAAGTCATGAAGAACCTAGGGGCACGGCTTCGCTGGTGGCGCACAGGTTGAGAATCCGCCTGCCAATGCGGCAGACATGGGTTCGTGCCCCGGTCCAGGAAGATCCCACATGCTGCAGAGTGGCTGGGCCCATGAGCCATGGCCACTGAGCCTGTGCATCCGGAGCCTGTGCTCCGCAACAGGAGAGGCCACAGCAGTGAGAGGCCTGTGTACCACAAAAAAAAAAAAAAAAAAAAAAAAGAACCTAGGGGCAAGACAGGAATAAATATGCAGACCTACTAGAGAATGGACTTGAGGATATAGGGAGGGTGAAGGGTAAGCTGGGACAAAGTGAGAGAGTGGCAGGGACATATATACACTACCAAACGTAAACTAGATAGCTAGTGGGAAGCAGTCGCATAGCACAGGGAGATCAGCTCGGTGCTTTGTGACCACCTAGAGGGGTGGGAGGGAGGGAGATGAAAGAGGGAGGGGATATGGAGATATATGTATATGTATAACTGATTCACTTTGTTATAAAGCAGAAACTAACACACCATTGTAAAGCAATTATACTCCAATAAAAATGTTAAAAAAAAATAAAAGATCAGAGGATTGTTAGGGGATTCTTTGGCTCCTCTGTGTTTATACTAACCTCAAATTAAATATCTGTACATTCTGTCACATTAATTTAAATCTCCACTAAACTTACTTTATTGAAAGGAATAGACAACTTGTTCTCAAGGTAAATCAGTGATGAAGAAAACAGAAAAACTCATAGACTTTCTGATTCTCTAGACTGATTCCTTACTGATTTGGAGACAAACTTCAAGTTTTAAAAAATTATTTTGAGCCATGTTAGAAATCATAATCACTCTCACATTTGGTAATCTCAAGCAGTTTTAATTTCTTAAACCAATGGCATTGCCGGAAATTACCTGACCCTTAAATTTTAAAATGTGTTCATTTATTCAAAAATTATCTATTTGTGACTACAATATACCTGGAACTCTTTTAAGTTCTGGGTGTACAGCAATAAAGAAGAAAGTCTACATGCAAAAAAATAAAAATAAATAGAATAGTCAAGGAAGACCGCTTTGAGGAGGTGGCATTGAGGAGACCTGAAGGATGTGGGGGAGAACCACATGCGTAGAGGAAGCGAGAAGAGCAAGCACAGACATACCAGTGCAGCAGTACGCTTGGCCTGTGATAGAACAGCAAGGAGGGCACAGTGACTGAAGCAGAGGAAGTGAAGGACAGCATGATAGCCAGCGAGATCACAGAGACAACAAGGTGCCCATTTTTATAGGACCTTATAAGCCTTTGTCAGTCCTGGATTTTTCTCTACGACTGGAAGCCGCTGGAAAAATTTGAGCATGGGGGTGTCGTAACCTGACTTATTATTTAAAAGGTTTTGTAGCAGATAGATTAAAGGAGCACAGATGGAAATAGATCAGACAAGAAGCTACTGAAATAATCCAGGGGGGACACGATGGAGACTAACAGGAAGAGGGTTGCCACAGAGAGGATAAGAAGTGGTCAGATTCCAAAGATATGATGAATTTACTGAAGGATTGGCTGTGGGTTGTAAAAGAAAGGGAAGTTAAGGACTTCAAGGTTTGGGGCCTGACAAGCACCTAAAAGGATGAAGCTGCCATTAACTGAGATGGGGGAGACTGTGGGTGGAGGTAATTTAGAGCAAAATTTTAAGGACCTAAGTTTTGGACACAACAGGTTTAAGATGTTTATATTTTTAAGTGGAGACTCTGACTAGGAAGTTGAATATATGAGTCTGGAGTTTAAGAAAGATGTTTGCACTGTAGAGGCCATCAGTATGGCATTTAAAGCCCTGAAAATAGATGAGATCACCTGGGGAATTAAGATAAAGAATAGAAGTCCAAGGGCTGAGCCTCGGGGCACTTCAAGGTTTAGTGGTCCGGGACTTGAGGTGGAACCAGCAAAGGAGACTAAGAAGGAAAGGCCAAGAGGCACAGTGAAGACAGAGACAGCCATCACCTGGGGCAAATGCTGACTGTAAGCTCAGATGATAGGGACTGGGACTGACCCAGTGAGGGAGAGGTTCCTGTGGACCTGGATAACAATGATTTTATCGAGTGTGCGGTGGAAGTCTGACCAGAGTGAGTTTAAGAGGAAAACTGGAGGGCTTCCCTGGTGGCGCAGGGGTTGGGAGTCCGCCTGCCAACGCAGGGGACATGGGTTCAAGCCCTGGTCCGGGAGGATCCCACGTGCAGTGGAGCAACTAAGTCTGTGCCCCACAACTACTGAGCCTGCACTCTAGAGCCTGTGTGGCTGGAGCCCGTGCTCCACAACAGGAGAAGCACCGCAACGAGAAGCCTGCGCACTGCAGCGAAGAGTAGCCCCCACTCACTGCAACTAGAGAAATCCTTGCGTGCAGCAACGAAGACCCAACACAGCCAAAAATATAAATAAAGAAACAACTTAATTTTTTTTAAAAAAGAGGAAAACTGGAGCAAGAAACTGGAGACAGCAAGTAAAAACCATTCTTTCAAGATGTTCTACTATAAAGGAAAGTAGAGAAATGGGAAAGTAGCTGGAGATCTAAGTAGGATGGAAAGAGTTCAAGATGCAAAAAAACAAAACAGGTTTTTATGCTGATGGGGAAGGATCTAACAAGGAGGTGAAATTGAAGATGAGGAGCAAATGGGGAGAATTGCTAGAACAATATCCTTGAGTAGATAATCTGGGATGGGATGCAGGATACAGGGGTTTGCTTTAAAGCCAAAAGTGAGAGCATTTGACATTGTGTGTGTGTGTGTTTAGCTGCACAGGGGCAGACGTGGAATAAGTAGAGCTGAGTTTAATCCAAGCTGAGTTTTAATGAGTACGACAGAGGGAGAGAGAGTTAAGGAGTTGAGGGTGGATGCACTGGAGCAATGCATAGAATCTGACCTGGATAAGGAAAAAGGAAAAACATGAGAGGGTTGAGGCAGGAGGAAGAGAAAAAGTGACAGAATCAAAGACGGCAGATCCCTTTGGAAGCTGACGTGAGCTAAAATATAAGAGGTGGGAGTTAGACAATGGAATGCTTCAGACTGAGAGCATAGAAGGAGTACAGTTATTGGAAATGCAAGGTCTAAGGTACGACCAACAGAAGGGGAAAGGATCCCTAGAAGGGAGGACGTACCGGAACTGAGGGGCCAGTAAATTAGAAGAGCTGTGAATATAGACATTAAAGTCACTAAGAATTATGTGAAGAGTAGTTCTGGGGACAGTGACAGTGAGCCGGGGCTAAAATGTCAAAGGATTTCAAGGATAGCCCTGGGAGTCTAGATAGTTATCTAAAGATGCAGTAAGGAGGGGAAGCACACACGATGAACCTGCGGGGAGAGAGCTCCTCTGGGGAGGCAGGGAGAGCAGGCCACTGGGCTCGGTGCAGTGGAGCCAGGCTACGGCCTTATAGGTCTTGCTAATAAGTAGTTTGGCTGTTATCTTTACTTATTGAAAGGAAATGGAATGGAATAATGGTTAACCACTGTCAAATCCTAGATCAGACACCCTCATAGTCAAATATAAACACAGAAGCAAATTCTAAAACCCAATTTAAACTAGCCTCTGTAAAATGAAAGGTTGGTTCTGAGTTCTTATTGTGGCTTCTCCCAGACCCAGCATTCTAAAATTCTATAGTCAGTTGCTTCTGTGTAGACTGCCTTACTTTATTTTCTTCAATGAACTGACCATTTGTTTTAAGTCGTAAGGTCAAGGAAGATTATTTAGTCTAATCTTTTGATATATACTTGATCAGGCTGTACTTGCATTGGTGGCAACACAAGGTGAATTTTTAGAGCTTCACTAATACTACTTTTTTTTTTTTTTTTGGCGGTACACAGGCCTCTCACTGTTGTGCTGTCTCCCGTTGCGGAGCGCAGGCTCCGGACGCGCAGGCTCAGCGGCCATGGTTCACGGGCCCAGCCGCTCCGCGGCATGTGGGATCTTCCCGGACCGGGGCACGAACCCGTGTCCCCTGCATGGGCAGGCGGACTCTCAACCGCTGCGCCACCAGGGAAGCCCACTACTCTCATTTATATATGTTAAGACCGCACATCAGAAACCACCATATTTGCAGAGTCTGACGCATTGGCCCATAGAACTTTCCAAAGCTCAGACAGAACCTGAGGCAAGGCTATTATAGGAGATACTAGTTAAAAGGAAAGTTAGCCAGTTAAGATAATTTTAAAGAAACTTCAGGTTTAGATTTATTAGAATAATAGGAACAAGGTACAAGATTTTTAATCAATTTAAATAATGCTGTTATTTTTGCAGATTTTTAATATTTGTTCTGCCCTTCCGCACCTCCTGCTAATTTGATGCGATGTAACACCTACAGAAGTTAGAATTTACCTGACTAAACCAGAAGTCTCTTCTGGATTAACCACTAAGAATTTTTTTTTCATTTTTCTGAATGGCCTACAATTTTTGTAAGAGCTGAATATTTTTCCCTGAAATCTGTCCACTGTTTGGAGGAATCTAGAGATGATTTCAGTTCAATTTGATAAATAATGTGTTTTAAAATATGTTAATTTCTTCTAGAGTAAGTAAAGAAAGTATTTTGTGTAGGTGGGCATTCATCCCATTTCCTTTTTTATTTTACTTTTCTCTTTACCTCTGAGAAATGTTAAATGCCTTCCTCTATCTAATAGTACTTACCATACATCTGGGGTGACAGTGTCATTCTGGGATCTCCAAGCATGGGTGTCATAGATGGCTTCTCCATTGACTTTTAGCCAGGTCCCCATTTGCCTTAATCGCTCCTCAAAAATTGCAGAAATGATGCCATCTTTTGTGGGCCCAATATTCATCAAAAGATTTCCTCCACATGAAACTGTTTCTACAAGTTGCTAAAAAATTAAGAATAAACATAGTTCTTAGAGAAAGAAAACAATTCCATCCTGAATGTGTTAACATGTGATATTTGTGGACTTAGACATATATATATATATATATAGTCACTATCTAGGAGAACACACATAGAAAAAAGAGTAATGTCCTGTGTTATAGACCATTGAGCTATATGCAATTTAGAAAAAATAATTTTCATACACCTACACTATTACAAGTGTTACCATAATGGTCACCAGACATTTTACTGTACCTTCACCAATTCTTCAATTGTAAGATAGTCAGAGATTCCAGCATTCCTCCTATAGCCCCAGGAAAACTGGTCTATTGTCATGCAGTTTTCCCATTTATGTGGCAAAAGATGTCCTGGGTTATAACGGTCACTGCAGGTATAGTAGCCACCGTGCTTACATATGCTACCAGCTCCCCAACGGTCATTGGTGACCACTGTATCCCGAACTGGGCTGAAATGAAAAGAATGATTTTTTTTTAAACAAAAAGTAAAAAATTTTTACACAAAAGCAGTGTCACTGAAAAGAGGTCTGACTGAAATCCACTCCTGGAAAATAACCATAGTGGAATATAATACAAAGCCCACGGTTTTGAAGTCAAATAGACCTGGGGAGATTGTTGTCCTGGCCTGTCACTTTCTAAGCTCCCTGTCCTACAGCAAGTTACCTAACTCTTCTGAATAATCAATTTCCTCATCTATTATTAGAACAGAACTAACTTATGTAAAACACCTAGCCCAGTGCCCAGCACACATAGCACCTATAAGAGTATTTTACTATTATTTGAAGGTTCTCCTCCCTGCCCCATTGTGAATGGTAGCTAAAATTGAATTTACAATCAAGACATTCTTCTCACCTATGACTGAATAATCTCCTACATATATATTCTAGCCTTTCTTTCTCTTACAATTGTGCCTAATGTTGAAAAATCTCAGGAAAGTTGACTGTTATCATGGAATTCACTGTGGCATGAACTATCCCCACTACATTATTCATAGTAGCAGTTGGTAACTCCTGCACTTCTCCACTTAGAGGGGATCGTTTGGTTCACAAATTGAAGTGGAGGGCTCCCCATATTTCCTTTTGGAAGGAGTACCTAGAGAAACTGCAGTTACATATCAAGAGCTCTCCAGAGTATTTGTATGTGTGCCCTTTGTGGGCCCAGAGAACACAAGCAGGACACTCCCTGACTTCCTAGCATGATACCAAGTACTTTCTAGTTACAAATATAAATTTGGTCCATATAGTGTAAGCCTTATAAAGGAGCTCAGTCAGAACTTCCTGTTCCAATGGGGTAGCTTGGAACATGCTAGAAAGCAAGAGGAGAGAACAGGAAGAGGTGAAATGCTGATGATGAGGGAAAAGAGGAGACAGACAAGGGTGACATTGTCTGAGCAGCAAACATTATCAAACGTATGAGGATGAAAAGAAGCAGTTAGAGGAATTGAAAAGCACATCATCAGAAACAGTGATGAATAAATAGAGTTGTCCCAGAATAGGAGATGAAAATGAGGACCCACAAAATTAATGTCTTCAAAGTTCTTGATCCTGTGATGTTTAGTCTGATTTCAAAATCAGACTGTTGAGTTGTATTTGACTCCTGACTTGTAACTATTGATTATTCTGAGTAAACACTGATATATCTAATGAGCATTATTTACAATGATTTCCTCCCCAAGCCACAAATGAGCCTGAAAGGACATATTTCAAGAAGCAAGGGAATTAAAATGTTATACATGTATTAGGAATGTTTAAAGTCACAACAGCAATCTAATAACACACACACCTTTCATTGTACAACCATGCTAGGAAGACTGTGCTGTTCCAGTAGGTATCTGGGGCCCCTCCATCGCCATCTGACCACAGGACCTCAGGCTGATACTGGTTCACTAACTCGTAGAGCTCGGGCAGCATCTTAGACAGTGGATATTGTTGTTTCTGGAATGAGCTGGATTCATCCTCAAGGAAGAGCGGATGAAACCATTCAAAAAGGGAATAGTACAGTCCAAAGCGCAGGTCAGTCCTGGTCCTAATGGCTACTGCAAGTTCCTTGACAATGTCCCTCTTCGGCCCCTCATCTACAGCATTCCAGTTCCACGAATACTCCGAGCCCCACAAGGTGAAGCCTGAAACATTATATTAAAAAGCTTGTAAGCGTATCAATTGTTTTAGTAAATTTCCACATATACAAACACCAAAACAAATTACATAGGGGGAATTCCCTGGCGGTCCAATGGTTAGGGCTCTGAGCTTTCACTGCCAAGGGCATGGGTTCGATCCCTGGTTGGGGAACTAAGATACCACAAGCTGCGCAGTGCAGCCAAAAAAAAAAAAGAGAAAGCTTTCAAATTACATAGGCAGTACACGTAATATATATATCACTGTTTCTACAAACAACTGCCTTATGGCAATTTTTTTCCATAGTATACATTTTGCTTTCATACGAGAAACAAATGAGAATTTAAACAAAGTAGAACGAAGATTTTTAAAAGCAACTCAGGGTTCCCCATAAAGTCTGTATAGTCTGATCTATCTCCTGTATTCTCCCTCTTAGATTATAAGCTCCTTGAGGGACAGCATCATGTCTGCAGTGTTCCCTGCTATATCCTCAGCCAATGGCTAGCACAGGGTCTAGCACAACATCAGCAATCAACATTAGCGATCACAGCTAAGACAGGAACATCTTCCATATCTACCATGCTAAACAATGACTATTACTACTTACAGTGAAGACCCTGAGACGCAAGATTCTGCAAGATTCTTATTTGTCTTCTAATCCAAAAATTAAAGTGTATTCCCTGGTTTTAGGATTATTTATTCTATTATACTATGATTCTTAGAACATAGGTGTCCATATATAGTAGAAAGTCTCCTTTACCCTCATTATTCATTTTACCAAGGTGGGGGTGGGGTACTAGTCCCCAGTAGTTCTGTACGTTGCAATGTACCCACCATTTGTAATCTCATCCTACCCTAAAATCATAAGCTTGGATGTCGTGTTTTAAATTACCTAAAAGTGAATTACCTACCAACTAAATAGGTAAGAAGAATGTCTGCCTTTACATAAGCACTTTGAAATAATTCATATTTTTAAAGGAATTTGCATTTAGATTGCCGGTTGTTCTATATAAAAACCTTAGAAGCCCTATATAAACTGGAATACTTAAGAAATAATAAAAAAGCCTCAAAATGTTTAGTTGGCACCTAGGAACATAAATACATTGTTGCTGTCCCACTAAAATCTAAAAGAATCTCTGAGAACAGACATAAGTAAGGTGCTTTGGTGCAACACTTTACTCTTGTAAATTAGGACAAGACTAAGGACTAATCCACACTCTGCATTCATTTTGCAGAAGCTTTTAAAAGAGCTCACACTGGCTCTAAAGATGTTTGTGGTAAGCTTCAAAGCATTGCTGATGATATTTAAAGTCTTCTTCAAAATGTTTCAACTTGACAGACCCTCATGTCTGGCGGTGCTAAAACCACATGGGTATTCGGTTCAGGAGCACCACCAGAAGCTCACACAGTGGCCTTCCCCCCTAGCCAGGCTCAGCAGGGCCTCTCCCATAAGCATGAAAACTTCCAACAATATGAGTCCTAGAGAGTTGACAAATGTGGGCTACATCATCTGTCCTCACAATGTGATTAAGATTGTTTTGTTTTGTTTTTAAATAAGCTCACTAAATACTTTGTGCCATACAGCTTGGAGAAGTTCCTAGGCATCAGGAAATCAACATGTTCACAAGCAAATATGCTTTATAAATATCCATCTCAGCCTGAGAAACATCTATAGGAGAAAATCATTAAGCCACTAGAATGTGGCCAAAGGGAAAAATATTCTAAAATAATTCCTTATTTTGGGTTTTGGTTCTTCCCTTCTAATCCCCTACCCACCCCTGGGGAAAATAATGAGGCAAAATTTTTTATTCCAAGGCAAAGATGGTTATGCAAACAAATGGGTTTTGGTTCTTCCCTTCTAATCCCCTACCCACCCCTGGGGAAAATAATGAGGCAAAATTTTTTATTCCAAGGCAAAGATGGTTATGCAAACAAATGGTCTAATTATTAACATGCTGTTGGAACAATAATAATTTGCTGATGCTTTCTTGATCTTATAGATGCTGGAATGGTAGTGGGTGGAATCTATCCTATTAGTGAAAGATCACTAGGATGGTAATTTTCTGTGTCAACTTGATTGGGCCACTGGGTGCCCAGATATTTGGTTAAACATCATTCGGGATATGTTCCTGAAGGTGTTTCTAGATGAAATTAACATTTGAATAGGTAGATTGAGTAAAGCAGATTGCCCTCCCCAAGTGGGTGGGCCTCATCTAATCCACTGAAGGCCTAAACAGAATAAAAGCCTGATTAAGAAAGAATTCTTTTCTCTGCATGTCTTTGAGCTGAGACATCGGTCTTCTCCTGCCTTTGCACTCATACTTGGACAGAAACTTAAATCATCCACTCTCCTGGTTCTCAGGCCTTTGGACTCAGACTGGAACAATACAACTGGCTCTCTTGGGTCTAGACTTCTCAGCCTCCACAGTTGCATTAGTCAATTTCTTATGATAAACCTCTGTCTATATATTATACTCCCAATTAGTTCTGTTTCTCTGAAGAACCCTAATACAACCACTGTGTGTCCTTTACATATTCTTCCACCACCTCTGATATTTCTGGGCACCATTACATCTCCATAATCCTGTTCCTTCCAGGTGACCTGCGTCATTTTCATCACTAGCAAACTGTCCTCAATTGGGCCATGTAAGAGTTGGCCAAAAGCACAACCTTGTGTGTCGGTCACGATGCAAAACTACAGCAAAATAATCCCCTGGGTGCCTTCCCAGAATGCATTACAGAGGTGGAAAGAAAGGAAGAATGCAATTCCAAGTGTAAACTTTGACCTGCAACCCACTTCCCACTTCAAATAGCTTCAAATCAAATCTTGGATTACTTGGAAATTGTTAAATATGCATATAACAAAATGTGATCAGTTTCCATTTTTTCTCTGTCATGTAGAGGGTATGATCTTTCTGCATACATAATGCTTCTTAACTGGGTGGAACACATGGTCTCTTAAGTTGCAAGCAAATGTCAACAGCCACTTGTGATTGCTCCTAAGAGAAAACTCTGATTTCATGTGGATGACCTTGCTTTAGTTTCTTGTTCCAAAAGAACTACTTTACGTTTCATAACCACTGTGAGGTTTTGCAAATGTTGTACTTACCTTCATGATGTTTGGAAGTTAAGACAACATATTTGGCACCGGAAGCCTGTAAAATATCTGCCCACTGGTTTGCATCAAAAAATTTTGCTGTAAATAGTGGTCCAAAGTCTGCATATGTGAAATCAGGAGGGTAATTATTTTTCATAAAGTCCACATAACTTGGTAACTTTTCCTTTTGCCAATACCACCTAAGGGGATGAAGGAAACAGCATATAAGCAACATTCACATAAACATCTGAAATATAGTTATCCCTCAGTATCCATGGGGGATTAGTCCCAGGAGCCTCAGCAGATACCAAAATCTGTGGGTGCTCAAGTCCCTTATATAAAATGGCATAGTATTGGGTTGGCCAAAAGTTCGTTCGTTTTCTTCTGCAAGATGGCTCTAGTATCACTTGTCTTTAACTTCATTCAAAACAATTAGATTGTATTGTGACAGCTGTCATATCAGCGTGCATTTTTAAAAAAACATCAAAATTGGTGAATTTTTGTGTAGGCGTTTTAATATTAAAGATGGAAGAAAAAAGCAACATTTTTTTTGTATATTATGCTTTATTATTTCAAGAAAGGTAAAAACACGACTGAAACAAAAAGATTTGTGCAGTGTATGGAGAAGGTGCTGTGACTGATTGAACGTATCAAAAGTGGTTTTCAAAGTTTCATGCTGGAGATTTCTCGCTGGACGATGATCCACTCTCACGTAGACCAGTTGAAGTTGATAGCGATCAAATCGAGACATTAATTGAGAACAATCCACATTATGCCACGCGGGAGACAGCCGACATACTCAAAATATCCTAATCAAGCGTTGAAAATCATTTGCACTTGGTTATGTGAATCGCTTTGATGTTTGGGTACCACATAAGTTAAGCTAAAAAAACTTTCTTGACCGTATTTCCACATGCAATTCTCTACTTAAACATTAAGAAAATGTTCCGTTTTTTAAACAAATTGTGACGGGCAATGGAAAGTGGATACTGTACAAGAATGTGGAACGGAAGAGATCGTGGGGCAAGCGAAATGAACCACCACCAACCACACCAAAGGCCAGTCTTCATCTGAAGAAGGTGATGTTGTGTATATGGTGAGATTGGAAGGGAGTCCTCTATTATGAGCTCCTTCCAGAACACCAAACGACTAATTCTAACAAGTACTGCTCCCAGCTAGACCAACTGAAAGCAGCACTCGACGAAAAGCGTCTGGAATTAGTCAACAGAAAACACATAATCTTCCATCAGGATAACGCAAGACTACACGTTTCTTTAATGACCAGGCAAAAACTGTTACAGCTTGGCTGGGAAGTTCTGATTCACCTGCCATATTCACCAGACATTGCACCTTCAGATTTCCATTTATTTCAGTCTTTACAAAATTCTCTTAATGGAAACAATTTCGATTCCCTGGAAGACTGTAAAAGGCACCTGGAACAGTTCTTTGCTCAAAAAGATAAAAAGTTTTGGGAAGATGGAATTATGAAGTTGCCTGAAAAATGGCAGAAGGTAGTGGAACAAAACAGTGAATATGTTGTTCAATAAAGTTCTTGGTAAAAATGAAAAATGTCTTTTATTTTTACTTAAAAGCTGAAGGAACTTTTTGGCCAACCCAGTCAGTCAGCGTATACAGTCAGCCCTCCATATCCACAGTTTTGGCATCTGTGGATTCAAGCAACCATGGATGAAAATTTCCATCTGAGGTTGGTTGAATCCAGAGATGTGAAATCCTCGAATATAGAGGGCCAAGTGTATATTTATTGAAAAAAATCCACATTAAAGTGGACCAAACCTGTGTCGTTCAAGGGTCAACTGTAACTGCCCCAGGTCCCTTTACTAAATCCCCCTTACTCACATATTACCAAGATTCTCTTCGTCACTTCCCCATTTAGTTTGACTTCACCTTAAAGAAAGCTTATATAAACTTCCATAGTTTTCCATCTGTCCCTCTGTGAACTCCACTCAGCTCATCAACCTAAACATTCTAGACAACACAGCCACCCATTTGCTCTTAATTCTTCACTTGTAAATTGCAACATGTAGTGTCTTTACATAGTTAGTCCTTTGTAACATAAGTGATGAAGGCTTCAAAAGAAGACAAAGTGCTTTGTAACACAAATGTATTATATTCACTAGCAGAGAACGGGTGGGGGAGGAGATGACAGTAAAATTAAGAAGATGCTGTTATTTTAATATATTGACTCAGCCTTCAAGGATTACTGGTTATATGCATGTTTTCTGAGCAATGGGGCCTAAACTGCCTAAGCAAAGCTTCAGGAGGAAAACAACATCGAAAACATAATTTTTAGATAAACATGGCAGTAATCTTATGTTCATGAAATAGATGCAGGCCCCATCTCTGACCCATCCTCTCCTCTTCCTTCCACCACTCCTTTCATAAGAGTGTTTCTAAGAGTTGAGTAAATTCATAATCAGCATTACATCCTCAAAGATGATCAGGAGGTCCATCCCACTGAGAAGCCTTCACTGAAGGACATAATATGTCACAGGCACTATTCTTTACCTGCCCAAGAGTCAGATACATACTTTCCCAGTTTCCATCACACCTACCACATGGACACCTGACCCATGCTGGCCAGTGGAACTTGAGGGGAAGCCAACTTGGGAGATTCTGGGAATGGTTTCCTCTCTAATAGAAAGAGATACAACTTGCCTTTGGACAAGGTTGTATGAAGTGATGCCTATCCACCATCACGTGACCATGACAGGACAAGTCAACAGGCTGAGGATGACAGAAAGAGTTTAGGTCTTTGATTTCATCAATGAGCCAACTACCTCTAAATTTCTCATTATGCAGAGTAACAAACCCCTATTGTTAAACCTTTTATTTGGGTTTTCTGTACCTTGAAGTGAAAGTATCCTAATTGATCCATGATGCATGTTTACCTTTTAAATCGAACTACAAAAGAGAAACTGGGACAGTCAGAAAGTTAAAAGATAAGAGATTTCTATTTTTTCCTAACACATCTAATTTGAACCTGCATTCTCTATTATAGTCTAGAGTCACTTCTCAAATTTCATACTAATAGAGATGAGAAGAGGCACTTACAGTAAACAGCCCATAATTTATATTTGGTTTTGAACTGCCATTAAGGACAGTCAGATATACCCATGTCTACTGTTGATGGCTCCAGGTCAAATTGGGGTGGGGAGCAGAGATGTAGAGGGGACACAAAGGGAAACTATAGATAATTAAAGGATCTTTCACAGGGTTATTGCACTTCCAGACCATCAAAAATATACTCTGTTTTGTATGAGAATTATCTTTATTGTTCTAGGTCAAAACAAACAACTTTGTGTTCATTTGTAGAAAATAAAAAGTTAACCATTACAAAGAATAAGATGACTCAAAACTAGCTGTTTTGCACAGAGCACTAGTTTCAATTAACAAACATCAAATCCTCTCCCAGCACCAAATGTATATTTACCTAATCTTCCCAGTTGAACAAAATGGCAAATTAAAGTATAATTTATTATATCTTAAGAGGAAAAAAATCTGTTAATTGATATACCTTGCTAATCTGAAACATTTCAAAAATAAACTCAAAATGCCTCACAGCACAAAACTTGCAAAGAAAGAGTTATAACATCCTGAAGCAAATATATTTGGTAATACAAGTTATGGGAAGAAAGAGTCCCTTGGCTTTTAAGTTGATTTCAAAAGAGTATATGAATAGTACTCCATAGTTTATACAGTTCTTTTACATCAACTGGCCTAACTGAATAAGAAAAGTTACTGATTGCAGAAAGTCAGTCTCTTTATAGAAAGTGGTACAATGTTTTTAGTGTAACGTTAATACAATATATAGTTTATACTCTGTATTGTATCTGCCAACTAAAAATTGTCATTGGCCCTCTGGTTCTATAAGAAAGAAGTCTCTAGCCACTGACGTCACTGACCTTCCTCACACCCTGGAAGGAGTTCAGGGTGGAGATCAGGAATGAGGCACTCTGTGCTCTGGGAAAAACTGGCAGAACAGGCCTTCAGGTAGTTAGATATATTCAGGAGAAGATTTTATGAGCCCAAATTCTTGCATCTTCTCATATCTAGAAAAGCATTAAAATCATAAGGGAGACATCTGCTCCTGGTGACTAGCAGCAGCCGTCTCATGACTAGCAGTAACCTTCTGCCAAAATGTGTGCTTGATTTCACGTATCCCCCTTTGCCAGAATCACATATATACTGATCTCTCCCCACCACCTCTTCAGAGCAGTTCCTCAGAGATCTCTGAGAGGACGTCTCCCAAGCTTCAGTCCTCATTTGGCCCCAAATAAAACTTAATTCACAACTCTCACATAGGGCATTTTTTTTCAGTTGACATATCTAACATATATTGTATGTATTAAATTTGTTGTACACTATGTATATAGTATAAAGCAGGTTTAAATACTCATTGTTTATTTTCTTATTTCACTAGGAATATATTATATATGTATACTATATATATATATAAAACATTTCTATCTTGAAGAACTTAAAATACCAGAGGTATTTAATCAGGAAAGTATGTGAGACACTTCAAAGTTGTAAGGGATTAATTACATGCACATTTTTACATAGATCTCAAGGTAAAATCTAAAGAGCAATTTTTTGTGCAGCACTTTCCACATAGTGGTCTATTAATAATTGGGGTTTTTTAGGGTAAACATTCTAGAACTTTTTGTTTGTTTCTTGAGCCACACGTGGTAACTTTTTAACATTAAAGAGCCAGTGAATGCCCAGAGGAACAGAAGTCTCACATACCCATGAATTTATGTTTAAACCATACTTCATGGCAGAACAACTAAAAATTGACAGGTAGCTGCAGAACAGCGATGGAACAAGATGCCTGATTCTCTAAGGACAAGGACGGCAGTTTAGGCCCAAGCTTCACAATATGACCCCACACAGTCGATTACTTTTCTGCTGTCTTAGTCGTTCGGTGGCTACAGAGTGATAACTACAACTTGATAAGTGCAGCTATCAAGAAGCTGCAAGCCAGGGTCACATCAGTTGTCTGACAACTCTTGCAGTCACACGGAAGAAAAATTCAGTGTTCGCCCAGCACGAACCACTTACACAATAAATTATTCATTTAACACCCGGAAATGCTACACACCGCTAAAACAGCGGGAGGTGAAACTGACTAGGGTGCAAAACAAGCAGGCACAGGCTGGGATCTGGGTCGTGGCTGGAGGCCAGTGGGGTGCAAAGGGGGGGGGGTCAGAGGAGACGGAGGGAGGTGCGCTCACCAGAACCATTCGCTCCCAAAACTGGGCACGGAGAACACGCCCCAGTGGATGAAGATGCCGAACTTGGCCTGGTCGAACCAGGCGGGCAGCTGGCGGGCATCCAGGGACTCCCAGGTGGGGTCGAAGCGCGCGGCGCCGCCAACTGGCCCCAGCGGCGGCAACAACAGCAGCAGCCCGAGTACGAGCCCAGGCAGCTTCGGGGACCTCATCGCCCCGCGCCCGCCGTCCTGCCGGCACGCCCGCGGCCTCCGGATCCCTCGTCCTTCCGGGTCCCTGGCTGAGTACGAGCCGCCAAGGTCACCTGACCAAGCTGTCCCAGGAGAAAGGCACCCTCCTCTCTGGGATGGGAGTGGCCGCGGTCCCGGCGCCGGAACAGAACGACCCCAGGAGGCCTGCATCGCTCACTTGCAAAACCAAGGACGCCAGTATTACCCCAAAGCCAGCCCTGAGGCTGCTCAGCTAAGCCTCCTAGTCAATCCTCTTGGGGGAGAAAAAACGAGTCTGGTTCAGGGACCTGTGGGAGCACCTCTCCCCTCAACCGGCAAGACTCTAGAAAACGCCGGAGAAGATGCGAGAGACCAGCTTGGGTGGAACCGTGGACCTGGATCCCAAGGCGGGAACCTCAGCCGGGTCATCCAGTGCCTCCCTGGCCGGTGGCACCGAAAAACCCAGATCCTTCTCAGCCTCTGCATTTGACACCCCGCTCCCACTCCCCAAGGTCCTGGGTGCGTTTAGAACTGTGGCTGTCAACCTTGAGTCTGTCTCAGGTGAAATTCCAGGAGTTTCCAGTGCAGGTTGGAACCCCAGAATTTGCGCATCTAACCAAATTCAAGGTGATGCTGATTTTGTTGGTCTGAAATCAAACTCTGAAAACCACTGCAGTAGAAAACAAAGTGATCTAAGACCGGTGAAACCAGTGAAATGAATGTTTAAGAAATCTGCTGGTGGGACTTCCCTGGTGGCGCAGTGTAAGAATCCGCCTGCCAACAAGCCCTAGTCTGGGAAGATCCCACATGTCGGGGAGCAACTAAGCCTGTGCGCCACAACTACTGAGCCCGTGTGCCACAACTACTGAGCCAACGCACCTAGAGCCCATGCTCCGCAACGAGAAGCCACCACAATGAGAAGCCCGTGCACCACAACGAAGAGTAGCCCCTGCTCACTGCAACTAGACAAAGCCTGCACGCAGCAACAAAGACCCAATGCCGCCATAAATAAATAAATAAATAAATGCTCCTTAAAAAAAAAAAAATCTGCTGGCTTGGGAAAGAAGGCAGAAACTTGGAATGATTAATCAAGGTGAAACGGCACAGCTCAGATGGGCTTCAAACCCAGCCAAAGTTCACATCGGGACTTGAACCCACTGTCTTTTAATTGAGATCGCACAGTAGGTTTCAGGACTTTCTGAAGCTCAGATTCTTTATGTCTCTGTGCAGAAGGAATTCAGCGAGAGGCAAAGTGATAGGTAAGAAGTTGATTTATTTAGAGAGATACACATTCCATAGACAGAATGCGGCCCCTTTTAAAAGGCGAGAGTGGCCCTGGGAGAAACACACTCCACAGGCAAAGTGTGGGCCATCTCAGAAGGTGAGAGGCCCTGGAATATGGGGTGGTTAGTTTTTATTGGCTGGGTAATTTCATAGGCTAATGAGGGGGAGGATTATTCCAACTATTTGGGGGGAGGGGCAGGGATTTCCAGGAACTTGGCCACCGTCCACTTTTTGGCCTTTTATGGTCAGCCTCGGAACTGTCATGGTGCCTGTGGGTGTGTCATTTAGCATATGATAATGTATTACAATGAGTGTATAATGAGGTTCAAGGTCCACTGGAAGTAGAATCTTCCGCCATCTTGGGCCCAACTGGGTCTAACCAGTTTTTGTCATATCCTCAAGGGCTATGTCATTTCTTTTAAAGGTTGTGCCCTGCTGCCTTCCCTCCTGTTTCAAAGGGAGGTCATCAGAAGCTCATTGTCTTCTCCTCTTAAATGCTTTCAGAGTAAAGCCAGAATCCCCACCCCTTCTGCTCCCATAGAAAACTGCCTCTCATTTTACCATGGGCCAGTTGAAATGTCAGTGCCTCTGTGAAGCTTTCTGTCACCACCTTCCCTCCCAGACGTCTTACTCCCTCCTGTGTGTTCCCATTAATATCTCATTCCGATCACTAATATAGCAGTCCATGGATTATCTTGTAGCTAGGATACAGATCTCATTTCCCATTAGGCTGTGTGTGAGCATCCCAAGGACAGGAAGTGATCAGCCTTTCTGTAGTCCTGAATTTACGGCAGAGCCTGGCACAGAGCAGCACTCCTGTTGCACGTTTGTTGAAGTCCTTCAGTGAATCAGGGTTCTAATTATTGAGTGTGTTCAAAAAACAAAATTCAGTGGAGTGAATTTGAGGACTGAATTGGCTTTATTCAACCACTCATAAAAGGGCAGCATCCTATCTAGCAAGTAGAAAGGCAATCCAAGGAGCTGTACAAAATAGAAGATTTTTATGGGCAAAAAGAGGGTGGGACAAGGAAGTTCAAAGAGTGGATTATTTCAGGTAAGGTCACCTTTCCTTAAGGGAATGCAGGCCGTCTAGGGCAGATTACCTCCCTAGTGTGGACCAGGAAGTTTCAAACTGACTGATTTAAAATTCCATTCCTGGGAGAGGCTGAAACTACAATGAGTTAGGTATTAAGTCTTGGTGGGGTTTAGCACAAGTGACTCCATTTGGGACTGCTTGTTTCCTTTTAACAATATTATTAAAGTATTAAAGAAGGAAATGACACTAAATAGCTGTTGCCCTCATTCTCCTATCTGCAAAGACATGTGAGTAGCAGCAGCCACTTGTCACCCCAGGTATAAGGACATTTACCCTCTCGATGCAGTGTCAATGGCTTCCCAGAACTACAGCTCCACCATAAGGACCCCCAGTCTTTCCAGGCTGTGGGTCTCCTGGAAGAGAGGGATCTGAGAATCCACTGAACATCATTACCTATCGCAGTAGCCCCAGTTAGTGATAAAGTGGGGTGACAATTTTTAGGATCCAGTCTTTGATCCTAGAATGATCTAGTACCTCAATGGCCCCTGAACCTCCAGGGCATATTTGAAAAAAAAAAAATGGCCCTTTAGTCACTGTGCCTTGATGTCCCTTGAAACAGACAATTGCATAATAAGCATAAAAGACATTTTTCACAGTGACAATGAGATTGTGAACCCTCAGAGGGACAGTAGACATAGCCATGGTGAGAATGCAGTAGTGGGGCCCTGTCTTCTCGTCAAGCATCCTTTGCACATGTGAACCTCACCTTTTGAAAGTTTCCATCTTCCAAACCAATTTCTTTTATCATGTAATAAGTTATTTACATTTCCACATATTTCAGTTAAAGAGTGCTAATCAGACCTTCCGATCTGCATAAATGCCACTGGGTCATTTATCATTTCACTTGAAGGCAAAGAACATTTTTACAACCTTATCATAAAAGTACAATTTCTGTAGGATATACTGAAAACAGATGAAAGGCCTTCCTTAATGCCCTGAGGACACATAAGAATCCTAGAATGCCAGGTGGGGAATCGTTGATAAAGAATTCGGAATGAATAAGAAATAGATTTATCTGGAAATGAAGAGATTTGTTCAAAATATACTTGTTAAATGACTAAAAGGATGAAATGTATGAAACATTTTAGAACACAGTCGCTGATGGAGAGCTGGCACTTCCCACTTTATACGATAATGCTTTACAGAGCTGCAGTCTTCACACTTAAAGCTATAAAACCATACCACCCTAAGGCTTAAACTATATAATTAAAGGTTTTGATAGAGGATCCAGATATCTGAGAAACAGTAGATCTCCAAGTGTGCTTGGCTCATCTTGGGGAACCTTGGGCCCCAGTGGGCAACACGGTTAAGGAGCCCTGCTCCCATCCTGTTTGTCTGAAGAAAGTAGAAAGATAAAGTATTTGTCCCTTGCAACAACAGGTGGGCCTCAGTGTGGAGCCACCAGGGCCAGCAGCCACACACTGGGCAGCTGCTGGTACACGGGGTGCTTACCATGGTCACTGCTCCTGATCTCCCAGTGGGACAGGGCAGCCCAGCCAGGCTTGGTCAACTTCTGTTGTGCCAGAGGACGCAGTCCTGTTGATGTCCTCGGGGATGTCGTGAGCTGCCGAGGGTGAAGCTGATATCTGAGTGAGACTCTAGAGGATACATTCTGGATGTCCATATGGGAGTTGGATGGCTGCCACCAGCCAGTCTCAGCAGTTCCCAGAATTCCGCTGAAGTGGACAATGGGAGAATGAAACGTCCGCCTCACGGGTGACATCAGTATACAGCCGCCCTCTGGAAACGCAGAAGAAAAGTGTTCAAAACAAAACAAACCCATGCCGTTCTTTATATGGTAAATAAACCAGCTTCAGGGTAGAGAGAGCATATGACGTGGGGAAATAAAATCCTGCCTTTTTCTGGCCTGGGGGCGGGGAGTAGAAGCAGGAATGAAGGGAAGAGGCCAAGGGGCTCAGAGGAGGCAGGGGAGCAGCATAGCTCCGAGTCTGAGAGGACAGATTCTGCAGCTGGGCCGCCAGGATGCTCGTCCTGGCTCCACCCTCTACTCCAGGGCTCTGGGATCCTGAGGGAGTCATTCAACATTCCTGTGCCTCAGTTTCCACACCTATTCGATGTGAATGATAATAGTACATCTTCCTCATAGGGTTCTGAGAATTAAACCACGCAAAGCACATATTAAGCTTCCTCTTCTAAGTACAGACTATTGTTATTATATGTGTCGGATAAATAAGGGGTGACTAAAGGGAAGGGGCATTCCTCTCCCGATTCCCACTTAGGACTTGAAAGGAAGCCTCTTAGGCTGACAGGCAAATTTAAATAGATGGAGCCTTGTTAGACAGAAGGAGAGGCTGCTTGTAGATTTCCTGGGTGACCTTGATACTCCAACAATACAGACAGGACCCAGAGGTAGCAGAGAACCTAACAGGGAATCTGGCTCCAGTGGTTCCCTGGGGCCTCTGTGCCAAGGATTTGGGGCTCACAGTCATATCTCAGAGGACTCCAGCATACCACTGAGAGCTGAGGTGGGCTGATAGAGACCAGATCATGAATTATAGCAGCTTCAGGCTTCATCAGGGAACATCAACAGGACAAATATTGGCACCTGAAGACCAGAAGGGGCAGGGGTGCCATGTTTCTTCCCAGCACCTGCAGAAAAACACCTAAGCCTGCCACCTTAGGGAGAAGCAGGGAACGGAGAAGCATCTGAGATACTGAGCTTTCTTATCCAAAGGGGAGCCTAAACATTTGCTAAAGAGGCTAATTTATGGGATTTGTCTACCTGTAATCCAGATCAAACAATCAATTTTGCTCACCAACCAACTGGTGGGGGGCTGGGGCGGCGGGGGGGAATTGGGTGTTCTGCAAGGCAAGCAGGCTGACGACTAACAAAACAAAGGAGCCACATTTTCTCTGGATGAGAGTGGGTGGCCCAGGTAATTTTATGACCCTGATACACAGCCAAGCATCAGAATGTGCGATCCACTTGCCTTCTATTTCTCTCCTTCCCAATGTCTTCACTGAAAACTTAACGATCTAATTAGTGGCTGTGCATGGAGGCCCAATTCAGGAGGAAGAGGTCTCTGTCACATATCAAGTCTCCTTTCCTGTGACCTTTCTGGCTGTGGGGAATCAGAGCAGAGGGTGGAGTTTCCACAGCCCTGGTTAGGTGAGAGGTAAGGGACCACATCCTCAGAGGAAGAGGAAGCAGAAAAAAAGAAAAGGAACTAACAGAAAACTGAAAAAGGACTGGACAAAAGGCAGAAAGGAGACATTAAAGAAAAAAAAAAAAAAACTTAAGAGCACAGAGCTCGTAATAAATAAATAAATAAATAAAGCAGAAGAAATAAAGAGTGCCTGAAATTGGAATCAAAAGGAACTACAATGCAAAGAAAAGTAGACAACGTGCAAGAATAATGAGGGACAAGAAGGAAGAGAGGGATAAGGTAGAGGCACCCAAAAGCATTGCTAAAGAAGCGAAGAAACGTGAGAAACACAGGGGAGCATCCAAGAGGTGAAGGATGCTGAAAGCTAAGAGGAGGCTTAGAGTGCTTTAGAGGAAGCCAGCCGGGATAGAGGAAAGTGAACGAAGGGGAGATGGGAAAAGAGGTGAATGTGGGCAGGAAACCTGTGAGTGAGGAGGTGCAGGAGGGCTGAGGAAGCAGTGGGAGAGAGAGGAGGGCAGGGAGCAGAGTCCTCTCTGCAGCCCGGCTCTAGCGGAGCACCTTTGCTTTCAGAGGGTAGACCCAGAATAGCAAGATCACCTACTGCCAGGGCTGTGCTTTCTCAAGGAGCTTCCTGCCCTTACCAGAAACTATTCAGATGGTGCACAAAAGTTGTGACACAGCCATGGTGGCATTTTTGTTCTCATTTCTTCTAACTGAAGAGTGAAGTCTCTGATGCAGAGTGTCAGGCTGAGAACTGCCAGGCTGCACTCTGACTTTCCTGGACACTGTTGCCTTCAGGGCCCCTTTCTCCTCCATAAAAATAAATAAACAAAGAAACAAATAAAGCATATATTTTATGACTAGGCTGGGGTAAAGGCAAATATATTAATATTATATATTAAAACATTTTTCTTGAACCTAAACGCTCTTTTTTTGCCCCTTCAGATTTTAGAAGACATTAAAACATTTCTGTGGGTTTCTACAAGTATTATGGGCCTGGGCACTATGCCTGCTACACCAATAGATAAGTCAGCCCTGGAGAACGTAGAGACAGAGGATAAGAAGCACTAAAAATATACAAGGAGATAAGATGAAATATTGATATTAATGTGAGCCAGGGTAAGTGCATTAGAATAGCAATGGCTGAATGTGGTGATCATGAGAATGCTGTGATCACAGGGAGAGGGAGTTTTAAGGTTTGGTAAATGCTGTTTAGTGCTTACTATATGCTGGGCATTCTTCTAAATATTTAAAGATACATATACGGATATTTATCTACTTATCGGTCGATCTTTCTGTATACATACATACAATTTCATTAAATCCTCATAAGGCACTTTTATTATCCCCATTCTACAGATGAGGATAAGAGGCACAGAGAGGCTGAATAACTTGCCTAAATTGACTAGGGCCCATGTTTTTGACCATCATGCTAAACTGAGGAGAGCTACCTGGACTCTGTTTATTATATTAATGAAACACTCTTTCATTCATTTAGTCATTACTCGTTTATTTCATTAGGTCAATATATATTTAGTTAGTCCTGACTTTGGGCCAGGCACTGAGCTGGGCCCAGCAGATGCAATGGCAAGAAAACGGACCCAGTTCTTTCCCTCATATGGCTTTCTCTCTAGTGGGAAATATGAACATTAAACAAATGACCCAAATATAATATTGCAAACTGGGGTACATGCTATGAAGTAAAGACTACTGTGAAAGCATATGGCAAGGGACCCCAATCTAGTCTGGTGGTCAGAGAAGGCTTCCCTGGGGAATTAAAATTTGAACTGAGGTCTCTCAAGCATGAGTAAGTTAATTAGGTAGACAGTGGAAGCAAAGGTATTTCAGACAGAGGCCAACAGCATGGGTCAGGTGCCCGGGATATAAAGCCAGCCCATAAGAAGCTTCCAAAACTCTGTTGCCCTCAAGAACCAGAGTCCAGTGTGAAGAGAGAAGGAATCCACAGAGGTGAGCAATGATGAGGTGCTGCTGCGAGAGAGATGTGTGGAGCATTTGAGTGGTGGGAGGGGAGGCACTGGGGTGGGGGTATTCTAAGCAATAATCTAAGGGTAAGACCCGTAAGGAAGACTCAAGAAGCCTCAAGCAATTTTCACAAGAGGCAGGCAGAGGATCTTATCCATTTTAGAGCCCTGAGGGCTATTCTCTGGAGTAGCTGAAGACGGTAAGAAGGTCAAGAGTCAGTCCTGCAGACAGAGTCTAATAAAGAAGAAATTGCTACAGTCTTCTGATAAGATGATCAGGGCCCCCATGTGAGGCTACATAGGTGAGACCTCTGTCGCTATCAAAGATTCTGTCCTGACACACTGGTCAAAATAGAGAAGCTAGTGCGTGCAGTGGTGAGGTGGTAACTCACCTGAAGAGACGCCATGCCTGACAGATTGGCATATTATTATCTGTAGAGTCTCTTATCGAGGAATAAAGATGGCGGCGTGTGTAACACACATGACTGCAATCCCTGGAAGCTCTCTAGTTGGGGGCCACGTCCCAGGTCCCTTCACAGCACAGTCTCTTCATCCATAAACATTGATACCTTGGGAACTTACCAGAAAGAATGTCATTCATTCTGCAAAGATCAGTAAAACCCACATTATCTGACCACAAAACTGCTCACAGTTTCATTCCAAAATGTAAAATACTCCCTCGAATATCCGTATAAGATTTATTCTCTATATTTTATGTGTTTTCTCGATTTTCTTCACAGGAAATTTAAAATTTAAACCATGTAACTACTCATTGGCAAGGGAAATGCAATTATAAAAATGGAACATTCATTACAGTTTTCCAGAAACTATCAATACTATGAAATCTTGCTTATTTTTGAAGGTAAGAGCCATGGCTAAATCCTTTTATATCAGCTACTGAGCAGCGTAATAAATGAGGAACTCACAGGGCTTCCTTACTTTTGTCCACAATGTTGAAACTTGTTCTCACATGTCTGAATTCATCCTCAGAATAACAGGATTTTTTTCACTTACTCTTTTTTTTTTTTTTTCCCCTTAAGTGCAGGATTGGATCCTGTCTTTATTTAAAACTTTGATATTTTGTTCATAATGTTTGGCTTGTTTGTATTAATTCTGCCTCAATACCCACTTATCTTCTCGGCAGAAAGCTTATTATCTCTTTCCACATGAGCTGTTGTAGGCACTCACACTATCCAAAAAGACGTCAGTCCAACTTCCACATTCCAGTGGGGAGACCAGTGTTTTGTTGGACTGCCCACTACTGCCCTGCTTCTTGCTGCCTCCTGTACTGGTTATGAAATTTGTTGTGAACTGCCCGACGGAGTTAAACGATTCTATATCACTAATTCCGTGCTGTGGCACACGTGGGGCTGGCCGCTTGGGTTCTTCGAGAGAGGATGCCTTCACATGCTTTACCTCCACACCTAGTCGTCTTCCTGAGTGCCCGGGCTGATGGTGCCTGGGTTCTCATGATGGTCACCCCTCCATGGCTAGCTCATTGAATTCGCATGCATGACCATCTCTTGCATGCCTAGAACACCTGTACATAGGTTCTCAAAGCGCTAGGTCTTTGTGGTCAGCTGTTTCAGTTTACATTATGTGGTGGGCCAAGTAACAGCCCCACAAGGAGGTTCACTCCTGATCCTCAGAACCCGCGAATATGTTACAAGAGATGGCAAAGGGGAATTTAGACTGCAGATGGAATTAAGGTTGCTAATATGCTGATCTGGAAATAAGAAGATTAGGGACTGGTGGTCCAGTGGTTAAGACTCCCCTCTTCCACTGCAGGAGGCACGGATTTGATCCCTGGCCTGGGAACTAAGATCCCGCATGTCACATGGCATGACCAAAAAAAAAAAAAGAAGAGAAAAAGAAATAAGTAGATCAGCTGGGATTATTTGGGTGAGCCCAGTGTAACCACAAAGGTCCTTAAATGCGGACGAGGGATGCAGAAGAGTCAGAACCAGAGAGACGACATCATGAGGAAGCCTTGACTGGTCACTGCTAGCTTTGAAGGTGGA
This sequence comes from Kogia breviceps, assembly GCF_026419965.1. NCBI lineage: Eukaryota > Metazoa > Chordata > Mammalia > Artiodactyla > Physeteridae > Kogia > Kogia breviceps. Next base: position 70,856,277 of record NC_081322.1, read on the forward strand.
TGAGAGTCAGGAGCCAGAGAATGCTCACAGCCTCTAGACGCTGAACAATGAGAGAAAATGGATTCTTCCCTAGAGCTTCCAGAAGGAACAGGGCTCTGCTAGCACTTTGACTTTAGCTCACTGAGACCCATTTTGGACTCTGACCTCCAGAACCGTAAGATAATAGATTTGTGTTGTTTTCAGCCACTAAGCTTGTGCTAATTTGTTACAGCAGCAACAGGAAACTAATGACACATGGGGCCTCCCTAAATTCCCAGGGTACTGGTAAGTGGGTTTTCAAGGTAGGCAATCTCCATGGTCCCTTCTTTTGGTTTGCACGTTGTAGCTATCTCCCAGAGGGCCTAGGGGTCCGTGTCTGGATTCTCAAAGTGACAGGTCTTTATGGTTAGCAGTTTTGGCTCAACGAGTGGTCATCTCTCTCCTTGCCTAGAGGCCCTCCTCTCCGAGTTCAGTCCCTTCAGTTCACACACACACGGCCATCTCCAGAATCCTGGGGGCCACTGCACCGTGACTAGTTCTGGAGTCTGAGCCCTTATGGATTTGGAACATCTGTTCTGCTTTCCTTCCCAGGGAATAAGAGCTCAGTGCCAGGAATAGGACAACTTTTCCTTGTAAACCCTCAAAACACAAATGGTCTAACTAACCCTCTCTGACCACGAATATTAGAGCTACTCACTAATTTCCCGAAGGGAGAGTGTCTTCAGTGCTCCCAGGGGACCCATGGCTCCATAAGGGAGGCTACCTTCAGTAGAGCCAAGTTTCTTGACCTTTCAAGGGGCCACATGTACGTTTGTAGACATGGGGGTAATTTTAGAAAATGCCAACAAATTCGTAATGACAAAAACGCAGATCAGTGGTTGCCCAGAGTTGCGGACAAAGGGAGGAACGGACTGCAAAAAAGCAGGAGGTATCTTCTGGGGGTGATGGAAATTGTCAATATCTTGATTGTGGCAGTTTCACTGGTGTGTCCATCTGTCAAAATTCGTCAAATCATACATTAAAACGGATGCAGTGTATTATACGTAAATTAAACTTCAGTGAAGTTGGTTTGGGTTCTGTTTTTTTTTAAGGAAAAAGGAGTACTGCCCAAAGGAAAATGAAGGGACTGTTTTCCAAAAAATTGTCCACAACACATAGAATAAAGTTGAGGAGGACTTTTTTTAGCCCAAACTAAATATTGGGCTGGCCAGAAAGTTCATTCATGTTCTCCATAATATCTTATGGAAAAACCCAAACGAACATTTTGGCTACCCCAATACATAGTGTTGCTAGTGTGTTTTCTGCGTGAAGTTTAAAATTTTGCTTTCTTTTCTGTTACCATCTTTGGTAGATAGGAATAATATCCTGCCACAATATATGCTTTAAAAAAAACTTAGGAAAAAAAAAAACTTAGAAGGGTGATTCCTATGATAATTATGAATATCTATATCAAATCAAAAGCCAGCTTCATACTTAAGAGTGAAATTCCAGAGACATTCTCATTAGATTAAGAGGAAAAAAACCCTGATATTTATTATCACCAAAGTTACTGGAAATTCTGGCTAAAAAAATAACACAACAAGCCTAAATAAGAGTTTTTTTTATTAGCGAGGAGGAGAAAACATCCCCACGCCCTCTTCTTTCCTCCTTTACTCACTCCATCCCTCCCTTCTTTTTTTAGACAATATTATTATAGACCCCCAAAACCCAAGAGAGAATCAACTAAAAACTTTTAGAGCTAAAGAGAGTTTAGTAGGTACCAGGTTACAGAGATACGTAAATCAATAGCTTTCCTGTATACACAGCAACTGGCTTGAAAAAGAAGACTATTCCATTAACAATAGCAACCCCTCCAAAAACTGTGAAATAGAAACTGAAAGGTAAACAATGAACTGGGCAAATACATTTTCTACAAATGTGAAAAAAATTGTACCCTTCTTGGTCTGTAAAGTGCTCATACAAATCAATAAGGCTACAACTCCTGCAGATAAGCAGAGAAAGTGCATGAACAACAATTTCACGAACAGGAAATGCAAATGGCTAGTAAAGATATCCAACAGGTGATTGAATTACCATTTTAAAATGCTAATATAACAACAAATGCTTACCATTTTCTTTCTTGTCAATTCAGAAAAAAATTTTTTTTTAATTTTATGGCCAATGCTGGCAAAGTATGATGGGTACTCTCAAATACTGCAGGAAGGGTATAAACTGATACCATCT